>NC_057802.1:443224234-443365416 GCF_018294505.1 Triticum aestivum | reverse complement strand
GTCCTTTGTACCCTCAACCTAGAACCATGAAGATCCACTGGTCTTCAGTTCAAAATTTTCAAACTACACTTGCTGCAAGTTTGGACCAGATTTGTCAAATTTGGTGAAATTCATTCCAAACCTTCTCCAAAAATTCCAAGTAAAATCAGGCAGCCTCTGGGTGCATTGAGTGGTCATCTCACCAAGTTACAGCCCCAGAAAAATTTATCTCATAGCCAAAACCTTCTGTCGAACACCTGCAGTGCACTGTCTTTGTCAAAGTTCAGAAGGTTCAGAGGTTCAGTCAGTGGCTGCTGTCGTTTTCTTCAGAGGAGGACGTCGATCTCGCCAGTGCCACCGCGTCGCCTTGCTCCTCGTCCCCGCCCCCTTGTTCCTGCACCGCACAAACGCTTGGCGCCTTGCGGGCGTCGGCGACGAGCAGCAGAAGGTGCGCCGCCCCGTGACCGACGCTGGCGGCGGCTTTGCGGACGCCAGCGGGGGACACGGCGCCGACGACGCCACCCAGCGCCGCCCAAACCACCAGAGCTCGCCGCGTGGCCTTCCACTCCCCCGAACGCGCTGCCGCTCTCGTCGTGAACCGCAGGGCGCGGAGCGCGCTCTCTGCCGCCGTTGAGCCCGTGCGGTCACCTCACCGTGGACCGACACCATTACGCCAAGACCGACCCCGTTTAGCTGCAAAACGAATCCAGTAACCTCCACTGATGCTGCCCGGCCGCTCAAACCCCCTGCCAATCCACTGCTCCGCCGTAATCGCTCGCCGGAGATTCTCCGTTCACGGCCACCCCATCGATCTGCCTATAAATAGAGGCCCCGAGCTTCAACTCGAGCACCCACCAGCCCTGCACTCCCCCTAGAGCACGCCTAGCCACTGCAAGAGCCCCGAGGAGGTCTCCTTCCTCGACTCCGGCCGCCGCGACCCGCCACGGGATCCAGCCTGATTCGCCCCCGTGTGTGCTCCTCCGCCTCCATTCTCTTGCAAGTAGCTTCACCATGCATCCCTCTTTCTGACCCGCACTTCAATTTGAAGCTTGCAGCCCTCCACCGGAGTTCCCCATCCTCACACGAGCCGCCGTCCGCCGGAGAAAGTGTCGCCGTCGACGTGGTGCTCCCCGTTGGACGAGTCCACCACCCACCGACGCGGAAGAGGACGCTGAAGCTCTTGGTACCCTCCGTTCCTCCTAACTCGCCGTGGTTCGACGCCGGCGTCCACCGCAGTCTTCGGGCGCCGGCGAGCTTTTCAAACCTGACATGTGGACCCCGCGTGTCAGCCTCTGTTCTTTTATTCGCGAACCGTTTTCTGTTGGCGCCATCGGGCAGAATAAGTTTTCTCCTTTGCGCTTGCGCATTCCCAACCGAAGCGTTTTCTGTTTTCTCAGTTAAAACCCTGGAACTTTTTTGTTTCATTACAGATAAGTCCCTGGACAGGAACCTTTATAACTTTTTAATAAAAAGGTATTTTTGAGTGATTCTTTTTCTGACAATCTTCAAATTTTGTCTAGTTTTTTATGGGATTTATTTGAAAAATATTTGGAAAAGTTTCTGTGCAGGTGTTGGTTTTCACGTTAGTACCCGTTTCGTGATTGCCGTAGGTTCCGGGAGAGGTGACGGAGCCGCGAACTTCGCCGAGCTAGACTCCGACTTCTCCGAACCAGGCAAGCATGTTTTGAACATTTGATATGACAAGTGTTTTACATGTTCACGTGAGAGTTTGTGCGTGGCAAATGAGTGTCGGTAAATACCTCGTTGCTTGTAAGGCAACGACCCGGTTGTTCCAAAGTTGCGATGATCTCTGATGAGAGATGGCCTAATCATGTGGTGACATGAAGGGCAGCAAGGTGGTACTGTTGTAGCATGCCAGCCTTGCGTCATCCGACTTTCTTCGACGTTAACGTGGTTGGAGCCACGTTATCGATCTTTTCCCGCATGTTCCAAAGTTGCGATGATCTCTGATGAGAGATGGCCTAATCATGTGGTGACATGAAGGGCAGCAAGGTGGTACTGTTGTAGCATGCCAGCCTTGCGTCATCCGACTTTCTCCGACGTTAACATGGTTGGAGCCGCGTTACCATTCTTTCCCCTTTCCATGCTACCACATGTCTCATTTGCCAGGATGCGGTTTAGTAAGTTGGTAACCTCTTTCCGTGTACACACCAAACAGAGAGGCCGAGATGATGGTACCTTGGCCCAGGATTAAAGCCAGTCATTCGGTCAGGGGGCATGGGTGTTTCCGGTTGGGACCGAGAGGGGGGCACCCCCTTAAAGCGCGCGTATAGAAATTTGATCCCATGCTACGCGAGGTTGTAGCCTCCCCGTCTCAAGGTTTTTCTTGAATGTTGCCGAGGGTGATCCCTGGCTTCGGATGGTTGAATTGGGTGTGTACTGGTTAGACGTGTTTCTTCCAAAACACCGTAGACGGAACTAGTCCCCGTGACTACTGAAATCCGTTGGCTGTGGTTAAGTACAAACTCTGCAGAGTCAATTCTTTCCAAATCATCGTATCCATGATCAAGCAGTGTAAGTATTATATCCATATCTATCTGTGTGAAAAACTTGTCCCCGGTGAACAAGCTCAAGTGGTAAATTCAGATTTATTGTTATTCCTGTGGATGGACTAACTTTATCTTTGTCTCATGCTTGTGACAATTTATGTTCCCGAACTATTGTATTAATGAGTTGTGATATAAGCCCTTTATGAGACGTCACGCAGACGTCCGACTGTGGCGTCTACTCGTTTTTCACTTTAAATATAAGCCCTTTATGTGATGTCGCTCAGACGTCCGACTGCGGCATGCACTGTCTATTATTTTCTGTTATAAGCCCTTTATGTGGTGTCGCCCCGACGCCCGACTGTGGCATTATTATTCCGCATTTTCCGCTCGAGGAGTCTTTCAGACACTCGTTTGGCACCCGCATTAATATTTCGCATTTTCCGCTCAAGGAGTCTTTCAGACACTCGTTTGGCACCAGTATTACTATTCTGCAGTTTCCGCTCGAGGCGTCATTCAGACCCTCGCTTGGCACCCAGTATTTATTACCGCTATGTCTAATCGCACCGGTTAACTTGTTCATATGCTTCATGTTTACATTTGTTATATCTTATGTCCGAACTGTCTTGCGAGTACTTTCATAGTACTCACCTGGCTTGTTGATTTGGCCAGATGTTGACGAAGGCGATCTCTTGGATGAAGAGTTTGATAGCACGTCCGATGCCTAGAGGAGTCCCAGTCAGTCCTGCGCGATCCCGGACATTGGTCACTTTTATTGTATACGCTTCCGCCACCCGCAATAAGTCTCCTCGAGCCTCACTCCGACGCTCGAAGAGCTGTAGTCTTCTGGAATCATATCACTCACTTCGCGGTGATATTTCCACCACCGTTATTATCGTAAGTTAGTAGTTTGCCACCCTATCCGCCGTCTTGTTTTAGCGGCGTGCATGTAATAAATTGTTGGGCAGTCTCTGCTCAACCTTGTATTATATTTAGTACTCCTGGTATTTTTCTTCTGTGACCAAGATATTGTCTACCAGTGAGAAGGAATTCTTCCTCGCTGGTCCGTAAAAGGGATTGGTCTCTCAATAAATATTTTATTGAAAAACCGGTCGTGACACGGTCGAGTGGCCGTTCGGACGCGCCTAGCCGCACCTCTTTCCGTGCCCCGTATGCGTTTTCCGTCCGTCTCCGGCTTTCGGCCACCGTAGATGGCCTCGTCGGCGTTGCTCCGGTGCGGGCGCTGACATGGCACCGGCAGGGCCCGCCTCTGGGTCGCTGCCTGTGGGCCCCCTGGACCCAGTTGACCACGTTTACCGTGGTCAATTATGCTGACTGGGCACTCAGTGCCACTGACACACGGGCCCCACGCCTAATTAACCTAATTAAAACATTTTCCTAAATAAAAATAATTAGCTAAACTAATTAGTCACTGACATGTGGGGCCCAACTGCTAATTAACCCCTGTTCAATTAAAATAACCCGCTGTTAGCCCTCTGCATATGACATATGGGACCCACTGGTCAGTTTGACCAGTCAGCGGGTCTGTTGACCTGCTGATGTCATGCTGACACTCTGCTGATGTCATAATTCCTTTTCTGTTATTTTAAATAATTTCAGAATATGCTTTAATCTTTGAAAATACATAGAAAATAAACAATACCTCGGATGAAAATGTTTTCTACATGAAAGTTGCTCAGAAAAATCCAACGAATCCGAATACGCAGTCCGTTCATCTGACACATGCCCCTAGCATGCTGAACATGGAACATTCCCCCTCCAATCATCTGTTTGATATAGGTCCGGAACCGGGAATACATTCCCGGTTGAATTCCCCCTTCACCTTTATCGTGTAGCCTTGCGTTAGTTCACATCCGGCACATCTTATTGCCATGTTATGCTTTGTGATGCTATGTTTGCTTTATATTTATTGTTTCTTCCCCCTCTTCTCTCCGGTAGACCCCGAGACCGATGCCGCCCCTGTGATCGACTACGTCGACGACGACCCCTCTTTGCCAGAGCAACCAGGCAAGCCCCCCCCTTTGATCATCCCGATATCGCCCATTCCATTCTCTCATGCTTGCTTTAGATTTTGCTACTGTTATTGTTTGCTCCTATTCTGATGCATAGCCTGCTTTTGTAACCTGCTCATTGTTACCTACCTGCTTATCCTAAACTGCTTAGTATAGGTTGGTTAGTGATCCACCAGTGACCCCCACCTTGTCCTTGTTGCCCCTGCTTCATCATCGAAGACCTGATCAACTGGATCGAAGACCAGGCCCCGACACCGCACAACACTTCCCCTTAGTTCCTCGACACTACTTGGTTACTATCGAGTGCCGAGGGTGAGGCTTCATCAGCACTTCTGATGTTAACCCGCTAGTGTAGTTATTCGGTCGTGGTCATCGAGGGTGATTCTGCCTTAACCACTTCCGATACGACTCTGTCGTGCAACCCCTCAAGTGTGAACCTCGAGGGTGGTCCCTCTTACGTTCACCTTGATGATTACATCGAATGGAATTCACCGGGGGTGATTCCTCGGGTTTTCCCCTTGATGTTTGGACACACGGTTACTATGGTTACTATGACTTTACAATGAACCATGTTACTAAAGAGGGTCGACCTTGAGGGGTACCCGTGCGAGCATAATTGCGAGTGATGTGGAGTCGGGTTGACCTGGAAGGTGCCCGCGAGATAATTACGAGGCGTGGCCGGGCATTCCTAGCCCTTGCCGCAACTCCTTGAGACGGGGCGATGGGGTCACATCTTTCGTGAGTCTCTGCTTGTTACCGTGCGTTCCTAATCCACTATGATTTGGATATTTGATCCGAGGGGCCTCTGGCCTGATAGCACTAACCATCACGTGGGCATAGTATGGGCGTTCTGCGTCGTATGCATCTGCCGAAGCTTAATAGACGTCAGCGACTGAGCGGCGCGCACCGGGTTGGACTGCGTAAGCACCTGCCTTGTTGAAGGAGGTAGCTAGGTCTGCTCACCGGCCGCGTACGCAACGTGCAGGAGTTCCCGGGGAGATGGCCCATGACCCCTGGGGGCATAGGTTTAGTCCGGCGTGCTGACCTCTCTATTAAGCCTAGATCGGGTTGCGGCGTATTGTTTGGCCGAGGCCGGGCATGACCCAAGAAAGTGTGTCCGGCCGGAGTTAATCGAGCGTGGTGGGTAAGTTGGTGCACCCCTGCAGGGAAGAAAACATCTACCGATAGCCTGTCCTACGGTAACGGACACTTGGAGTTGTATCCCGATCGATACAACTAGAACTGGATACTTGTGATGAGAATTGGTTTGTGATGATAACTGGATAGTATGGCTCTGGGATTGCTTTCTCGCAGGGGTCGAGAAAGGATCTCCAGTCGAGGTTGATAACACTGCTACTACTTTACTTTATGCTACTCTTATGTCTTCTGATGCTGCAAGATGCTTGAAGATGCTGAAGATGCTAGTCTTCGATAGTACTAGGCCTTCTCTCTATTCTGGCATTTATGCAGCCCAGTCCACATATACAACCTTCCTTTGATAATGTTGCATATGTAGTGTAGATCCTTGCTTGCGAGTACTTTGGATGAGTACTCACGGTTGCTTTGCTCCCCCTTTTCCCCGTTTCTTCTCCCTTCCGGTTGGTGCAACCAGATGTCAGAGCCCAGGAGCCAGATGCCACCGCCGATGCTTACTACTACGTGGAGGCCGCCGACGACCAGGAGTAGTTAGGAGGCTCCCAGGCAGGAGGCCTTGCCTCTTCGACCATGTTGCTTTTGTGCTAGCCTTCTTAAGGCAAACTTGTCTAACTTATGTCTGTACTCAGATATTGTTGCTTCCGCTGACTCTTGTGTATTCGAGCCCTCGAGGCCCCTGGCTTGTAATATAAAGCTTGTATTATTTTAATTTGTGTCTAGAGTTGTGTTGTGATATCTCCCCGTGAGTCCTTGATCTTGATCGTACACATTTGCGTGTATGATTAGTGTACGATTGAATCGAGGGCGTCATAGTGCCAGCTTTGAGCATGAACATTGTATCTGGATCTCGTTTAATGCGAGATGGCCACTCATTTAAATCTGAGAATAATGGTTGTTCTATTTATATGAGAGATATGTTTTATGGTCATGCCCCGCTGGTCAATGGTTTATTCTTATTGGATCTCGAACGTGATGTTACACATATTCATAGTGTGAATGCCAAAAGATGTAAGGTTGATAATGATAGTCCCACATACTCGTGGCACTGCCGCCTTGGTCACATTGGTGTCAAACGCATGAAGAAACTCCATGCAGATGGACTTTTGGAGTCTCTTGATTATGAATCATTTGACACGTGTGAACCATGCCTCATGGAAAAAATGACTAAGACTCCATTCTCCGGAACAATGGAGCGAGCAACCAACTTATTGGAAATCATACATACTGATGTGTGCGGTCCAATGAGCGTTGAGGCTCGCGGTGGTTATCGTTATGTTCTCACCCTCACTAATGACTTAAGTAGATATGGGTATGTCTACTTAATGAAACACAAGTCTGAGACCTTTGAAAAGTTCAAGGAATTTCAGAGTGAGGTTGAGAATCAACGTGACAGGAAAATAAAGTTCTTACGATCAGATCGTGGAGGGGAATATTTGAGTCACCAATTTGGCACGCACTTAAGGAAATGTGGAATTGTTTCACAACTCACGCCGCCTGGAACACCTCAGCGTGATGGTGTGTCCGAATGTCATAATCGCACTCTATTGGATATGATGCGATCTATGATGTCTCTTACCGATCTACTGCTATCATTTTGAGGTTATGCTTTAGAGACTGCCGCATTCACTTTAAATAGGGCTCCGTCGAAATCCATTGAGACGGCACCATATGAATTATGGTTTGGGAAGAAACCTAAGCTGTCATTTCCGAAAGTTTGGGGATGCGATGCTTATGTCAAGAAACTTCAACCTGAAAAGCTCGAACCCTAGTCGGAAAAATGCGTCTTCAAAGGATACCCTAAGGAAACTATTGGGTATACCTTCTACCTCAGATCCGAAGGCAAGGTCTTTGTTGCCAAGAATGGATCCTTTCTGGAGAAAGAGTTTCTCTTGAAAGAAGTAAGTGGGAGGAAAGTAGAACTTGATGAGTGATACATCTCCGTCGTATCAACTTTTCCAAACACTTTTGCCCTTGTTTTGGACTCTAACTTGCATGATTTGAATGGAACTAACCCGGACTAACGATGTTTCCAGCAGAATTGCCATGGTGTTATCTTTGTGCAGAAACAAAAGTTCTCGGAATGACCTGAAACTTCACGGAGATTATTTTTGGAAATAATTAAAAATACTGGCGAAAGAATCAAGGCCAGGGGGCCCACACCCTATCCACGAGGGTGGGAGGCACGCCCCTGCCTCATGGCCCCCCTGGAGCTCCACCGACCTCAGCTCCAACTCTATATATTCACGTTCGGGGAGAAAAAATCAGAGAGAAAGATTCATCGCGTTTTACGATATGGAGCCACCGCCAAGCCCTAAACTCTCCCGGGAGGGCTGATCTGGAGTCCGTTCGGGGCTCCGGAGAGGGGAATCTGTCGCCGTCGTCATCATCAACCATCCTCCATCACCAATTTCATGATGCTCACCGCCGTGCGTGAGCAATTCCATCGCAGGCTTGCTGGACGGTGATGGGTTGGATGAGATTTATCATGTAATCGAGTTAGTTTTGTTAGGGTTTGATCCCTAGTATCCACTATGTTCTGAGATTGATGTTGCTATGACTTTGCTATGCTTAATGCTTGTCACTAGGGCCCGAGTGCCATGATTTCAGATCTGAACCTATTATGTTTTCATGAATATATGTGAGTTCTTGATCCTATCTTGCAAGTCTATAGTCACCTACTATGTGTTATGATCCGGCAACCCCGAAGTGACAATAATCGGGACTACTCCCGGTGATGACCGTAGTTTGAGGAGTTCATGTATTCACTATGTGTTAATGCTTTGGTCCGGTACTCTATTAAAAGGAGGCCTTAATATCCCTTAGTTTCCGTTAGGACCCCGCTGCCACGGGAGGGTAGGACAAAAGATGTCATGCAAGTTCTTTTCCATAAGCATGTATGACTATATTTGGAATACATGCCTACATTACATTGATGAATTGGAGCTAGTTCTGTGTCACCCTATGTTATGATTGTTACATGATGAACCGCATCCGGCATAATTCTCCATCACCGATCCAATGTCTACGAGCTTTTCACATATTGTTCTTCGCTTATTTACTTTTCCATTGCTACTGTTACAATCACTACAAAACCCAAAAATATTACTTTTGCTACCGTTACCGTTACTTCCATACTACTTTGCTACTAAATACTTTGCTGCAGATATTAAGTTATCCAGGTGTGGTTGAATTGACAACTCAACTGCTAATACTTGAGAATATTCTTTGGCTCCCCTTGTGTCTAATCAATAAATTTGGGTTGAATACTCTACCCTCGAAAACTCTTGCGATCCCCTACACTTGTGGGTGATCAAGACTATTTTCTGGCGCTGTTGCCGGGGAGCATAGCTCTATTCTTTGAGTCACTTGGGATTTATATCTGCTGGTCACTATGAAGAACTTGAAAGACGTGAAAAAAAATTATCCCTCAACTACGAGGGGAGGTAAGGAACTGCCATCTAGCTCTGCACTTGATTCACCTTCTGTTTTGAGTAAGCTTGCGACAACTAAACCTGCTTCTGCTATTAATTCTGATATGTCGCATGTTATTGATGATGCCACTTCTGCTATGCATGATACTTATGATGAAACTACTTCTATGCTTGATACTACTGTGCCACTTGGTGAATTTCTTGATGAACAACTTCCTAGGGCTAGAGAGAATGAAATTATTGAAACTGATAATATTGATGAAAGTGATGATGAATTTTCTCCGCCTAGATATGAATTGCATGTGGTGCCTGAGGGTTATGTTATGGGTGAAGAAACTGCTAGAGACTTTCTTGCTTGCAATGATAGAAGTGATCTTAAGAAATTATTAGCTAAGCTGAAACAAAAAACTCTGAATGCTAGAATGAAATCTGATCCTGATTATGCTACTTCACCTATCTTTGTTACTGATAAGGATTATGAATTCTTTGTCGACCCTGATATAATTACTTTGGTTGAATCTGATCCTTTCTATGGCTATGAATCTGAAACTGTTGTGGCACATCCTACTAAATTAAATGATATAGCCACCCTGTTCACTAATGATGAGAAAACTCGCTACTATTATATCCTTAAAATATTTCCGTTCTCATTAAAGGGTGATGCTAAGATATGGTTTAATTCTCTTGATCCTAGTTGTGTGCGTAGTCCCCAGGATATGATTTATTACTTCTCTGCTAAATATTTCCCTGCTCATAAGAAACAAGCTGCTTTAAGGGATATATATAATTTTGTGCAAATTGAAGAAGAGAGTCTCCCACAAGCTTGGGGGAGGATTCTCCAATTACTTAATGCTTTGCCTAATCATAATCTCAAGAAAAATGAAATACTTGATATCTTTTATAATGGACTAACCGATGCTTCCAGAGACCACCTGGATAGTTGTGCTGGTTGTGTTTTCAGGGAAAGAACACTAGATGAAGCTGAAATTCTATTGAATAATATGTTGACCAATGAAAATAATTGGACACTTCCTGAACCAACTCCTAAGCCAACTCCGAAGAAAAGGGGTATTCTATTTCTCAGTCCCGAAGATATGCAAGAGGCAAAGAAATCTATGAAAGAAAAAGGTATAAAAGCTGAAGATGTTAAGAATTTACCTCCTGTTGAAGAAATACATGGTCTCAATTTACCGCCTGTTGAAGAAATACATGGTTTTAATCCATCACCTATTGAAGAAACACATGGTCTTGATAACCCGACACAGGTAGTAAAGGTAAATTCTCTCTATATATATCAAGCTGAAATCCCTCCTACTAAGTTTGCTAGCCAATGCTTAGATGAGTTTGATGATTTTATGGTTAAGCAAGAAGATTTCAATGCTTATTTTGGTAGACAATTAAAACACAATGCTTATATGATTGAACACTTGGGTGATTATATGTCTAGAGTTAAAGGTGAACTTAAACTTATTAGTAAACATGCTTCTATGGTTACCACTCAAGTAGAACAAGTACTTAAAGCTCAGAATGATTTGCTCAATGAATTGAATAGTAAGAATAATGATTTTGCTGTTAGAGTGGCTACTAGAACTGGTAAAATGACTCAGGAACCTTGTATCCTGAAGGCCATCCTAAGAGAATTGAGCAAGATTCTTAGAGAAATAATGTTGATACACCTAGTCCTTCTAAAAAGAAGAAAAAGAAAAATGATAGGACTTTGCATGCTCCTAGTGAACCTGTTGTTGACACACCTGAGAATCCAAATGATATTTCTATTTCTGATGCTGAAACACAATCTGGCAATGAACCTAGTGATAATGTTAATGATGATGTTCATGTTGATGCTCAACCTAGCAATGACAACGATGTAGAAATTGAACCTGCTGTTGATCTTGAAAACCCACAATCAAAGAATCAATGTTATGATAAGAGAGACTTTGTTGCTAGGAAGCTGGGTTCAGAAACCCATGCCTTTTCCTCCTAAATCATCCAAGAAAAAGGATGACGAGGATTTTGAGCGCTTTGCTGAAATGATTAGACCTATCTTTTTGCGTATGCGTTTGACTGATATGCTCAAAATGAATCCTTATGCTAAGTATATGAAAGAAATTGTTACAAATAAAAGAAAGATACTGGAAGCTAAAATTTCCACCATGCTTGCTAATTATACTTTTAAGGGTGGAATACCAAAGAAGTTAGGAGATCCAGGAGTACCCACTATACCATGCTCCATTAAAAGAAACTAAGTTAAAACTGCTTTATGTGATCTTGGAGCCGGTGTTAGTGTTATGCCTCTCTCTTTATATCATAGACTTGACTTGAATAAGTTGACACCTACTGAAATATCTTTGCAAATGGCCGATAAATCAACTGCTATACCTATCGGTATTTGTGAGGATGTGCCTATTGTGGTTGCAAATGTTACTATTTTAACGGACTTCGTTATTCTTGATATTCCCGAGGATGATAGTATGTCTATTATTCTTGGAAGACCCTTTTTGAATACTGCAGGGGCTGTTATTGATTGCAACAAAGGCAATGTCACTTTTCATGTTAATGGTAATGAGCATATAGTACACTTTCCGAGGAAACAACCTCAAATCCACAGTATCAATTCTATTGGAAAAATTACATCGATTGTTTTTGGAGGTTTTGAATTTCCTCTTCCTACTGTCAAGAAGAAATATGATATTCTTATTATAGGGGATGTGCATATCCCCGTTGAGGTAACATAGTCTTATTCGAAATTTCTCCGGTTCCATGTTATTCGGAATGAGTTTGTTAACAAGACTTGATCAACCTTCTTAGTGGATTCCTTTTGATGAGCATGAGATGGATGAAGTTAGAAAGCACAATCTTCTGTACCCTCCTTTTACTTTCTGTTGTTTAGTTGAAATAAAGTAAAAATAATATTTTCTGTCTGTTTTCTGATTTATCCGTGCAATAAAAAATACCCCGAAAATAAAAGTTCTCCAAATGCCCTGAAATTGAAATATGATTTTTACTGGAATATTTGAGAATATCTAGCACTAAGAACACAGCAGGGGGAGCAAGCACCTGGCCACGAGGGTCCAGGGCGTGCCCCCCTGCCTCATGGGCCCATGGTGGCTCCCCTCCACTTATTCCAGCCACCACACATTCCTTCTTCCTCCCAAAAAAATCACCAACCAGCTCAAGCACGAGTTCTAGCTCATTTTGCTGCGATTATCGATCTCCTTGCTCAAAGCTCCACTCACAAAACTGCTTTGGGGGATTGTTCCTTGGTATGTGACTCCTCCAATGGCCCAATTAGTTTTTGTTCTAGTGCCTTATTCATTGCAAATTTTTTCTGCCTAGGTGACCATGTTCTTGAGCTTGCATGTCAAATTTATATGGTCCCAAGTAATTCTAATGCATGATATAGTCTCTAGGCACTTGTGGGAATAGTTGCTATCAATTTTGTTGAGTTTGGTTCACTTTTATTTGAAGTTAGTAAAAATTTCAGAAATTTTCAGAAAATGATGAAGAAACTTTTGAGGGGCTCTTCGAGCCGAAGCTCGAAGGATAAGCAAAGTGAAGAAGAAGAGAGGCCCAAATATAATCCGCCTCGCACCGCGGAGGTTCGGTCGTGTGAATGGCCTTGTGTTGATTTCTTGAGAGCAGTCGTGTCGTGGTTTTGTCATGGTAGATGTCCTAGAGAAAGGACTTAGTCATGGAGCCATTGCAACGGGTTAGCTTAAAGGGGTTAAGCGAACAAGGTACGCAGAGAGTTTATACTGGTTCGGCCCCTTGCGGTGAAGGTAAAAGCCTACAATCCAGTTGTTGTGTGATTGCTAGGGTTTCAATGACCAGGGAGCGAATACGCTTTGCCTGAGTCTCGAGTTGTTGTTTGTTGTCCCTAAACCACCGCCGGGTCGTCCCCTTATATACATGGGTTGACGCCCGCCGGTTTACAGGATTCCGAGGCCGGCTCATAAACGTGTCCGGCTCGGTCTCTGCTCTTTCTATCTTACAACACAAGTTTACATATCAATGCCGGTTTACAACCGATTTTGGGCCCTGGGCCTTCATAAAGCGCCTCCATCTTGACCTTCATGGGCTTCAGATATAATAATCCATTATGGGGATAACCCGGCCTCTCCTGGCCGGTTTATGCCCAGCAGTAATATCCCCAACATTAGGCCCAAGATTGATTTGAACTGGTTCATGTCAATCCTCAATACTTAAGAAAATTTCTTCTTCAGTACCTTCGCATAAATCTTGTAGACCGCCATGACATCATCTTCCAAGATCATGATAAACCGCCATGATGTCATCTGTTTAAAAATTGCATATAACTCACCTTCATTAATGAGCCTCCGACAATCGAGGCGACAGAGCTGTCATATATCCCATTTTTTGGGCTCCTCGATTCTCGCGCATGCCACTTATCCATTCACCTTATAAATAAGGCCGAGGGGTCCTTTTCACTTTTCCCCTTCGTTCCCCTTCACGTCGTCCTTTTCCTCGCAACGCCCGACCATTGGAGCTCTGCCGCCGCCGTCGACCTTCGCTTCCACCCCAACGACGGCCGCTACATCAACCTGACCGCACCAGAGAAACGCGGCGCTCCTCCGCTGTTCCCTCAGCATTAGTAAGTTCCTCTTTTCTATGCTCTAGATCTACCATTAGGGTTTCAGTGTTCATCAGAGTTTATTGAAACTCCGGCGCCGTTCTTCCATGTTCTTCTTAGTAACACAAACGGCTAGTTTGGATCTGATACTTCTTGTGTGGCCGTAGCCATAATCCCCTTTTTCCTTATTTGAGCATCTCCTTTATATAAAAACTCATCTGAACTTGATGAACTGTTCAAGCACTTGAAATTAGGTCTGAATATTTTCTAGTTTTTCTGTCACACTGCAGATCTGAAATTATCACATCAACCTGCGAAACTTGTTTTTCCTTCACTTAGGTACTTTAGATCTATACCTTTCATACCAATATAGGTGGTTTAGCTTTGAAAAATTGATAACCAGGTAGGTACCATTAGTCCCCTCTTAAACCGCCGATTCATTTATCTTTGCACCTTCTCCATCGTAAGATCTCGGCTTAGCAATATCAGACTCCGGTTTAGTAATGTCATACTCCGGTTTAACAATATGCGTACGCCTCTGCTTTAACTTGCATTGCTTTATTACTTGTTCATTATAAATCTTAAACCAGCAATAACTATGTTTCAGCTTCCACTGAAATGGCCAAACAAGTCTATGAATGCAACTGGGTCCTTTCCCGGGTCACTGAAGATCAGTTAAACAGATGTGTCGCAACTGGCGCTTTAGCCAAAAAAGAGGTCATCCACTGGAGGGCCCCTGGTCCGGAAAATCCTCCTGAACCCAAGGACGGAGAAGTAGTCGTTTTTGTTGATCATCTAGGTCGAGGCTTTAGCCATCCTGGTTCAAAATTCTTCCGAGATGTGCTTGCCAGTTTTCAGCTTGACCCTCAGGACATCAGTCCAAACTCTGTGTCCAACATCTGCCATTTCCAAGTCTTTTGTGAGGCTTATTTTCAAGAGGATCCTACAGTTGAATTGTTTAGGGATTTCTTCCACTTAAACCGTCGCACAGAGTTCACAGATGGACCCAATACTGAACTCGGCGGAATGGCAGTTCAAAAAAGGAAAGATGTCAGCTTCCCTCACGCCAAGCTTCACAGTCACCCCAAGGAGTGGAACCAGACTTGGTTTTATTGCAAAGACACATCTCCAACTGATGAAAACCCTTTGCCGGGTTACCGCCCTCACTGTCTTAGCAATACACATCCCTTTCCTCAGAGGTTAACTGCAAAGGAAAGGGCCAACTATGCCCCACAACTGTCAAAGCTTAGAGCCTTTATGGCGAATGGTTTAACAGGTGTTGACTTTGCTCGTTGTTGGATAAGCTGGAGTATTCTGCCCTTAAGCCGGCGCCCCGGTTTGATGTGTGAATACACAGGGAGTTTGACCAACCCTCAACGACATGTTAATATTCAGCTAACAGAGGCTGAAGTTACTGAGGCTGTCAAGAAAATGTTGAATGAACCAGAGGCTGTCTGCGGCCAGACCGAATTAAGTCCTTTCTGCACCTCCAACAAACCGCCAGCTGTAAGAATCCTGACTTCTTTGTTTTAAGTTGTTTCTTTCAAAATATTCTCTAAAAATCTTGTCCATCTTGACAGGGCGATGATCCGTTCTGGAAGAAAAAACCACAAGAAAAACCGGCAAAACCGCAAGATAAACCGGCCAAGCCACTTCGCCAGAAGACCAAGGTTGTTAAAAAAACCTACCAAGAAAAGGACCACTGCATCTTCCGAGGCAAATGCTGATACTGATGTGGCTAACCCGGACTCAGAGGTAGAACTTGAGTCTCTTGGTTCATTTTTCATACACCTCATTGACAACGACTATTATCAGGACGACGCTGAAGGCAGTCAAGCAGATGACGTAGAGGTAATCATTCTTTCCTCCGATTCAGATCCTCTGCCAACATCGAAAATTCGTCGAGCAAACCGGAAAGTAAAATTTTCTTACCCCCTTGCTTACTTGGACCCAAACTTTCTTTTGAAGACGCAGCAACACGAAGCTCGCCGCACAACCCGGCACAGCGGCCAGTGTCGGTGTGGAACGACACCTATGGGATCACAAGAATCCCTACTACGGTTGTCGGGCGCAGGGTTGCGAGAAGAGCAGGATTAGTAATTAGCACAAGGATCGTTTACCCAGGTTCGGGCCGCGAAGATGCGTAAAACCCTAGTCCTGCTTTGGTGGGTGTATTTCAGAGAGTTCTTGAGCTCTCGAGCTAGCTATGGTGGGGTGCGTGGTCCCAAAGAGCCGAATCCTTCTCCAGTATGCCATGGGCCTCCTTTTATAGTCGAAAGGGGCTGCCACAGTGGCATACAGGATGTGGAAAGGCGTACAGTATTGCGAGCTTATCACTCTTATTACAGGACAAGACACATTTAATGCGCCGCTGAGGTGTCCCCTAGCTTTATCGGGGACGGGGGCGAGGCCCGTCCCGTCCGTCGCTGCTCCTCCTCGCTTTGACACGCGCCCTGGCCAGCGATGCGTGCGGCGCCATGTAGGCAGGCAGCTGTGGTGGCGCGGTGGTGGAGCCTTCACGAAGATCTGCATGCCGCCACGCAGGCAACTGATGAGTTGGCCTGGGAGCTGCATGTTGCCACGCAGGTGCCTGCTCAGCTGGTTGAGCTGGCAGCTGCATGCGAACGGCGGCGGAGACTTGGTTGGTACGGGCCTGGCAGTGGCCCTCCTGGCGCCCTTGGCGAGGGCCTTGCCGGGTGGCCCGGTAAGGGCCTTGCCGTGGCGCGCTGTCGTCCCCGGCAAGGATCTGGCTGGGGTGTCGGTGTCAAAACCGGCGGATCTCGGGTAGGGGGTCCTGAACTGTGCGTCTAAGGTGGATGGTAACAGGAGGCGGGGGACACAATGTTTACCCAGGTTCGGGCCCTCTCGATGGAGGTAATACCCTACTTCCTGCTTGATTGATCTTGATGATATGAGTATTACAAGAGTTGATCTACCACGAGATCATAGAGGCTAAACCCTAGAAGCTAGCCTATGGTTATGATTGTTGTTGTCCTACGGACTAAACCCTCCAGCTTATATAGACACCGGAGGGGGCTAGGGTTACACAGAGTCGGTTACAAGGGAGGAGATCTACATATCCGAATTGCCAAGCTTGCCTTCCACGCCAAGGAGAGTCCCATCCGGACACGGGACGAAGTCTTCAATCTTGTATCTTCATAGTCCAACAGTCTGGCAGAAGTATATAGTCCGGCTGTCCGAGGACCCCCTAATCCAGGACTCCCTCAGTAGCCCCCGAACTAGGCTTCAATGACGATGAGTCCGGCGCGCAGACTGTCTTCGGCATTGCAAGGCGGGTTCTTCTCCAAATTCTGAGTACCTATCGAGTAGTGTCCAGCTTCCCATGAATGTTGCACTCCTTGGCTTCTGCGCCTAATAATGGCTATCCTTCACGCGTCGAGCGAATGCGAGAAGTCGGGGCATTTTTACACTTGCCACCCTAACCATGTAAGTAAATCGTCTATTTAAAGAGGCGGGGATCCTCAGATCCAGATCACACCATCTTCCCACAGTGAGTATCATCGGAGCGCGCCCGAAAAAGTCCATCCCATCATGGCCGGCCATCGCAGTTCCTCCTCTCGCTCCCGTAGCCCTAAGCCAGGCAATTGGAAGAAGTGTTCCGTCCCTCACAGCCAATTAGTAGAGTTACAGACCCAGGGATTCCTCCCTCCAGCATATATGGTCCCCGTTCGAGCCGGACTAGCCACTTATAATGGTGGGGAGCAAGCGGAGAGCTTTCCCAACCCATCTATGGGGGAGCGGGTATGCCTTGTGCCTTACTTATTAAGGGGACTTGGATTTCCAATCCATCCGTTCCTCCGCGGGCTCTTGGAGTTCTACGGCCTCCAGCTGCATAAGTTTACTCCCTCCTCCATATTACACATCGCTGGCTATGTCGCCCTTTGCGAGCTGTTTTTGGGCTGCGAAGCTCATTTCGAGCTATGGAAGAGGCTATTCTGCCCCGTACCCCGTACACAGGAGGGGTCAATATATCAAGTGAGCGGAGCCGAAATATGGCGCATCGCCGGGACCGGATACTTGTCCGGTACTCCGAAGAAGACATCCGAAGACCTGCCTTTGGAGTGGTTTTATATGGAGGACGTCCCCCTTCCGGACCCTGTTCGGATGGGCCTTCCCGAGTTTAATAACGCCCCTTTGAAGAAACGTCGTAACTGGCGCCCTCGGAGCCCCCAGGAGGAAGATAACAGAGAGGTCCTCTACCTGATGGGCCGGATACAAATGCTGGCCAAATCAGGATTGACAATAATCGAGGTTATGTCAATATGTATAATGCGGGGGGTGCAGCCACTTCAATATCGGGGACAACCCATGTGGCACTTCAATGGAGAAGACGATGCCACCCGCTGCGGTCGTAAAGGTCCAGACTCCGTCGCTGCTCTAGCGAAAATACTATCTGAATTGTATAAAGGAGAGGAAGAGGAGTTCATCCGCATCAAGCCACGGGATGGATTCTCCATGTACAACCCCCCAAGCTGGGTGAGCTGCTACTTTTTACTCCAAACCTTCCCGCATTCTTCGTCATAAGTATTTACCTTGCCATTTTATAGCAGGAACTGCGAAAAGCTATGAGGGAGGTCCACAGCCCGCCTCCACAACCAGAGGACCCTGACCGGGCCCTCGACCCCGGACTCAAAGAAGATCCAGACACATTTGTGGAGCTTATTGACAGGACGTTCTATCAATTAAGTTGCGACGGTGCCATGGTGGCCATCATAGCCGATTATCCTGGACTACTCCCTGCATCGCATGTAAGTAAAACCGGAGTCCCAACTTCCAAGAAGGATCCCTTTTTCTGCACTTCACCTACCGCACACATATGGTGTCTTACAGGGAAGGCCCTCGGGACGCCATGCCGAACCCGCAGTGACTCACCAACAAGGGGCACCGAAGCCGGGTAGGCTTAAAAGGAATGCGGTCAGGACTGAGACGCCGTCGCGGAGGTATGAAAAAGAACCCCGCTCCGTGTTCGTCGTCTTTTAAAATATAATAACGCCCATGTTTCCTAGTAGGAAAAACGCTCGCCGGACTATATCCGGAGAGGTTGCAGGCCACGCCTCCACCAGTCGGGCTCCAGAGCCGGACTTAGAGGCGGACGCTAACATGGGGCCAACACCGGACGTTCCTCCTATAGAGGATGCGGATAGGCTGTCCGCTATGAATTCCGAAGTGGAGAGCGCCATGAATCACAGGCGTCGTCGGGCCGTACTCCGCGACGCTTGTTTCTCCCAAGAGGCGTTCGATGCCTTCAACTTAGGAGACGCGTACATCCGAGCTGCTCAAAATGGTCTTGCCAGAGCCACGGACCAGTATGTAAAGGATATACGAGTAAGAAAATCTAATAATTATGTATATCAGTAGCCCATGAGACTTGAAATAGTTGACACAACTGATTTAAGGATCATTATTTGTGTAGGTTCTTACGGAGAAGAATACCCAGTTGTCTCAAGAGCTGGAGGAGTGCAAAGCCCAGCTTCAGGCCACAGTTGCCGCAGTGAAGGAGTCCGAGAAGGCCCCATCTGGTAATACTTGTTTCTATTGCAAAGAATGACATGTACCAGGTAGTATGCGGCATGTATGCAAATCTAACAATAGATTCCGCAAATGACCCCGGAGTGAATCTGGAGGTCATGCGAGGCGATGAGCAGCATGCTCAACGACAGCTAAAGGCTGGCGAGCGCATGCTTAAGAAGGTTAGGCAGGAGAACAACGATCTCCAAGATGCCAATATCCGGCTGAGTGTTGAACTGAAAGATGTTCGGGCCCAGCTTGCTGACTCCGTAAAGGAGAATAAGAGGCTTCGACGCGGCATTTTTAGTAAGTGCTTGAACGAACTTTTATAGAGTTTGGCGAAGAAACCGACTAACAGAGTTATATCTGTAGGTATGCTGACGGGTCGTCCCGCGGAAGAGATGCCCGGGTCTGCAGGTGATCTTCTGCCCGAGCTCTCACGACTGCACGAACAAGTTCGGCAGGTGATGCAGGGCATTGCCCAGGCCTTGTGGCCATCCGCCTCCCTGCCATGAGGCATGGGGAGCTCGCAGAGATGCTCAAGGGAGCGCGGCGGCGCTTCCGATTATGGAAGATACCTGCCTGCCGACAAGGTGCGAGGGAAGCCTGGGCCATGGTGAAGACTCGATATACCAAGGCTTACCCGAACCATATGGCCGAAGTCGGACCTGTGGGGTCTGATGGGAAAGAAATCCCCGTCAGTTTGGTGTATGACCAGGTGAAATTAGCCGCAAAGTATTCCCAACAGGATTGTAGGCTAGACAGCCTGTTGGATGGTATAGAAGAAGAATTTAGTCAGTCTAAGTGACTATGTACTTCAATTGACATATATTGTCCCTAGCCGGATTGTAAATCATTTGTCATGGCGGACCTTTTCGCTTCGACCTCCGGACCCGACAGTCCGGAGTGAATCTGAATACCCGCTCAGTTATGTAAAAACCGGGGTATGCGTGCAAACCAAGCGTAGGGGTCATAAGTGCTTGAACAGACAAGTACCCAACTAGCTATGTTATATTACATGGATAGTAAGAAACATCTTCCAGGGAGAATAGTTCCGTTAAGGGTTCCTTTCCCTGGGTACGCATGCATTAATGTGCATGTCCGAACTGCGAAAGGAGACGCAGGATATAAACATCTGGGGGCATGTATTACAATAGATAAAAGTCATCTTTTGTTCACCGACCGAATATTCCCTTAAGAACGCTAGCTTTCAGCTTCACCCAGTCTGAGGTACACACCCGGCTGACCCGGCAGTAACAATCGCAGAGGTGCTCCCCTTATGCCCTAGCCGAATTAACGGGAACGTAGGGCATAAACACAAGAGCCAGGCAACCCAGCCTGGCCAAAACTTAAGTCATATCGATGCATATAATGGCGAAGAAAAGGTACATGTGGAAAAGTAACACATGTGCGGGGGGCATAAAGCCCGGAACATAATTATATTAAGCTTCTGTATAAGAAGCCCCCAGGTATAATGATCACGCCTAGCGCGTCAAGATTGTGTAGTCAAGACACATTTTAACCTTGTAAGGCTATGAAAAAAGGGAAGAAAGAAAGAAAAGACAGATAGCTGATATATAAAAAATTGATGGAGGTAAGGAGACGAACACATAGTCCGGAACTAGGCGTAGAACCTTCGGAGTCTGGCCGCGTTCCATGGGTTTGGCTCGAGTCGATTGTCCGATGCATCCCGCAGACGGTACGCTCCACCGGTCAGAACTTGGTCGATAACGAAGGGACCTTCCCATTTGGGCTCGAGTTTGTTCTTTTTCTTCTCTGGTAGGCGTAGAACGAGTTCGCCAACATTATAAGTTTTGGCCCGTACTTCTCTGCTTTGATACCGTCGAGCCTGTTGCTGATAGAATGTGGAGCAGGCTTTTGCCACGTCACGCTCCTCCTCTAGGCGTCCAAACTGTCCTGCCGATCAAGCTCGGCTTCTTTCTCTTCGTACATGCGCACTCGAGGTGAGTCATGAATGATGTCGCAGGGCAGTACCGCCTCTGCGCCGTACACCATGAAAAACGGTGTGTATCCGGTAGTGCGATTCGGCGTGGTCCGTAGCCCCCATAGTACGGAGTCGAGCTCCTCTACCCAGTGCGTATCTGATTCCTTTAAGGATCGCACTAATATGGGTTTAATGCCGCTCATGATAAGACCATCTGCCCGTTTGACCTGACCATTTGTTTGGGGGTGATAGACGGGGGCATAATCGAGCTTAATGCCCATGTTGCTGCACCAAGTTTTTACCTCTTCGGCTGTAAAGTTTGAGCCGTTATCGGTGATGATGCTGTGGGGGACGCTGTAACGGTGTACAACCCCGGATATGAAGTCTATCACTTGTCCGGATTCGGACGTTTTAACTGGTTTGGCTTCTATCCATTTGGTGAATTTATCCACCATGACCAATAGGTATTTTTTCTTATGGCTTCCCCCTTTAAGGGGTCCGACCATATCAAGCCCCCAAAGCGCAAAGGGCCAAGAAATGGGGATTGTTTGGAGAGCGGTAGGTGGCATATGGCTTTGGTTTGCAAAAAGCTGGCAGCCGAGGCAACGTTGGACGAGGTCCTGTGCGTCTGCTCGGGCCGTTGGCCAGTAAAAACCTGTTCGGAAGGCCTTGCTTACAAGGGCCCGGGCTGCAGCGTGATGGCCGCCAAGTCCAGCATGAATTTCTGCCAATAGCTGCCGTCCTTCCTCATTGAAGATGCACCTTTGAAGTACTCCGGTAGCGCTTTTCTTATAAAGCTCTCCCTCATGGACCTTGTAGGCTTTAGACCGCCGCACAATGCAACGTGCCTCGTTTGGATCCTCGGGGAGTTTTTGCCTAGTTAGGTAAGCCAAGAAGGGTTCTGTCCACGGGGCGATGATGGCCATAATCACGTGGGCCGAAGGTGTTATTTCGGTGGCTGAGCCTCTGATTACGTCAGAGTGTTTGGGATCTGGCGTTGTGGCCGGGTTATGGACTATTGTTGCCGGTCTCTCCTTCCCATACCACGGATGGCTTAAACAGCCTTTCCAATAAGATATTAGGTGGGACAGGGTCGCGCTTATCGCCGATGCGGGCGAGGATATCCGCCGCCTGATTGTTTTCCCGGACCACATGGTGGAATTCAAGCCCCTCGAACCGAGCTGACATCTTGAGGACGGCGTTGCGGTAGGCCGCCATTTTCGGATCCTTGGCGTCGAAGTCTCCATTTATTTGAGATATTGCGAGGTTCGAATCCCCACGCACCTCTAGGTGTTGAATGCCCATGGAGACTGCCATCCGGAGACCATGTAACAGGGCCTCATATTCTGCTACGTTGTTGGAGTCTGTGTATAGTATTTGGAGTACGTATTGGACTGTATCTCCGATGGGGGATGTCAGGACGACACCAGCCCCCAGACCAGCCAGCATTTTAGAGCCGTCAAAATGCATGATCCAATTGGAGTATGCGCCGTACTCTTTAGGGAGTTCGGCTTCTGTCCATTCGGCGACGAAATCAGCAAGTACTTGTCACTTAATGGCTCGCCGTGGTTTGCATATTATGTCGAACGGGAGGAGCTCAATAGCCCATTTGGCAATCCGGCCCGTGGCATCGCGATTGTTTATTATGTCGTTGAGTGGTACTTCAGAGGCGACCGTAATTGAACACTCTTGAAAGTAGTGTCGTAGTTTCCGGGATGCCATGAAGACCGCAAATGCTATCTTTTGATAATGTGGGTACCGTGATTTGCATGGAGTGAGGACAGTGGATACGTAGTATACCGGCTTTTGGAGCGGGAACTTATGTCCTTCCGTCTCTCGTTCGACGACGAGCAATGCACTTACAACTTGGTGTGTTGCCGCTATATATAACAACATTGGTTCGCCGACATTTGGCGCGGCCAAGGTTGGGTTGGTGGCCAGGATGGCTTTTATTTCTTCCAATCCGGCCGTGGCCGCATTCGTCCACTCGAAGTGTTCGGTGCGTCGAAGAAGGCGATAAAGGGGTAGTGCCTTTTCTCCTAATCGGGAGATAAAGCGGCTTAAGGCAGCCACACATCTAGTTAATTTCTGGATTTGCTTGAGGTCTGTTGGGATGGCCAACTGTGACAGAGCTCGGATCTTAGCCGGATTTGCTTCAGTTCCTCTACTGGAGATGATGAAGCCCAGGAGCTTTCCGGCGGGCACGCCGAAAACGCATTTTTCCGGATTGAGCTTGATGTCGTATGTTCGGAGATTGTCGAACGTGAGCCTCAAGTCGTCTATTAAGGATTCGACGTGTCTGGTTTTGATGACCACGTCGTCTACGTATGCCTCCACTGTCTTGCCAATTTGTGTTTCCAGGCATGTCTGAATCATGCGTTGATAGGTTGCACCGGCGTTTTTGAGCCCGAAGGGCATGGTGTTGAAGCAGAAGGGGCCATATGGAGTGATAAATGCCGTTGCGGCTTGATCGAACTCCGCAATCTTAATTTGATGGTATCCAGAGTATGCGTCAAGGAAACACAATGAGTCGTGTCCCACGGTAGCATCGATAATTTGATCGATGAGAGGGAGGGGGAAGGGATCCTTGGGGCAAGCCTTGTTAAGGTCCTTGAAATCGACACATAGGCACCAGGATTTGTCCTTCTGTGGTACCATCACCAGGTTTGCTAGCCAGTCCGGATGTTTTATTTCTCGAATGAATCCTGCCTCAAGTAACTTGGCTAGCTCCTCTCCCATGGCTGTCGCTTAGGCTCAGAGAAACGCCGAAGAGTTTGCTTGACTGGCTTGAACCCCTTTAGAATGTTGAGGCTATGCCCGGCCAGCCTGCGTGGGATTCCTAGCATGTCTGAAGGATGCCAGGCGAAGATGTCCCAATTCTCGCGCAAGAACTCCCGTAGTGCGGCGTCTACTGTGGGGTTTAACTGTGCCCCGATGGATGCTATTTTTGTAGGGTCCGTTGGGTGGACTTCGAATTTGACTATTTCGTCCGCTGGTTTAAAGGAGGTGGACTTGGGTCTTTTGTTGAGTATCACGTCGTCCCTGTCCACTGTGGAGCGCAGCGCAGTTAGTTCTTCAGCCGCAAGGGCTTCGGATAACGCCTCGAGGGCTAGTGCGGCGGTTTTATTTTCGGCGCGGAGTGCTATGTTTGGGTCACTAGCTAGAGTGATGATTCCATTAGGCCCGGGCATTTTGAGCTTCATGTACCCATAATGGGGTATAGCTTGGAAGATCGTGAATGTCTCCCGCCCTAGAAGGGCGTGGTACCCGCTACTGAACGGGGCCACTTGGAATGTGATTTCTTCGGACCTATAATTCTCCGGCGTGCCGAATACCACATCTAGTGTGATTTTTCCTGCACATCGTGCCTCCCGACTAGGGATGATCCCTCTGAAGGTCGTGCTGCTTTGCTCAATGCGGCTCCTGTCTATTTCCATTTTTCGAAGAGTCTCCTCATAGATGAGGTTTAATCTGCTGCCACCGTCCATGAGCACTTTAGTAAGCCGGAAGCCGTCCACAATTGGACTAAGGACCAAGGCGGCTGGTGCTCGGGCTGTTCAGAATTTAGGTTTGTCACTGGCATTGAAGGTTATAGCCGTATTGCTCCATGGATTTATTGCTGCCACGTGGCAGACTTCGGCCAGGCTGCGGAGTGCTCGCTTACGTCTATTATTTGAGGCGAAGGTCTCGAAGACTGTCAATACTGTATTGTTATTGTCCATGGGATGGCGCTCTGTGGTATTGTTGATGAGGAGATCCTCACCGCTCTTGGCCACCTGCCGGAGTATCCAACATGCTCTAAGGCTATGAGTTGGCGAGGTATCCGGTGTACTGTGAATTTTGCAAGGCCCGTTGAGCCATCCCTCCAATATAGTTCCACGCCCTGCAGTGGGCTTTTGTTTCTTTGTAATTAGATCGGGTGACTTACGAGAGTATGCCCTTTTAGTTCGGACGGGGGGTTTAGTGAGAACCAGAGGATCCCAGAATTTTGTTTGGGTTTTCCAGGCGCTTTCCATCGCACAGTACTTCTGTACTATGGCCGCCAAGTCAGCAAAGTGTGCTATGTCACGGCGACTTATGGCGTTGAGGATTCCCTTGTCCGTGCAGTTTTGGCAAAATAACGAAATTGCGTCTTCCTCGCGACAGTCCTTGACCTTGTTCATTACAAGGAGGAATCTGGCCCAATAGTGATGTACTGTCTCTTGGGGCTCTTGACTAATGTGGGAAAGATCACTTATATCTGGGTGAGTGGGTAGATTTAAGTCCGAACCCTGACCTGATCTGAGACCCAGGGGCGGGAGAGTTTCCGATCTTAGAAGTTCGGGCTCCGGGATGTTGCCCAATAGGTCTGGCCCACTGTCTGATTCTAGGTTCAAAGCTTGGGCCATGTCCTCCCATAGACGGGTATCCGGCTCGGAGAGCTCGGGAATCCGGACATAGTTTGTCCTCAAGATAGAGGAAGAATCGCTGTGTTGCTCCTCCACCACCGCTATCTGATGGGTGACCGGCGGAGAGTTAATCTCCCTTTGGTCGGGTTTAAGCCCGATCCGATCATAGTCCGTAGCGACTCCCAAGGCGGCGATGCGATCCAAGAGCTCATTCAAGGAAGAGAGCTCCATTGGATCCATCTGCTCGGTGAATTCCGAGCCGACACGGAGGCTGTTTTCGATGACCCGAGAAGTCATCGTCGGCGCAACGGCCGAGCGGGCGGTCATGACGAAGCCGCCTAGTAGGAGAGTTTGGCCTACAGCTAGGGCTCCCCCAGAGGTGATGTTGTCCTTGACAACGAGACGAGCCATCAAGCCTTATGATGACGGCACAGTGGAACTCTCAATGAAAGCACCAATGTCGGTGTCAAAACCGGCGGATCTCGGGTAGGGGGTCCCGAACTGTGCGTCTAAGGCGGATGGTAACAGGAGGCGGGGGACACAATGTTTACCCAGGTTCGGGCCCTCTCGATGGAGGTAATACCCTACTTCCTGCTTGATTGATCTTGATGATATGAGTATTACAAGAGTTGATCTACCACGAGATCATAGAGGATAAACCCTAGAAGCTAGCCTATGGTTATGATTGTTGTTGTCCTACGGACTAAACCCTCCGGCTTATATAGACACCACAGGGGGCTAGGGTTACACAGAGTCGGTTACAAGGGAGGAGATCTACATATCCGAATTGCCAAGCTTGCCTTCCACGCCAAGGAGAGTCCCACCCGGACACGGGACGAAGTCTTCAATCTTGTATCTTCATAGTCCAACAGTCCGGCAGAAGTATATAGTCTGGCTGTCCGAGGACCCCCTAATCCAGGACTCCCTCACGGGGGTCTTGTGGTTCCCCTCGGCAAGGGTCTTGCCGAGGATCGCCGCCTTCTAATCCTCATCTGATCTTGAATATTCCTTGTCTTCACAAAGATCTGCATGCCACCACAGAGGTGCCTCCCGAGCCTTGGCCCAACATGGTTGATGGTGTTGGGGATGTGGGCTCAAGGGTGGCTCGCTCTGTTGGTATTTTGACGGGACGCCCCAGCAAGGGTCTTGCCGGGGCCACTGAGGCTGCCCGGACAAGGGTCTTGCCGAGGGAACCTGCTTCGTCCCTCTGCTCTTTGTGGTCTTGGCCTTGGTGTTGCTCTAGCTGCCTCGGGCTTCGGTTTTACCTCGGTTCACCTCCCCTGCTTTGCTTGGTGTGGCCGTGGGCGCGGCTCCGACTGTCCGTGCACAGGTAAAGGGGTACAAAGGTGCGCCCCTTCTTTTGTACACCGACAGGAGCCCCCGGGCCTGGGCCACACATAAGCGCGACACGTTGTTGGGCCAGGCCCAAAACGGTGCGCGGGCAGGCGGGGCGGTTTTTACCATGGTAAAACTTTTCTGCGCGCTGCGCTTCCCACGACCCGCGCACGACGTGATGGGGTGCGCGTGACGTGGGCAGCATGCGTGGGGCGGTTTCCGCACGCATGCATCACATCACAGTAAATGGGCAGCGCGACCCGCACCTTCCCCATAAAAAGGGATAACCGTGGGCGTACTGTTCCTTTTACCCTTCGCGCAATCCCAATCTCGGAAGCCTCCGTTCGCCTTCCTCTTCTTCCCCAAGCTTCGCTCTTGCTCGCCGCCGTTGCGTTCCCGCCGTCCTCTGTTTCTTGCCCCCCTCCCCCAGCCGCCATGGCGCCAAAATCCACCAAGGGCAAGGGAGTGGCCAAGGATGCCGGAGCGGCGGAGCCGCCGAAGAGTGCGCTGGTGGTGCAGCGGACGCAATCCGCCTTCTTCCTCGATAGTTGATGTTTTCGAGCTCCGGGAAGCCTTCAAGCCCCTGTGGGGGGTGAAGACGGGGGGAGAGAAGTCGGGGCATCCAGCCACGCGCGTCATCCCCGCCAACTGCGCCGAGGCTGCCCCAAATTGGTACCCCTTCTTTATCGACTATTTTTCCTGCGGGCTTTGTCCTCCCTTCTCTGATTTCTTCAGTGACATCATGCACACCTTTGGCTTCCGCCTCTTGGATTTTACCCCGAATGCGGTGGCGTGCATGGCCCTTTTCGCACACCTCTGCGAGGGTTTCACCGGGGTGCACCCCAACACGGCGCTCTTCCGCCATTACTTCTTCCCTCGGATCCAGACGGGAGGAGCCATTTCTGGTTGCATCACCTGGATCCCAAGGTCCAAGGGAGCGTACCCGGATGGCGCCATGAAGGAGAGGTGGGAAGAATGGCAGGGCCGGTGGTGCTGGATCAAAGAGAAGGACCTGCCGGCGTTCTGCGAAGTTCGCCGGGTGCCGCTGGTCCGCATAAGCGATTGGAGCGACGTCGACGCCGACGACGAGAAGCTCACGGTCGCCACCACCAGGATCCTTCGGCTCATCGAGGCCGGGCTCACCCTTGAGATGATCGGGGCGGACTTCATCCGCCGCCGGATCGCTCCACTGCACAACAAGGGGAGGCCGGCCTGGCTCTTCACGAACCCTGCCGACATCATGCGGCTTCGCCCCGGCCTCGACCACAACTTCACAATGATGGGGCATGCCCATTTCTGCCAGCGGCTCTTCCAGCTCGATGTGGGCCACGACGGCGAGGTCGAGCGAACCGGCAAGGTCGCGAGGGCTGCCGCAAATGCCGGCAAGGTCTTCAAGGGGCCTTTGTTCAAGCTGCCGGCGGGAGTGGTCCCGCTGTGCAATAATTCACGCCGGACCGAGATCATCGCCATGATGCCGGACTGCAACACGCATGGCCTTGAACCGAGCTGGAAGGAGCCGGAGGATGTCGAGGTGCGGTAGTTCTTTGACACTCTGCACGAGGGGTACATCAACGCCGACGCTGAGCGGCTGCTCGTCCAGGACACCACCCAGGCGAAACTGGACTACATCGCCACCAGGGCGAGGGAGGCGCAGCTTGCCGAGGAGGCCGGCAGCACTGGTGGTGTTGAGGACAAGGCCGCGATGGCCGCGGAGGAGGAGGAGCTCGCCAGATGGGTGGCGGCCGCCAGGGAAGCCAGCAGCGCCGGCACCGAGGCTCCTCTGGTTGAGGACGCGGCCGATGAGTCGTCGGAGGAGAAGGCCGGGGCTGTTGACCCTTGCTACCTCTTGAGCACTGCGTTGGTTTTCCCTTGAAGAGGAAAGGGTGATGCAGCAAAGTAGCGTAAGTATTTCCCTCAGTTTTTGAGAACCAAGGTATCAATCCAGTAGGAGGCTATGCGCGAGTCCCTCGCACCTACACAAAACAAATAAATCCTCGCAACCAACGCGATAAGGGGTTGTCAATCCCTACACGGTCACTTACGAGAGTGAGATCTGATAGTATGATAGGATAATATTTTTGGTATTTTGTGATAAAGATGCAAAGTAAAGTAAACAAAATAAAAACGGCAAAAGTAATAGCTAAGTGTTGGAAGATTAATATGATGGAGATAGACCCGGGGTCATAGGTTTCACTAGTGGCTTCTCTCAAGAGCATAAGTATTTTACGGTGGGTGAACAAATTACTGTTGAGCAATTGACATAATTGAGCATAGTTATGAGAATATCTAGGTATGATCATGTATATAGGCATCACGTCCGAGACAAGTAGACCGACTCCTGCCTGCATCTACTACTATTACTCCACACATCGACCGCTATCCAGCATGCATCTAGAGTATTAAGTTCATAAGAACAAAGTAACGCCTTAAGCAAGATGACATGATGTAGAGGGATAAATTCATGCAATATGATAAAAACCCCATCTTGTTATCCTCGATGGCAACAATACAATACGTGCCTTGCTGCCCCTACTGTCACTGGGAAAGGACACCGCAAGATTGAACCCAAAGCTAAGCACTTCTCCCATTGCAAGAAAGATCAATCTAGTAGGCCAAACCAAACTGATAATTCGAAGAGACTTGCAAAGATAACCAATCATACATAAAAGAATTCAGAAGATTCAAATATTGTTCATAGATAAACTTGATCATAAACCCACAATTCATCGGTCTCAACAAACACACCGCAAAAGAAGATTACATCGAATAGATCTCCACAAGAGAGGGGGAGAACATTGTATTGAGATCCAAAAAGAGAGAAGAAGCCATCTAGCTAATAACTATGGACCCGAAGGTCTGAGGTAAACTACTCACACTTCATCGGAGGGGCTATGGTATTGATGTAGAAGCCCTCCGTGATGGATGCCCCCTCCGGCGGAGCTCCGGAACAGGCCCCAAGATGGGATCTCATGGGTACAGAAGGTTGCGGCGGTGGAATTAGGTTTTTGGCTCCGTATCTGATCGTTTGGGGGTACGTAGGTATATATAGGAGGAAGGAGTACGTCGGGGGAGCAACGTGGGGCCCACGAGGGTGGAGGGCGCGCCCAGGGGGGTAGGCACGCCCCCCTACCTCGTGGCTTCCTGCTTTGTTTCTTGACGTAGGGTCCAAGTCCTCTGGATCATGTTCGTTCCGAAAATCACGTTCCCGAAGGTTTCATTCCGTTTGGACTCTGTTTGATATTCTTTTTCTGCGAAACTTTGAAATAGGCAAAAAACAACAATTCTAGGTTGGGCCTCCGGTTAATAGGTTAGTCCCAAAAATAATATAAAAGTGAATAATAAAGCCCAATAATGTCCAAAACAGAAGATAATATAGCATGGAGCAATCAAAAATTATAGATACGTTGGAGACGTATCAAGCATCCCCAAACTTAATTCCTGCTCGTCCTCGAGTAGGTAAATGATAAAAATAGAATTTTTGATGCGGAGTGCTACTTGGCATTATTTCAATGTAATTCTTCTTAATTGTGGTATGAATATTCAGATCCGAAAGATTCAAGATAAAAGTTCATATTGACATCAAAATAATAATACTTCAAGCATACTAACTAAGCAATTATGTCATCTCAAAATAACATGGCCAAAGAAAGTTCATCCCTACAAAATCATATAGTTTAGTCGTGCTCCATTTTCGTCACACAAGAATGCTCTCATCATGCACAACCCCGATGACAAGCCAAGCAATTGTTTCATACTTTATTAATCTCAAACTTTTTCAACCTTCACGCAATACATGAGCGTGAGCCATGGACATAGCACTATGGGTGGAATAGAATATGATGATGGGGGTTATGTGGAGAAGACAAAAAAGGAGAAAGTCTCACATCAACGAGGCTAATCAATGAGCTATGGAGATGCCCATCGATTGATGTTAATGCAAGGAGTAGGGATTGCCATGCAACGGATGCACTAGAGCTATAAATATATGAAAGCTCAACAAAAGAAACTAAGTGGGTGTGCATCCAACTTTCTTGCTCACGAAGACCTAGGGCACTTGAGGAGGCCCAATGTTGGAATATACAAGCCAAGTTCTATAATGAAAAATTCCCACTAGTATATGAAAGTGACAAAACAAGAGACTCTCTATCATGAAGATTATGGTGCTACTTTGAAGCACAAGTGTGGTAAAAGGATAGTAACATTGTCCGTTCTCTCTTTTTCTCTCATTTTTTTGGGCCTTCTCTTTTTTATGGCCTTTCTCTTTTTTTTTATTCCTCACTTGGGACAATGCTCTAGAAAATGATGATCATCACACTTCTATTTATTTACAACTCAATGATTACAACTCGATACTAGAACAAAGTATGACTCTATATGAATGCCTCCGGAGGTGTACCGGGATATGCAATGAACCAAGAGTGACATGTATGAAAGAATTATGAATGGTAGCTTTGCCACAAATTCTATGTCAACTACATGATCATGCAAAGCAATATGACAATGATGAATGTGTAATGATAAACGGAATGGTGGAAAGTTGCATGGCAATATATCTCGGAATGGCTATGGAAATGCCATAATAGGTAGGTATGGTGGCTGTTTTGAGGAAGATATAAGGAGGTTTATGTGTGAAAGAGCGTATCATATCACGGGGTTTGGATGCACCGGCGAAGTTTGCACCAACTCTCAATGTGAGAAAGGGCAATGCACGGTACCGAAGAGGCTAGCAATGATGGAAAGGTGAGGGTGCGTATAATCCATGGACTCAACATTAGTCATAAAGAACTCACATACTTATTGCAAAAATCTATAAGTCATCAAAAACCAAGCACTACGCGCATGCTCCTAGGGGGATAGATTGGTAGGAAAAGACCATCGCTCGTCCCCGACCGCCACTCATAAGGAGGACAATCAAAGAACACCTCATGTTTCAAATTTGTTACATAACGTTTACCATACGTGCATGCTACGGGACTTGCAAACTTCAACACAAGTATTTCTCAAATTCACAACTACTCAACTAGCACAACTTTGATATCACTACCTCCATATCTCAAAACAATCATCAAGCATCAAACTTCTCTTAGTATTCAACGCACTCATAAGAAAGTTTTTACTAATCTTGAATACCTAGCATATTAGGATTTTTTAAGAAAATTACCATGCTATTTAAGACTCTCAAAATAATCTAAGTGAAGCATGAGAGATCAATAGTTTATATAAAACAAATCCACCACCATGCTCTAAAATATATAAGTGAAGTACTAGAGCAAAAACTATATAACTCAAAAGATATAAGTGAAGCACATAGAGTATTCTAATAATTTCCGAATCATGTGTATCTCTCTCAAAAGGTGTGTACAGCAAGGATGATTGTGGTAAACTAAAAAGCAAAGACTAAAATCATACAAGACGCTCCAAGCAAAACACATATCATGTGGTGAATAAAAATATAGCTCCAAGTAAAGTTACTGATGGAAGTAAACGAAAGAGGGGATGCCTTCCGGGGCATCCCCAAGCTTTGGCTTTTTGGTGTCCTTAGATTATCTTGGGGGTGCCATGAGCATCGCCAAGCTTAGGCTCTTGCCACTCCTTGTTCCATAATCCATCAAATCTTTCACCCAAAACTTGAAAACTTCACAACACAAAACTCAGCAGAAAATCTAGTGAGCTCCGTTAGCCAAAGAAAACAAAAGACCACTTCAAGGTACTGTAATGAACTCATTCTTTATTTATATTGGTGTTAAACCCACTGTATTCCAACTTCTCTATGGTTTATAAACTATTTTACTAGCCATAGATTCATCAAAATAAGCAAACAACACACGAGAAACAGAATCTGTCAAAAACAGAACAGTCTGTAGTAATCTGTAACTAACGCAAACTTCTGGAACTCCAAAAAATTAGCCAAAATAGGAAGACCTAGACAATTTGTTTATTGACCATCAGCAATTGGAATCAATATTTTATCACGTTCTGGTGATTTTTTACAATTATTTTCATGAACAGAAAGTTTCTGGAATTTTCTGCAAGATCAAATAACTATCATCCAAGAAGATCCTATAGGTTTAACTTGGCACAAACACTAATTAAAACATAAAAACACATCTAAACAGAGGCTAGAACAAATATTTATTCCTAAATAGAAGAAAAAAGCAAAAAAAACTAAAAATAAAATTGGGTTGCCTCCCAACAAGCGCTATCATTTAACGCCCCTAGCTAGGCATAAAAGCAAGGATAGATCTAGGTATTGCCATCTTTAGTAGGCAATCCATAAGTGGCTCTCATAATAGATTCATATGGTAATTTTATTTTCTTGCTAGGGAAGTGTTCCATGCCTTTCTTTAATGGAAATTGGAATCTAATATTCCCTTCCTTCATATCAATGATTGCACCAATCGTTCTAAGGAAAGGTCTACCAAGAATAATAGGACATGAAGGATTGCAATCAATGTCAAGAACGATAAAATCTACGGGCACATAGTTCCTATTTGCAACAATAAGAACATCATTAATTCTTCCCATAGGTTTCTTAATGGTGGAATCCGCAAGGTGCAAGTTTAAAGAGCAATCATCAAAATCACGGAAACCTAGCAAATCACACAAAGTTTTTGGGATCGTGGAAACACTAGCACCCAAATCACACAAAGCATAGCATTAATGATCTTTAATCTTAATTTTAATAGTAGGTTCCCACTCATCGTAAAGTTTTCTAGGAATAGAAACTTCCAACTCAAGTTTTTCTTCATAAGATTGCATCAAAGCATCAACGATATGTTTGGTAAAAGCTTTATTTGACTATAAGCATGAGGAGAATTTAGCACGGATTGCAACAAGGAAATACAATCTATCAAAGAGCAATTATCATAATTAAATTCCTTGAAATCCAAAATAGTGGGTTTATTAATATCTAGGGTTTTGATCTCTTCAATCCCACTTTTATAAATTTTAGCATCAAGATCTAAAAACTCCGAATTTTTGGAACGCCTTCTAGGTAAAGGTGGATCATATTCAGTCCCATCATTATCAAGATTCATATTGCAAAACAAAGATTTAATAGGGGACACATCAATAACTTTTCGATCTTCATCTTTGTTTTCAAAGTTCTCCGGCTTAGCGGCCATCTTATTAACTAAGGTAGCCTGCTTATCCGATATTTCAGCTATCAACTTCTCAAGATGAGCAATTTGGGATCTCAAACCATCAAATTCTTTAGACATATCATCGAGATCTTTATTCATATAACTCATAAAGCATTTTTGTTCCTCAAGCTCGTTTCTGAAGAAATTATTATGCTCAAATTGCAAAACCATAAAACTCCTGACGTTGCTTTCAATCTCTTCTAACCTTTTAAGGTGAAGATCACCAAATCTAGGTAGAGCCATCGTGACAAGCAAGCAATCCAACACACGAGCAAACAAAAAGCAAGCGAAAAAGAGGCGAACGAAAAAGAGAGGGCGAATAAAACAGCGAGGGTGAAGTGGGGGAGAGGAAAACGAGAGGCAAATGGCAAATAATGTAATGCGGGAGATAAGGGTTTGTGATGGGTACTTGGTATGTTGACTTTTGCATAGACCTCCCCGGCAACGGCGCCAGAAATCCTTCTTGCTACCTCTTGAGCACTGCGTTGGTTTTCCCTTGAAGAGAAAAGGGTGATGCAGCAAAGTAGCGTAAGTATTTCCCTCAGTTTTTGAGAACCAAGGTATCAATCCAGTAGGAGGCTATGTGCGAGTCCCTCGCACCTACACAAAACAAATAAATCCTCACAACCAACGCGATAAGGGGTTGTCAATCCCTACACGGTCACTTACGAGAGTGAGATCTGATATATATGATATGATAATATTTTTGGTATTTTTGTGATAAAGATGCAAAGTAAAGTAAACAAAATAAAAACGGCAAAAGTAATAGCTAAGTGTTGGAAGATTAATATGATGGAGATAGACCCGGGGGCCATAGGTTTCACTAGTGGCTTCTCTCAAGAGCATAAGTATTTTACAGTGGGTGAACAAATTACTGTTGAGCAATTGACAGAATTGAGCATAGTTATGAGAATATCTAGGTATGATCATGTATATATGCATCACGTCCGAGACAAGTAGACCGACTCCTGCCTGCATCTACTACTATTACTCCACACATCGACCGCTATCCAGCATGCATCTAGAGTATTAAGTTCATAAGAACAGAGTAATGCCTTAAGCAAGATGACATGATGTAGAGGGATAAATTCATGCAATATGATAAAACCCCATCTTGTTATCCTCGATGGCAACAATACAATACGTGCCTTGTTGCCCCTACTGTCACTGGGAAAGGACACCGCAAGATTGAACCCAAAGCTAAGCACTTCTCCCATTGCAAGAAAGATCAATCTAGTAGGCCAAACCAAACTGATAATTCGAAGAGACTTGCAAAGATAACCAATCATACATAAAAGAATTCAGAAGATTCAAATATTGTTGATAGATAAACTTGATCATAAACCCACAATTCATCGATCTCAACAAACACACCGCAAAGGAAGATTACATCGAATAGATCTCCACAAGAGAGGGGGAGAACATTGTATTGAGATCCAAAAAGAGAGAAGAAGCCATCTAGCTAATAACTATGGACCCGAAGGTCTGAGGTAAACTACTCACACTTCATCGGAGGGGCTATGGTATTGATGTAGAAGCCCTCCGTGATGGATGCCCCCTCCGGCGGAGCTCCGGAACAGGCCCCAAGATGGGATCCCATGGGTACAGAAGGTTGCGGCGGTGGAATTAGGTTTTTGGCTCCGTATCTGATCGTTTGGGGGTACGAAGGTATATATAGGAGGAAGGAGAACGTCGGTGGAGCAACGTGGGGCCCACTAGAGTGGAGGGCGCGCCCGGGGGGTAGGCGCGCCCCCTACCTCGTGGCTTCCTGCTTTGTTTCTTGACGTAGGGTCCAAGTCCTCTAGATCATGTTTGTTCCGAAAATCACGTTCCCGAAGGTTTCATTCCGTTTGGACTCCGTTTGATATTCTTTTTCTGCGAAACTCTGAAATAGGCAAAAAACTGTAATTCTGGGCTGGGCCTCCGGTTAATAGGTTAGTCCCAAAAATAATATAAAAGTGAATAATAAAGCTCAATAATGTCCAAAACAAAAGATAATATAGCATGGAGCAATCAAAAATTATAGATACGTTGGAGACGTATCAACCCTCCGGCCATGGGGAAAGGGCGAGTCCTGCGGTGGGCCACTTCCGGCGAGCCGGTGCGGCCCATCAGGGCCGCGCGGCGGCCAAAGTCCTCGGAGGAGTTTGCGCGTTAGACGAGGGCCGCGGCGGTGAAGAAGGTGGTGAAGGCCGCGGCAGCGAGGTAGAAGGCATCTGCTTCTTCTCCGTCCAAGCGCACTCAGACTCCGCCCTCCTCCCCTCCTCCGGCAGATGCCGAAGCGGGGATCACTTTCGACTTCGGATCCCTCAGCCCGAGGAGGAAGAGGAAGATAGCAGAGGAGGAGGTGGACGACGAGTGAGTATCTGGCTTCTTCCCGCCATCTCTGCCTCCCCAATCTGTGTCGCTTGTCTTGACTTGTCTTCGTCTTTGCAGGGACGTGGAGACGCTGGCCCAGAGAGTGAAGAGGGCCAAGGTCTCGGCGGGTGGCCAGCCCCCGGCTGGTACTTCGAGGGCGCCACTGGTGGTGTTGAGCAGCCCGGACAGCAGCCCCCGGCACAGCCCCCAGCGTAAGTTCATCACTCTCCCCTTGTCGACATGTGTCAGGGGCACGACACTTTGGTGTTGACCTTGCTAGGTATGCAGGAGGAGAGCAGCAGCAGCAGGAGCCGCAGAGGGCTACTCCCAACATGCCGCCCCGAGGGGCGTCCCCGGCAAGGGCGCCAAACACCGAGCCCACGCACACGGAGGAGGAGGAGGAGAACTTGGGCGCCGGCGGCTTTGCCTCGGTGCCAGATGTTGGCGGGGAGGGGACTTCTGCTTCCCAGCCTGGCACTGGTAAGTCGTCCGCCCTTCGTCCCTGCTTTTTCTCTTCTTTTTGAATCTTTGATCTTGGCTCTGCCCCATCCTCTTCTTGATATCCAGATCCTCTCTCAGCGGACCGGGAGGACCTGGACACCGTCATCGAGGACGTGGCCAAGGACGCCGTGGCAGAGGCCGAGAAGATCGCCGCCAAGGAAAACGCCAGTGGCGCTGCGGAGGACGCCGCCGAAGGGCCTGCCGGGGAGCCCGGCAAGGCTACTTACTGCCGAGGAGGCTGGCAAGGAGCCTGCCGGAGGGATCAACAGGGCTGCTGCCGAGGAGGAGGTGGTCGATGACCAATCTTCCTCCTCCGCCGCCTCTGGCTCCGGCAAGTACCTGAAGGTGAGCGACGATCTCTTCGTCCACCTCCCAGGCGCGTTGAGCACCAGGGCCCCCATCGAGGGGGAGGTTTTTGACGATGAGGTGCTTGCCGCTGCCAGGCTTGAGATCGTTGACAAGCCGAACGCTGGTGGCGAGAGCTCCCAGGAAGAGCGGCTCCTCCATGCCATGGGCACCAGCTTCCGGAAACTCCAGGCGCTCCACCGCGCCCGCCTGGACAAGGCTAAGTCTAGGATGGCGGTAGCGGAGAAAGCGGAGGCAGACCTCAAGAAGCGCGTCGCCGAGACGCAAGACTAGTTCCGCCAGGCTCACAAGGAGCTGAGGACCGCCCAGGGCGAGCTGGCCAAGCGCGACATGGAGCTCACCATGAAACTGGCCGATGTCGAGAAGGCCCAAGAGACGGCGAAGAACTTGGCCACCGCCGCCGAAGCCGCTCGGACCCAGCACGAGGCCGTACTGAATTCCCAGGAGGAGGACCTTGCCAAGCACGAGGCGGACCTCGACGCCAGACTCCACGCCAAGGACAGGGAAGTTGAGAAGCTTGTCTTGCAGCAGACCCAAGAGCTGGAGCAGAGGCACAAGGAGGCGCTCGATGCCCAAGCTCTAGTTCACGCCGGCAAGGTGAAGGAGCTGGAGGTGGAGCGGGACGAGCTGAAGGAGCAGGCCCTGAAGCTGTCCCAGGAGAAGGACACGCTCAACAGCACCCTGACGGAGGCGTAGGGCGCGGCCATCGGCAAGGCCGGGGAGCTCTTCGAGGCCAACAAGTCCATCAAGGACCTCACGCTGAAGCTGGAGGGCGTCGAGGGGATGCTCACGGAGGCCAAAGCCTGGGAGGGGGCCCTAGCCAAGGAGCTGGAGACCGAGAAGCAACTACAGAAGAACGAGGCCACCGAGCATAAGGATTTCAAGGAGGGCGTGAACCGCTGGATCGGCCGCCTCAAGGACGTCGCCGGCAGGATCACCGCGCAGCTGGCTACCATGGGGATGCCAAGCATGAGGTACGCCCCAGAGCGCAGCGGGACCACCAACGCCAAGCTGACCTTGTTCTTCGAGTGTGTTCTCGGGGCTCTGGAGCAGCTTCACGCCAACCAGGCGGCCTCGCTAGCCGACGAGGCCCGGAGGCTTTGCCAGGGCGCCATGACCAAGGTTCTCATCAAGGTGGCATACTGGTACCCCGACCTCGACTTCGACGCCGCACTGGAGAGCTTGCCGGAGGATACTGACCTCGCGCCGCTCAGGGAGCGCATCAAGCCCATCATCAGCCGTGTCGGCGGAATTCTGAGGGTGGAGGGCCAGCGCCGGGATTAGGCACCCCATTTCTTTTTGTTGCTGCAAGTTCACAACCAAGACGATTTTTATCTTTAGTTAGAACTGCGGCAACAAGTGATGTAATATAACTTCTGCAGTACTTTTAATGTTATGCATGTTATTTTCTTGTTCGATTTTCCTTTGTATGTCCACCCTACGTTAACTGGGTAGGTTCGCCAGCGCGTAAACCCAGGGCGGCATCTTGGGGACGGATCCCCATTGGCCTGCCGGGTGTGCTTGCTGCCAGGCGAACCACCTTATCGCCCTTAGCGCGGCCGCCCGAACTGTCGAGCTTGACTCGAGTCAGAATGGAGAGCGTTGCCAAGTGCGGAAGGCTACCCCGCCACCCTCGACGCGGCCGCTTGAGCTGTTGAGCGGACTCGAAACAGAACAAAGGCGTTGCCAATTGCGGGAGGGCCCCTTTGCGTGCAGGTTTTTCATACATAGGCAGGATCTCCGAGGACGATAACCTTATATATAAGAGGAAATAACTCAAGGCTCTGAATGACTTAGCTTTTCTGTCGCCGTGCGGGCGTCCTTCGCGTTCGCGGGCGGCACTCTTTTCTCCTAGCCGTCTCCTTCTTGGGAGCCATGGCAACGAAGAACTGCTAGACTAACTACCAGACCAGATTTTCTCACAATTGCGCCCCCTACCTGGCGCGCCAAAGATGTCGGTGTGGAACGACACCTATGGGATCACAAGAATCCCTACTACGGTTGCCGGGGCGCAGGGTTGCGAGAAGAGCAGGATTAGTAATCAGCACAAGGATAGTTTGCCCAGGTTCGGGCCGCGAATATGGTAAAACCCTAGTCCTGCTTTGGTGGGTGTATTTCAGAGAGTTCTTGAGCTCTCGAGCTAGCTATGGTGGGGTGCGTGGTCCCAAAGAGCCGAATCCTTCTCCAGTATGCCATGGGCCTCCTTTTATAGTCGAAAGGGGCTGCCACAGTGGCATACAGGAGGTGGAAAGGCGTACAGTATTGTGAGCTTATCGCTCGTATTACAGGACAATACGCATTTAATGCGCTGCTGAGGTGTCCCCTAGCTTTATCGGGGACGGGGGCAAGGCCCGTCCCGTCCGTCGCCGCTCCTCCTCGCTTCGACACGCGCCCTGGCCAGCGATGCGTGCAGCGCCATGTAGGCAGGCAGGCAGCTGAGGTGGAGCGGTGGTGGAGCCTTCACGAAGATCTGCATGCCGCCACGCAGGCGCTTGATGAGTTGGCCTAGGAGCTGCATGTTGCCACGCAGGTGCTTGCTCAGCTGGTTGAGCTGGCGGCTGCATGCGAACGGCGGCGGAGACTTGGTTGGTACGGGCCTGGCAGTGGCCCTGCTGGCGCCCTTGGCGAGGGACTTGCCGGGTGGCCCAGCAAGGGCCTTGCCGTGGTGCGCTGTCGTCCCCGGCAAGGATCTGGCCGGGGGGTCTTATGGTTCCCCTCGGCAAGGGTCTTGCCGAGGATCGCCGCCTTCTAATCCTCATCTGATCTTGAATATTCCTTGTCTTCACAAAGATCTGCATGCCACCACAGAGGTGCCTCCCGAGCCCTGGCCCAACGTGGCTGATGGTGTTGGGGACGTGGGCTCAAGGGTGGCTCGCTCTGTTGGTGTTTTGACGGGCCGCCCCGACAAGGGTCTTGCCGGGGGAACGTGCTTCGTCCCTCTGCTCTTTGTGGTCTTGGCCTTGGTGTTGCTCTGGCTGCCTCGGGCTTCGGTTTTACCTCGGTTCACCTCCCCTTCTCTGCTTGGTGTGGCCGTGGGCGCGGCTCCGACTGTCCGTGCATAGGTAAAGGGGTACAAAGGTGCGCTCCTTCTTTTGTACACCGACAGCCAGGTAGTTACCTCCGCCGGTTTACCGAACACTCCTGTTCGGAAACACCGATCAGAGGTCTCTTATACTCTTGACACTTCTTGCCCCAAGGCGGGTTGTTTCCGACAGCCTCTTAATCCATCTGATTCGAATTATCAGGGAACACCTCACTCATCTTATGGCGAGTCAACAGCCACACAACCCCCACCCCTCAAGATAGTTCCTGGGTGAGCTATGCACTTGATTTTATCCTTGACGTGTCATTTTTGCATACTGTACTGATCTTTTAATCTGTTCTTGTCAGTGCTAAACCCAGACCCAGTAAGAAAGCCCGGTTAAATAAACTGGCTGACGACAATACAGCTGTTGAACCGGAGAAGACTCCAGATCCGGAAAACGCTGACGCCATACTTAATGACCCGCCACCGCAGGATCATGACTTTGTTGCTGATCAAGTGGAAATTGATCCAATGGGCCAGTCCGATGAACCGACTAATCCAGTCCGCGACACTGATAAACCGGCAAATCCAGCTGAAGCCACTGACAAACCATCGACTCCCGTGAAGGCCGCTGATGGTGAAGAAGATGATATTATGATTACTGGCATTGGCCACACCACTCCTGGCAATCCTATCGCTTTATCAAAGCATACTGCCAAGGATGAGCTTTCTGCTATCGGCAAAGGCAAATGGAATGCCGATTTGTCAAGCTCTGCCCATCTCAATGCTCAAGACATTCACTCTGGCTTCTTGAACCGTCTGTACACCAGCCGCGACTATGAAGCCGGTTTGGTAAACTTGATGAAAGAGCGATACGAGGTAACTAATGCTCAACTCTACATAACTGTTTCTCTTTTTAATTCCAAATATCAACTCCAGTAGCCCCCAAGTGATGGTTTATGATATCAATCCAAACCGGGACTTAATAATAACTTAACTTTATATGCTTAGCCTCCAGGGACCGGGTTATCTCTTTAAGATGAACCGGTATTTTAGAATTGCAATATTGTATCTTTCACTAGTGTAGCCCCCAAGGGCCGGTTTAACTTTATAAAGATGAACCGGGACTTTAAAAGAATTTCCATATCAGTATTTGAGCAAACATACATTAGCCCCCAAGTGCCAAGAGTAATACTTGTATTGTGCTTGGGACTTGTAGAAATTTCCGAGAACAAGCAAATATGCATTAGCCCCCAAGTATCAGGTGCATAACTTGTTATGTGCTTGGTACTTCAAATATGTACCGTCAATTCATAATATGTCTGTTTCTTATAGGCTGAGCTGAGCAAAAAGGAATCTCAAACCGCCGATCTGCAAGAAAACATCAAGTCCTAGCAAGCCGAAACCTCCAAGGCCAAGGATGAGCTGACCAGCGCTTTAGCCGCTATGGAAAAGCTAAAGGAGAGTTTCAACAAGGAGCGGACGGATTGGGATACTGAAAAATCCGCTTTGCAAAAAAGAGCCGAGGACGCAGAAGCAGCTCTTAAACCGGTAGTAGATGAGCTGACTGGCGTAAAGCGGCAGATACATGCCATGACGGCTGCTGTGTTTGGTAAACATCCTTGCTTTAAGTTTTCAACATATCATCCCATACATTACCGGTTCACTGATGTTTGTAATGATGCAGGAACTCGCATTAGTCATCTGGGCTCTGATGTACAGAAGAAGCTGAAGGCTGCCTATACTCTTATAGAGTAGTTATATACCGGTGCGCAACGGATTATCTGCACCGCTTCAAACAACAAGCCGCCCCCAACTTTAATCAAAGAGACCTTAGAAAGGCGGTCAATGCTGCCCGCCCGGGTAGAAGAGTTAAAGAGATCTGCTGCAAGAGCTGGTGCTCTTACCGCGCTAACCCGGGCAAAAGCATGGGTGCCCGATCTTGATCCGGAAGATGTCAGCAAAGGCTGTCCGAGCTTAAAATAAGACGGATCAGAATTTGGCAATGAGGACCTCCGAGCCATAAACCGGGAAGTACGTCCACTGGCTTGCCAATTAGCTGAAGAAGCTGATCTTTCCCATTATCAGGCAAGTTATGACGTCAACAACAAACGGGTTGCCGCACCAACTCCTGCGGTTCAAAATCTTATCCCGCCAATTCGTAAGCACACTTATGCCCCTAACATTGAACCGTCCACCCTTATAAGCGACGAAGATGTGTTCCAAGCCCTAACTGGGATCGACTGGGCAACTATTAACTTCCAGCCGCTGGGTAGAGACGAAGAGGATGAACCGGTGCAAGATGATCCGCAGCCGTCAGGTCAAGCTGGTGACGAATCGTGATCCGGAGATCGGGCTAGCCTTCTGCGAGCCGCAACACTTGCTGAAAAACAATTATTCGTTTGGGCACTGAAACGCCTTGTAATAGGCTTGTTCAAACGCTTGGTCTATTATGCCTTCGTGCATATTTATTTTGCCTGATACTTGTTAACTCGCCATGCTTAAGATATATGATATTCATAATCCGTAGCTGCTCGTGCATATAAGAAATTGAAAGTGTCCTGGCGGTTTACCGCCGGACGGGTCATGATGCCCAGACATATAGCCATGGTTTATAACCAAGGCTGTAAAAAGATAATCAAATATGGAAATAACTGATACCTATGACCTTGAGTCATAATGTTGGCTGACCAACTGTTGTAATGAGGGTTATAACCTTAATCGTCTGTCATATTGTGCCGGTTTATGATAAAACCGCTCCGGGTTATGAGAAACACCGGTTTATTCATATTCAATTCTGGTAATTTATAGTCAAAACCAGACCGGGCTAATAATCTCCGGATTATGACTGATCATATACTGACAACTTGTAGTTGAAAGTCAAGCCGGGTTTAATGAACGCCGGTTTATCAGAACATTATAAATGTCATCAAAAGAGAAAAAATCTTGGCAAATAAAAGCATACGAAAAAACTTGTAGTTGAGGCTTTTCAATGGCTACCAGGCCCCAAATTCGAGGCTTTTCATGGGCTGCCAGGCCACTGAGTTAAACCATTTCATAAAGCCTTTTAAGATGGTCCTCAATCCTTAACCAATCGTCATTTTTTAACTTTGACAAGTTCAGGGTCTTATCAGATTGACTTGTCGAAGTTCGGCGGGTCATACCAGGTTTACCTGGACGGAGTGACTTACTTAAAAAGGCAGGCTAACCCGGGGTTTTAGGTGTATACACCAGGCTTCCAAGCCGTGGCTTGATAGCCTATTACAAGTGTAGATTATTTGTTCATTGCGATAGCAAAGAATCCCTAAGCAATATTTTGAGCTGTGCTCAGTGGGTGCCTATGTTTGAGTTGTTCAATTGCAACACTCTCTTTGGCCCCGAAGTAATTTGGCTTTGAGCCGATCAAGAGGTGTGACTATGGTTCGAATACGACCAAGCCCCCAAGTGATTTTTCTGGTGGCTTTGCGCCGATCAAGAGGTGTAGCTATGGTCCAAATACAACCAATCCCCCAAGTGATTTTTATATAAAGCTTTATAAGCTGAATCAAGGTGTAAACCGGATGACGCTTTATGAACAGAAGCCCCCATGTAACCACACCTGATATAAGAAAAACAATAGATACCCCGCTTTAACCGAGGCTCCGGTTTATTATATTGACCATAATATATACATTTACGTAACTATGTACATAAGCTGAGCCTATGGCTCAGGTATAGTAAGGCCGAAGATGAGCGATATTCCACGGCCGGTGGGTCTCCTCCTCCGATTTACATGAGTCTTTGCGCTCTCGAACATCAATAAGGTAATATGACCCATTATGCAGATTCTTGCTGACCACAAAATGTCCTTCCCAAGGCGGGGATAACTTGTGCATGTCGGTTTGATCCTGGATGAGTCGGAGCACCAGATCGCCTTCTTTAAAAGTTCTGGTTCTAACCCGGTGGCTGTGATAACGACGCAGATCTTACTGATAAATCACCGAACGGGCTGCTGCAATGTCACGCTCCTCGTCCAACAGGTCAAGTGCTTCCTGTTGTGCCTTCTCATTGTCAGCTTCAACATACGCCGCCACACGAGGCGAGTCATGACGGATGTCACTAGGGAGAACCGCCTCCGCTCCATAAACCATGAAAAAAGGTGTGTAACCCGAGGATCTGTTGGGCGTGGTATTGATGCTCCATAACACAGAAGGTAACTCCTCCACCCAACAACCCGGCGTCCGTTGCAAAGGAACCATAAGCCGGGGCTTGATGCCACTTAAGGTCTCTTGATTGGCTCTCTCTGCTTGACCATTAGACTGGGGGTGCGCTACTGATGATACGTCAAGCCGGATGTGCTCATGTTGACAGAACTCCTTCATAGCACCTTTGGACAGATTGGTACCATTATCAGTTATAATGTTGTGTGGAAAGCCAAACCGGAAAATCACCTTCTTGATGAATTGAACCGTCGTAGCTGCATCACACTTACTGACTGGTTCTGCCTCCACCCAACTTAGTGAACTTATCAACCGCCACCAGAGGGTGGGTCTTCTTATCCTTGGATCTCTTAAAGGGCCCAACCATATCTAGCCCCCAAGTCACAAACGGCCAAGTGATTGGAATCATCCTCAACTCTTGAGCCGGTATATGAGCGCGTCGTGAGAATTTTTGACATCCATCAGACTTTTTGACCAAGTCCTCAGCATCAGCATGAGCCGTCAGCCAATAGAAACCGTGACGAAACGCCTTGGCCACCAGAGATTTTGAACCGGCGTGGTGACCACAATCTCCTTCGTGGATCTCACGCAAAATTTCACGGCCTTCTTCAGGAGATACACAATGTTGAAATGCCCCTGTCACACTGCAATGATGTAACTCTCCATTGATAATAGTCATGGACTTGGACCGCCGGATTATCTGCCTAGCCGAAGTTTCATCCTCTGGTAACTCGCCCCGGTTCATATACGCCAAATATGGAACTGTCCAATCCGGGATAACATGAAGAGCCGCCACCAACTGAGCCTCCGGATCAGGAACAGCCAAATCCTCTTCGCCAGGGAGCTTGACGGATGGATTATGCAGCACATCCAGGAAGACATTGGGTGGAACCGGTTTATGTTGGGAACCCAAGCGGCTTAAAGCGTCCGCCGGTCTACATGATCGACCTGATAACCTTTAAAGTGACCTGCAACAATATCCACCTCTCGACGATATGCTGCCATGAGTGGGTCCTTGGAATCCCAAGTACCAGACACTTGTTGAGCCACCAGGTCCGAGTCACCGAAGCACTTAACTCGGCTTAGATTCATCTCTTTGCCATCCGTAGACCATGGAGTAAAGCCTCATACTCAGCTGCATTGTTAGTGCAAGGGAACATTAAACAGAGAACATAACAAAACTTATCACCTCGTGGGGAAGTTAATACGACTCCAGCCCCCGAGCCCTCCAATTGCCTGGAACCATCAAAATGAATAGTCCAATAAGTATGATCCGGCTTCTCTTCTGGCACCTGTAATTCTATCCAGTCATTGATGAAATCCACAAGTGCCTGAGATTTGATCGCCGTCCGGGGTATATATTTTAACCTGTGAGGCCCAAGCTCAATAGCCCACTTAGCAATCCGGCCAGTTGCTTCTCTGTTTTGGATTATATCCCCCAAAGGAGCAGAGCTGACCACAGTGATGGGATGACCTTGAAAATATTGCTTAAGCTTCCGGCTTGCCATAAAAACTCCATACACCAGCTTCTGCCAATGTGGGTACCTCTGCTTGGACTCAATAAGTACCTCACTGATATAATAAACCGGCCATTGAACCGGATACTCCTTTCCGTGCGCTCCACCACAGTAGCCACGCTAGCAGCCCGGGCGTTAGCTACCACATATAGCAACAATGGCTCTTTATCAAGAGGAGCAACAAGAACCGGCGGATTAGCCAGCTACCGCTTTAAGTCCTCAAATGCTTCATTGGCGGCGTCACTCCAAACGAAGTCATCTGTTTTTCTTCAGCATCTGATACAAAGGGATGGCCTTCTCACCAAGGCGACTGATAAACCGGCTCAAGCCGGCAATCCGGCCTGCCAGGCATTGAACATCATTGATATACTTCGGTTTAGCCAACGAAGTTATAGCCTTGATTTTCTCCGGATTAGCTTCAATACCCCTGTTAGGCACCAAAAAGCCCAAGAGTTTGCCTGCTGGTACACCAAAGACACACTTGGCCCGATTAAGCATCATTTTATAAACCCGGAGGTTATCAAAGGTCTCCTTCAAGTCATCTATCAATGCCTCCTTCTTCCTGGATTTCACCACAATATCATCCACATAAGCATGAACATTGCGGCCGATCTGATCATGAAGACAATTCTGCACACAGCGCTGATAAGTCGCCTGGGCACTCTTAAGCCCAAAAGGCATAGATACAATGCAGAAGGCTCCAAAAGGAGTTATAAACGCTGTCTTCTCCTGGTCCTTAACTGCCATTTTGATCTGATGGTAACCAGAATACGCATCCAGAAAACTCAAACGCTCGCAACCCGCCGTAGCATCAATGATTTGATCAATACGAGGGAGGGCAAAAGGGTCTGCTGGACAGTCCTTGTTGAGATCTGTGTAGTCCACACACATACACCAAGTGATGTTCTTCTTAAGTACCAGCACCGGATTAGCCAACCATTCAGGATGAAATACTTCAACGATGAATCCAGCCGCCAAGAGCCTGGCTACCTCCTCACCAATAGCCTTGCGTCTTTCTTCATTGAACGGGCGATACTTGGGATCGACATTGAGAGTGTGCTCAGCGAGTTCTCTCGGTACACCTGGCATGTCAGAAGGTTTCCACGCAAAGATGTACCGATTCTCATGGATGAACTCGATGAGCGCGCCTTCCTATTTCGGATCCAAGTTAGCGCTGATGCTAAATTGCTTGGATGAATCGCCAGGAACGAAATCTACAAGCTTAGTCTCATCAGCCGATTTAAACTTCAAGGCCGGATCATGCTCTGTAGTTGGCTTTTGCAAAGAAGTCATATCCGCCGGATCAACATTGTCCTTATAGAACTTCAACTCCTTTGTTGCGCAAACCAACACAGCATAAGGCGCATCACCTTCTTCACATTCTAAAGCGATCTTGCGGCTCCCATGGACCGTGATGGTCCCCTTATGGCCCGGCATCTTGAGCTGCAGATAGACATAACAGGGCCTCGCCATGAACTTAGCATAAGCCGGCCGTCCAAACAAGGCATGATACGTGCTCTTGATTTTCACTACTTCAAAAGTCAATGTCTTTGATCTCGAGTCATGCTCATCTCCAAAAGCCACCTCCAGAGCTATCTTACCAACAGGATATGCCGATTTACCGGGCACCACACCATGGATGACCGTATTGGACGGTCTAAGATTTTTATCTATTAACCCCATGCGACGGAAGGTTTCATAATAAAGGATATTGATACTACTCCCCCCATCCATGAGTACCTTAGTGAACTTATAACCTCCAACCTGAGGCGCCACCACCAATGCCAGATGACCCGGATTATCAACCCGGGGCGGATGATCCTCTCTACTCCACATGATCGGCTGCTCAGACCAGCGCAAAGTAACGGGGCATCGCCGGTTCAACGGAATTCACGGCCCTTTTATGAAGTTCTGATCGCGCTTGCATAGACTAGTGGTGAAGACATGATACTGTCCACTATTCAATTGCTTCGGGTTGCTCTGGTAACCCGACTGCTACTGTTGCTGCTGACTCCCCTGATGATTATAACCACCTTGGTTGCCCTGATTGCCTTGATTACCATGTCCGCTCTGGTTACCGTGAAAACCTGAACCGGAACTGCCTCCACCATAATCCGGCCCATGAGATCCAGGGCCTGAACCGCTGCCCGGTCCGTGATCATACCAAAAAATTCGGAATTTTTGAACTCCTACATGATATAACAATCTTTTCAGAGGTGCGTGGACGGTTTGTCCCGCGTCTCGTGCTTTGGGCAAGGCTGGTTTAACAGATAAGACAAACGCTCCGGATTAGGACTTGGTCCTCCACCACGCTGGGGCGGTTTACCCTTACGCCTCTGGCCTTTGTCCTGCGTGTTGATATTAGCCACAAAATCTAAACTGTTATCCGCCTTACGCTTACCGCTGTTTTCATGACCCACCGGGTTATGCTGCTGCCCCTTGGTGTTGCCGCTCTTCTTTCTCTTCCCTGTCTTTTCATCGTCAGACTCGGGGTCCTTGGTACTATCAGAGTCGGCATACTTTACCAGAGCTGCCATAAGTGTTCCCATGTCATTACAATGACGTTTGAGCCGTCCCAACTTCAACTTCAGAGGTGCAAACTGGCAATTGCCTTCCAATGTCAAAACTGTTGTATCAGCGTTGATGCGGTCCGATGAATGCAAAATCTCCGAAACCCGGCGCACCCAACGGGTTGTTGATTCTCCTTCCTCCTGGACACAGGCAGCTAAGTCCACAATTGACATGGGCTGCTTGCATGTATCCTTGAAATTCTGGATAAACCGGGCCCTTAATTCGGCCCATGACCCAATGGAGTTAGCCGGCAAGTTCTTCAGCCAAGTGCGGGCTGTCCCCTCCAGCATCATGGTGAAGTATTTAGCACACGCCGCATCGTCCACATCCAGCATCTCCATTGCCATCTCATAGCTTTCAACCCATGACTCGGGGGATAAATCGGTGGTGTAATTCGGCACTTTACGTGGCCCTTGAAATCCTTGGGCAGACGCACGTTGCGCAGCGCTGGGACGAGACATGGTACTCCCAAAGAACTGGAAGTAACCCCTGGTTCCACTGATGTGGTCGGAGGAACCGGAGTAAGTTAGCGAGCGTCATGTTGCGCCGCTAACTCAGCCTCTCGACGTGCCCTAGCACGATCCACCACATCCTGAGCATCACCACCGCCACCCGCCGGGTTATGGCCACGAGGCGGTTTACGGTTTCGCGCGCTGCTTGATACGGCCAGTTCATTGATATGCCTGTTGTAACTACGGCTTGGGCGGGGAGTAGAATGGATCCTTTCGCAACTATATGAATAAGCCTACTGCTGAGTCAAAGCTATCTGAAGGAGCTCCCTAGCCTGTCGCGTCTCAACCGCTACTGGGGACTCGCCCTCGATCGGGAGGGCTGCCAGTCATGAAGCGGCAGCGACAATGTTATCCATCGGGTTAGAGTAATGACCCGGTGGTGTTGGGACGTGTTGTGACAAAACGTTGTTCTGACGAGGCGGATCAGTTGGACGTGGTTGAACCGGCGCCCCCGTTCCAGGTGTCTCTACCCAGTTTACCACTGGCGGATTACTGGTCCCCACTCCTAGAGTATTAAAGAGGTTCTTGGCCTCATAAACCGGCGGCAGGTGAGATCGGTACCTTCTCCTCATGACATCGTTTGACGCGCTCTGATCCAGCATAAGCCTGTAAGCCTGTGCATCCAATGCGGCCTGTTCCGCAGCCATCCTGGTATCCTCAGCTGCCAGGTCAGCCTTGGCCTGGGTTATTTGATCTTTCACCTTCGCGATTTCCGCATTATGCTCATCTTGATTCGCCGGATTAACCTCCACCATCAGTGCTGCCAAGGCGTCAAATAAATCAGATAAAACCTGAGCCGACGGTCGCACAGGGCCTCCTGACCCGGCCGCTGTCGCTGCTACTGATCCGGAAATCATCGCCGCTACGGTCGAAGAGTGGAGCACTGGCTGTGTACCGGCCATGAAGATTGCAACCCGGTTTGGCGGATCAAAGGGGTCCGGAATACTGTCGCCATCGGAACAGCCCCCAATCCGGCCATCTTGCAATTGGTGCAATGACTCGGTCTCTCCGGTCAATGACTCGTCGCCGGAATAAACGACGGTTTCACCACCAGATTCCTATCTATCCTCAGATTCCACTCCGTGGATGACTCCGACGAAGGCACGCTTCATGGCAGGCTTAACCCGGGCAGATCTCGCACGCTGAGCCGTCTCGATGATGTCGGTGCAGATGTCCGGCTCAGGGCCCGGTTCGCCGATCTTGCCAATGAAAACGTGGATGCCGCCAAAGGGGACCTGGTACCTGTACTCAATTGAGCCGGCCTCGGGGCCCCAGCCCGCGTCGTCGATGTAGAGCTTGCCGCGACGACTCTTGGTCATCCGGCCCACAGCGTAGCCCTTGAGTCCTTCGAAGCTGCCCTCTAAGAACTCGAAACCATCGTGCAATAGCCCCACGGTGGGCGCCAATTGTCGTGGTTTTGTCACGGCAGATGTCCTAGAGAAAGGACTTAGTCGTGGAACCATCGCAACGGGTTAGCTTAAAGGGGTTAAGCGGACAAGGGACGCAGAGAGTTTATACTGGTTCGGCCCCTTGCGGTGAAGGTAAAAGCCTACGATCCAGTTGTTGTGGAATTGCTAGGGTTTCGATGACCATGGAGCGAATACGCTTTGCCTGAGTCTCGAGTTGTTGTTTGTTGTCCCTAAACTGCCGCCGGGTCGTCCCCTTATATACATGGGTTGACGCCCGCCGGTTTACAGGATTCCGAGGCCGGCTCATAAACGTGTCCGGCTCGGTCTCTGCTCTTTCTATCTTACAACACAAGTTTACATATCAATGCCGGTTTACATCTACAGACCTTTAAACCGACTTTGGGCCCTGGGCCTTCATAAAGTGCCTCCATCTTGATTTTCATGGGCTTCAGATATAATAATCCATTATGGGGATAACCCGGCCTCTCCTGGCCGGTTTATGCCCAGCAGTAATATCCCCAACAAGCCGGGATTTATGATGATTTTTATGAGTTGGCTGAGAATGCAGGCCTCACCGACTTCCTCCGCGACCAACGCGAACAGTATCTCTTACTCACCAATATCTTTGTGCAAAATTTTCATTTCCATTCTAGGAGGTCACCACCTACGGTGGATTTTTATTTATATGATAAGTATAAGGAGATGACCCTTCGTGAATTTTGTGAGGTTTGCAAGTTGCCCTTTTCGGGCATCATAGAGGAACCACATCGTGACGATGTGGATGGGTTTATTGATACCATTGCTGTAGGGGAAACGAGGAAGGTTTCCGACGCACGAATTACTAGCATACACTTCTTGTTCTACGTTACTTTGCTCTATTTGCTAGTAGATGCTTAATTGGTCGCGGAAACTGTGGAAACCTGAGTGCCCCTGATATTGTTATCTTGTGCCATGCCTTATTTCATGATGACACATTTAGTATGGGCGCTATTGTTGCAAAGCGGTTAAACCTTAACCGTACCAAGGGCCCCATCTTGGGAGGCATCTTCGCCTCATGCCCTGCTGCACATTTTAACATACCTATTAGACATTATGAGAAAGAAGAAAAGTTGTTGCCTACTGTTTTTCTAGATTATAAGAGTATGGTAGCACATGATTTCATTGTTAAGAACAGGAAAAAGGAGCTTAATTATAGACTGATATTTGATAAAAATCACCCTGACTATTACTTTGCCTGCTCCTTCCTTGTTTGACTTATCTGCAGGCAAGTACCTTGTTCCGCTGGAGGCCATTCACGCCTACCGGAACCCCACATCAGCTACAGAGCCAGATCCGGAACCACAATTTGTCCCCCCACACCAGTCTATTTACCAGTGGGATCCGGAGGAGGTTGCCAACTAGTGGCAACCCGAGGCTTCATCTCAGTACGACCCCAGTTACAACTTCGGATATCCGCCAGGCCAGCCGTGGCAATAGACCAACTTAGGCCAAAAGCCTAAGCTTGGGGGTACGTATTTCCCACCGACATTACATTGATATTCACACACTCATTGCTAGTTGTCGGTGCTCATACTCTTTCATTGTACTATCCATACTAGTTTATTTCCTGTTTCTTGCTTCTTCTTGTGTGTTTGAAAAACTTCAATAAAAACCAAAAAAAATACTAGTAGCTTTTAGCTAGTTTACTTTCTTGCCTGTAGTAGTAATAATTAAAAGAAAACAAAAAAAGATTTCTTGTTCTTCTTTTGCTTGTTGGGAGCTTTCTCGTGTAAATAGTTTTATTTCTTTTCTTTTCTTTGAGGGTCGATAGGAGAAGACCATGATGAAATTGTTGAAGTGGCCCTTATATGCATTATTGTTGATTTAACCAAGAGCCCATATTTCCTTGTCTTCTTCTGTTTAATTGAATGCTCGCAGATTCCAGCTTAGTCCAATGCACTTGCACTGTTATTATTATTCACATCATTCGGTCGTGCAAGTGAAAGGCAATTATGACGATATATGATGGACTGATTGAGATGAGAGAAGCTGGTATGAACTCGACCTTTCTTGTTTTTGTAAATATGATTAGTTCATCGTTCCTGATTCAGCCTATTATGAATAAACATGTTTGCAATGACAGTTAGAGATTGTAGTTGCTTATGCCATGCTTAATTAGCTAGGAGCTTATAATGGTTTACCTTGCGTGCCAATATGCTATTAAAATGGTTGTGATGTTGTATCATAGGGTGGTATCCTCCTTTGAATGATTTAAGTGACTTGACTTGGCACATGTTCACGCATGTAGTTGAAAAAAATCAACATAGCCTTCATGATATTTATGTTCATGGTGGATTATATCCTACTCATGCTTGCACTCAATGTTTATTAATTTTAATGCATGTTCATGACTGTTGTCGCTCTCTAGTTGGTCGCTTCCCAGTCTTTTGCTAGCCTTCATTTGTACTAAGCGGGAATACTGCTTGTGCATCCAATCCCTTAAACCCCAAAGTTATTCCATATGAGTCCACTATACCTTCCTATATGCGGTATCTACCTGCCGTTCCAAGTAAATTTGTATGTGCCAAACTCTAAACCTTCAAATGAAATTATGTTTTGTATGCTCGAATAGCTCATGTATCAACTAGGGATGTCTGTATCTTCCATGCTAGGCGGGTTATTCTCAATAGGAGTGGACTCCGCTCCTCACTCACGAGAAAATGGCTGGTCATCGGGATGCCCAGTCCCATGCTTTATGCAAATCAAATCAAAATAATTGCAAACAAAACTCCCCCGGGACTCTTGTTAGTTGGAGGCACTCGTTGTTTCGAGAAAGCCATGGATTGATGCTTGTTGGTGGAGGGGGAGTATAAACTTTACCATTCTGTTGGGGAACCGCCTATAATGTGTTTGGGAACCGCATGGAAGATATCGCCATCTCTTGGTTGTTATGTTGACAATGAAAGTATACCGCTCAAAATATTATTTATCTCTATTTCAAAACCAAGCTCTGGCACCTCTACAAATCCCCGCTTCCCTCTTCAAAGGGCCTATCTATTTACTTTTATGTTGAGTCATCACCCTCTTATTAAAAAGCACCAGCTGGAGAGCACCGCTGTCATTTGCATTCATTACTGTTAATTTATATTGGGTATGACTATGATTGGATCTCTTTTACCATGAATTACAATGTCTAGTCAGTCCTTGATCTTTAAAGGTGCTCTGCATTTATGTTTTGCGGTCTCAGAAAGGGCTAGCGAGATACCATCTTGTTATATCATATTATGATTGCTTTGAGAAAGTGTTGTCATCCGAGATTTATTATTATTGCTCGCTAGTTGATTATGCCATTGACATGAGTAAACATGAGACCTAAGTGTTATTGTGAATATGGTTAGTTCATAATCTTTGCTGAAAACTTGAATGCTGGCTTTACATATTTACAACAACAAGAGCAAACAGAGTTTGTAAAAGTTTTTCTTTATCACTTTCAGTTTATCAACTGAATTGCTTGAGGACAAGCAAAGGTTTAAGCTTGGGGGAGTTGATACGTCTCCGTCGTATCTACTTTTCCAAACACTTTTGCCCTTGTTTTGGACTCTAACTTGGATGATTTGAATGGAACTAACCCGGACTGACGCTTGTTTCCAGCAGAATTGCCATGGTGTTATCTTTGTGAAGAAACAAAAATTCTTGGAATGACCTGAAACTTCACGGAGATTATTTTTGGAAATAATTAAAAATGCTGGCGAAAGAATCAAGGCCAGGGGGCCCACACCCTGTCCACGAGGGTGGGAGGCGCGCCTGCTCCCCCAGGGCGCGCCCCCTGCCTCGTGGGCCCCCTGGAGCTCCACCGACCTCAACTCCAACTCTATATATTCACGTTCGGGGAGAAAAAAATCAGAGAGAAAGATTCATCACGTTTTACGATACGGAGCCGCCGCCAAGCCCTAAACTCTCTCGGGAGGGCTGATCTGGAGTCCGTTCGGGGCTCCGGAGAGGGGAATCCGTCGCCGTCGTCATCATCAACCATCCTCCATCACCAATTTCATGATGCTCACCGCCGTGCGTGAGTAATTCCATTGTAGGCTTGTTGGACGGTGATGGGTTGGATGAGATTTATCATGTAATCGAGTTAGTTTTGTTAGGGTTTGATCCCTAGTATCCACTATGTTCTGAGATTGATGTTGCTATGAATTTGCTATGCTTAATGCTTGTCACTAGGGCCCAAGTGCCATGACTTCAGATCTGAACCTATTATGTTTTCATGAATATATGTGAGTTCTTGATCTTATCTTGCAAGTCTATAGTCACCTACTATGTGTTATGATCCGGCAACCCCGAAGTGACAATAATCGGGACCACTCCCGGTGATGACCGTAGTTTGAGGAGTTCATGTATTCACTATGTGTTAATGCTTTGGTCCGGTACTCTATTAAAAGGAGGCCTTAATATCCCTTAGTTTCCGTTAGGACCCCGCTGCCACGGGAGGGTAGGACAAAAGATGTCATGCAAGTTCTTTTCCATAAGCACGTATGACTATATTCGGAATACATGCCTACATTACATTGATGAATTGGAGCTAGTTCTATGTCATCCTATGTTATGATTGTTACATGATGAACCGCATCCGGCATAATTCTCCATCACCGATCCAATGACTACGAGCTTTTCACATATTGTTCTTCGCTTATTTACTTTTCCGTTGCTACTGTTACAATCACTACAAAACCCAAAAATATTACTTTTGCTACCATTACCGTTACTTCCATACTACTTTGCTACTAAATACTTTGCTGCAGATATTAAGTTATCCAGGTGTGGTTGAATTGACAACTCAACTGCTAATACTTGAGAATATTCTTTGGCTCCCCTTGTGTCGAATCAATAAATTTGGGTTGAATACTCTACCCTCGAAAACTGTTGCGATCCCCTATACTTGTGGGTTATCAACGAGGTATTGCCTCTTGAACCGGAGAGTAGCGCAGCTCAGGAAGATGTTTCTATGGTGCCTGCACCGACTAGAGAGGAAGTTAATGATGATGATCATGAAACTTCGGATCAAGTTGCTACTGAACTTAGTAGGTCCACAAGGATACGTTCCGCACCAGAGTGGTACGGCAACCCTGTCCTGGAAATCATGTTGTTAGACAATGGTGAACCTTCGAACTATGAAGAAGCGATGGCGGGCTCGGATTCGAACAAATGGTTTGAAGCCATGAAATCCGAGATAGGATCCATGTATGAAAACGAAGTATGGACTTTGACCGACTTGCCCGATGATCGGCAAGCCATAGAGAATAAATGGATCTTTAAGAAGAAGACTGACGCGGATGGTAATGTGACCATCTATAAGGCTTGGCTTGTCGCTAAGGGTTATCGACAAGTTCAAGGGGTTGACTAGGATGAGACCTTCTCACCCGTAGCGAAGCTGAAGTCCATCCGAATCATGTTAGCAATTGCCGCATTCTATGACTATGAGATATGGCAAATGGACGTCAAAACAGCATTCCTTAATGGTTTCCTTAAGGAAGAATTGTATATGATGCAGTCGGAAGGTTTTGTCGATCCTAAGAATGCTGACAAGGTATGCAAGCTCCAGCGCTCAATCTATGGGTTGGTGCAAGCATCTCGGAGTTGGAACATTCGCTTTGATGAGATGATCAAAGCGTTTGGGTTTACACAGACTTATGGAGAAGCCTGTGTTTACAAGAAAGTGAGTGGGAGCTCTGTAGCATTTCTCATATTATATGTGGATGACATACTATTGATGGGAAATGATATAGAATTTTTGGAAAGCATAAAGGCCTACTTGAATAAGTGTTTTTCAATGAAGGACCTTGGAGAAGCTGCTTACATATTAGGCATCAAGATCTATAGAGATAGATCGAGACGCCTCATTGGTCTTTCACAAAGCACATACCTTGACAAGATATTGAAGAAGTTCAATATGGATCAGCCCAAGAAGGGGTTCTTGCCTGTATTGCAAGGTGTGAGATTGAGCACGGCTCAATGCCCGACCACGGCAGAAGATAGAGAAAAGATGAGTGTCATCCCCTATGCCTCGGCCATAGAGTTTATTATGTATGCCATGTTGTGTACCAGACCTGATGTGAACCTTGCCGTAAGTTTGGTAGGAAGGTACCAAAGTAATCCCGACATGGAACACTGGACAGCGGTCAAGAATATCCTGAAGTACCTGAAAAGGACTAAGGATATGTTTCTCGTTTATGGAGGTGACGAAGAGCTCGTCGTAAAGGGTTACGTCAATGCTAGCTTCGACACAGATCTGGATGACTCCAAGTCACAAACCGGATACATGTATATTTTGAGTGGTGGGGCAGTCAGCTGGTGCAGTTGCAAGCAAAGCGTCGTGGCGAGATCTACATGTGAAGCAGAGTACATAGCAGCCTCGGAGGCAGCACAGGAAGCAGTCTGGATGAAGGAGTTCATCACCGACCTAGGAGTAATTCCCAAAGCGTCGGGCCCGATGACTCTCTTCTGTGACAACACTGGAGCTATTGCCCTTGCCAAGGAGCCCAGGTTTCACAAGAAGACCAGGCATATCAAGCGTCGCTTCAACTCCATTCGTGAATATATTCAAGATGGAGACATAGATATTTGTAAAGTGCATACGGATCTGAATGTCGTAGATCCGTTGACTAAACCTCTTCCGCGAGCAAAACATGATCAACACCAGAACTCTATGGGTGTTTGACTCATCACAATGTAACTAGATTATTGACTCTAGTGCAAGTGGGAGACTGTTGGAAATATGCCCTACAGGCAATAATAAAGTGGTTATTATTATATTTCCTTGTTCATGATAATTGTCTATTGTTCATGCTATAATTGTGTTATCCGAAAATCGTAATACATGTGTGAATACATAGAGCACAACATGTCCCTAGTGAGCCTCTAGTTGACTAGCTCATTGATCAATAGATGGTTACGGTTTCCTGACCATGGACATTGGATGTCATTGCTAACGGGATCACATCATTAGGAGAATGATGTGATGGACAAGACCCAATCCTAAGCATAGCACAAGATCGTGTAGTTCGTCTGCTAAAGCTTTTATAATGTCAAGTATCATTTCCCTAGACCATGAGATTGTGCAACTCCCGAATACCGTAGGAATGCTTTGGGTGTGCCAAACGTCACAACGTAACTGGGTGGCTATAAAGGTACACTATAGGTATCTCCGAAAGTGTCTGTTGGGTTGGCACGAATCGAGACTGGGATTTGTCACTCCGTGTGACGGAGAGGTATCTCTGGGCCCACTCGATAGGACATCATCATAATGAGCTCAATGTGACCAAGGAGTTGATCACGGGATGATGTGTTACGAACGAGTAAAGAGACTTGCCGGTAACGAGATTGAACAAGGTATAGGGATACCGACGATCGAATCTCGGGCAAGTATCATACCGGTAGACAAAGGGAATTGTATACGGGATTGATTGAATCCCCGACATCATGGTTCATCCGATGAGATCATCGTGGAACATGTGGGAGCCAACATGGTTATCCAGATCCCGCTGTTGATTATTGGCCAGAGAGATGTCTCGGTCATGTCTGCATGGTTCCCGAACCCGTAGGGTCTACACACTTAAGGTTCGATGATGCAAGGGTTATAGGGAAAGTATGTACGTGGTTACCGAATGTTGTTCGGAGTCCCGGATGAGATCCCGGACGTCACGAGGAGTTTCAGAATGGTCCGGAGGTAAAGAATGATATATAGGAAGTGAGGATTTGGACACTGGAAGTGTTCCGGGCATCACCGGTAATGTACTGGGACCACCGGAAGGGTTTCGGGGGTCCACCGGGAGGGGCCACCTGCCCCGGAGGCGTGCATGGGCCAAGAGTGGGAAGGGACCAGCCCTTGAGTGGGCTGGTGCGCCTCCCACCAAGGCCCAAGGCGCAGATGGGCCTAAGGCCCATCCTAGGGCGCGCCTCCCTCTCTCCCCCTCTTGGCCGCCCCCCTCCATCCCATCTAGGGTTGACGCCCCCCTTAGGGTGGGAACCCTAGAGGGGGCGCACCCCCCTCCCCTCCTCCTATATATAGTGGGGGTTTTGGGGCTACCATACACGAAAGTCTCTCTCCCTCTCTTGGCGCAGCCCTACCTGTCCACCTCCTCGTCCTTCATAGTGATTGGCGAAGCCCTGCATGAGAACCACGCTGCTCCAACACCACCACGCCGTCGTGCTGCTGCTGGAGTTGTCTTCCCCAACCTCTCCCTCCTCCTTGCTGGATCAAGGTGTGGGAGACGTCACCGGGCTGCACGTGTGTTGAACGCGGAGGTGCCGTTGTTCGGCGCTTAGATCGGAATCGACCGCGATCTGAATCGCTGCGTGTACGACTCCACCAACCGCGTTCTTGTAACGCTTCCGCATCGCGATCTTCAAGGGTATTAAGGTACACTCCCCTCTCTCTCGTTGCTACTCTCTCCATAGATTGATCTTGGTGATGCATAGAATTTTTTTAATTTCTGCAAAGGTCCCCAACAGATGGATCCCTCAACACTTGCAACCAAGTATTGCATAGTAAGATGTCTTCGGCGTTGGTGTAATTGCCCGCTCTTCCTTTCGGCGCGTTGACAATGCCCTCACCATCCTCGTCCACCTCGAACTCATGGTCTTCGAAATGCATGTCATTGGTTTGAGACCAATGCGAATTGTTGGAGCCAACACCCATAGTTGACATGTATGCATCATCGTTGAGACTACAAAATATATAGAACAATGCAAATAAGTTATCTATATGAATGCATTCAAAAATAACAAGAAAAGAAAACTTGGAAAAAATTTCTACCTTTGGGGCATATCGTCGAACACGTTGTGCGCGTCGGCCGCCGGCTCAACGAGTGAGCTCGCCGGCGCTTCGGTAGCCGCCGCGCCCGTCACACGCCCTGCAAGCTTCTTCCTCCTCGCCTTCGAGGTGCCGGAGCCGTCTGCCGCCTTGTTCTTCTTCGCGGATGTCTTGCCCTTCTTCGGCCGCACCGCATTGGGGAGCTTCGAGGGGGGGCGGCGGCACGGGGCGGCGCCGGCGCGAAGCCACCCGCCGCCGAGGTCATCCGCGGCGGCATGAAGAGGCCGCGCGGGAGGCCGATGCTCGGAGGAGCTCCGGCGGAGGCGAGGCCAACGCTCCCCGCGCTAGAGTTTGCGGCGGTGGCGGCGGCGGTGGAGGGGTCAGCGGGGTGCCGGCACGTGCGTCCATCGGGTCAAGTTCGCCGGCGCCGACGCGCGCGGGGCGAAGGTGGCGGGGAGGAGAGTGCGGCACGAGCGCTCGTGTGTGACGCGCGCGGGGCGAAGGTGGCGGGGAGGAGAGAGTGCGGCACGAGCGCTCGTGTGTGACGCGCGCGGAAGCGGGCGCCCCAAATACACAGCGCGAGTTGGCGATTCGGACCGCGCGCCCAACTCCATATGCCGCGCGCGCGGCTATTGCGCGCCCGCTGGAGCCACTCTACCGGTTGCGCGCGCTAAAATGGCCAAATTTGCGGCGCGGCGCTTGTTTAGCGCGGTTGTTGGAGATGCTGTAAGGTCTCTAATTAAAATTGAGTCACCCGATTTTGACCGGGTCAACAATTTATTAAACTCTCTCATTCAATTATTTTATACTATACAATATGCTTACTAATTTTTAAAGGTCACAATTGAGATCTACAATTTAGAATTGCATCACCCGATTTTGAGCGGCTCAATAATTTTTTAAGAAGCTCTTTCATTCAATTCTTTCAATTCGCTATGTTCGTAATTTTAAAGCTCTTTCATTCAATTGAGATACTCAATTTCAGATTTGGTCTACGATTTTGATCGGGATAACAATTTTTTAAATCAATCAGCAGCAATCAGCCTATAGAACACATCAAACCCGCGAACCGTCCCACCACCTAGAAAAAGCGCCATCATGTGATATCGTAGCACCAGTATACTACATGCAGCCACCAATGCACAAATTTCCCCACACAAATATACATTGGTTAGCGGATAACATAGACCACACCACCAAAAACCCATCAAATAACCGCATTTTGTAAAAAATAACACTCCATCATCTCGCCCACCCGCCAAATTAAATATTCCACCAATTCCAAAATATAAGGGGTATTAGTTTTTAAACAGTCTTTTTTTTACTTTTTTACAGAAATTTTTTGATCTATTCATCTTAAATCATAGCAGTACAACGAACACCAGAAATAATAAAATTACATCCAGATCTGTAGACCACCTAGCGACGACTATAAGCACTGAAGCGGGCTGACAACTGCTTCCGGCGAACGCTTGACGATTGCAGGCTGGCGCCAAATGCCTTGCCTCACCTTTTTCTTTTTCACTTTCTTTGCTTTCCTTCTTATCAGTTGTCACTTTGGTCATCTCTCTGTATGTATTCACCCAGCTTAGAGCATCTACAGCCTGGCACCCTATATTCGTCTCGTACGCCCGGGTAGGCCGTCCGAGCACTTACTGGTCACAAAATACCGACCCAACCGGAGCTCTCAAATGGGCCTCAAACGCCCAGGCTGACAGGCACCCCTCATATCCGTCCCAAATGTAGGGCGGATATGAGGCGGCTCGGGCACGCCCCGACGCGTACGCATGACAAGCCCGGGCCACCACCGACCCCACGGATATCCCACAAAAAACCCTGTCGAGCTCATCACTCCGAAACCCTAGCTCACTCACTCTCCTCTCTCTCCGTCCTCTCCTCTTCCCACACCGATTCTGATCGAGTTCGGCACAATGTCGAGCTCCGGCAGCCGCTCCGACGACAAGCTAGATCCGGAGTATGAGCTAGCCCTCTGCATCGCCTTAGAGCGGTCCAAGGTGGAGACCGGGAGCAGCTCCGGATCTGCAGCCTCGCCGCAGCCGCAGTTTCCCCGTCGGCGCAGCTCGGACGCTGGCGCTGGCCTCTCCCGGCCCAGGGGCAGCTTCGACAGGCGGCCTGCGCAATCCGCGTCTCCCCTACGTCGTCCACTTGCCCCGCCGGCTGCCGCTCCTCCACCAGTCGCCGACGGCTACAGCTACGTCGGCGACCAGAAGGGGAAAGGGCCGGCCCAAAGTGGTGAAGTTCAATTTCATTTCAAGTTTTAGATTAGTATACAGTTGTCCATGGTTTATGTGAACTTTGGTGATCTTTTGGTGAACTATTGTGATGTCCTATGTCTGATTCTATGTTCGGTCAGCTGTAGTTTGATCGACGTCGCATGATTTAGTATGGATATAGGGGTTCGAATATGAGATACATGGATGTGGACGATGCGATTTGAGAGGGTACCCGGTCAGTGTCCGCCGACGCGCCCGGGCCCGTTCGCGGGCGTTTAAGGGGTCGGATTTGCCGAACCCGGCTATAGATGCTCTTACAAACCAAGAAGGAGAAGAGCATAAGGTCTGGTCGGTCATAGCAGCAGCAGAAGAACCGATGGACTAGTCGTGTAGCGGTAGCGAAGATAAGCACGTCGCGTGGTTCGGCAAAATTTCGTGTTTTGACCCTTTTCACGTACTTTAACAGGATCTGACCTCGGTCTGGAAATTTTTCGAGATTTGACCCTTTTGTCTACCGCCGCAGACCCTGGCGGTAGCTTTACATAGGCTACCGCCGCCCACCCTGGCGGTAGGTTCCTTTGACGGCCGTCTCGCCGTTAACGAGCACTGACGTGGCAAAGGGACCTACCGCCGCCTATTCTGGCGGTAGGATCTAACATCCTACCGCCGGTGACTCTGGCGGTAGGGTCCTGGAGGATAAGGTTTGTGGGGCCCACCCACCACCCATCCACTCCACTCATCTTCTTCCCGAGCTCAAGCTCTCTCCCCCTCTTTTCCCCTACCAAAGTACCAACTAGATCCCCCTTCATTGCTTGAGATTTGTCCGGTGGATCCGGGGCATTTCAACCAACCAAATGAAGGGGAGGTGGGAGAAGTACCTTGGGTGATGCAAATGCCCCGGATTCACCGGAAAAATGTCAAGCAATGTCTAGTGGATGCTTTGATGGGGGAGAAGAGGGGAGAGAACTTCAGCTCGAAAGAGGGAGAATGGGAATGGGGGTGAATGAGTGGGTGGGGGAACACAGCCCCCACCCCTCACAACCTTATTCAGGACCCTACCGCCAGAGTCCCCGGCGGTAGGATGTTAGATCCTACCACCGGAGTCGGCGACGGTAGGTCCCTTCGCCACGTCAGCGCCTGTTAACAGCCAGGCACCGTCAAGGGCACCTACCACCAGGTGGCGCGGCGGTAGCCTATGTAACGCTACCGCCAGGGTCTACGGGCTACGGCGATAGCAAAAGAGTCAAATCCTAAAAAAATTACAGACAAGGGTTAGATCCTGCTAAAGTACAAAAAAGGGTCGAAACATGAAATCTAGCCGCGTGGTTCCGGTCGATCGCGTCCAGCTGCTCGTCTCTCTCTCTCAGTCGACACGTACCTCAAGCTAGAGCCTAGATATGGCTCAGCTGGTTTCTGTTTCCGGCAAAGCATCCATCAGGGACGCGCACCGTCGAGCCCAGCATCGACGACGCAAACGGCAAAAAGTCAGGCGAGGCACGATTCGGCCACCCTTTACGTCTCCGTCGCCGATGCAGCGTTTAGTGGCCGGTCACAGCTACTACAGTACTACTCCCTCCGTTCCTAAATATTTATCTTTTTAAAAGTTTCAAATGGTGACTACATACGGAACAAAATGAGTGAATCTACACTAAAATATATCTATATACATCCGTATGTGGTGATCATTTGAAATCTCTAGAAAGACAAATATTTAGGAACGGATGGAGTAGGCAGTAGTAGGAGAGCACCGAGTAGTGCGCTTGCTTGCTTTCGTGGCCATGGCCCCATGCACCACTCGGGATGCAAGAACTGATGCTATGGCAGCGAGGTGAATGTGAAACGCGCGACGAAAAACGTCTTACATTGTGATTGTAGGATGGAGGGAGTAGTATAGGAAGATATGAAAGCACGAATTAAGGTTTGAAGTGGCAGATGCTCGTTCCTGCTGCTGCTACTACAGTGCAAGCATGCTTAATTATTTACAGGCTTGGCCTGCTGGAGTACGATGTTGCTGCAGCGCAGATCGATAACCATCACCCTGGATAGCTGTTGCGGGGGATTCATCGTCATCTCCTTCTCCATCTCCACTCCCCGGACGGCCCCCGGCCCTGCAAGGATACCAAGCAATTCCGATGTGGTTAAAACTTAAATCTGCATTCAGATTTCAGATTTTGAGTTCAGAGCATAAAACGTAGCAGGAGGTTCAGATTAAGATCATCCATCTCTTGCAGTGCACATCCAGCAAATGCACTCAGCTAAATTAACAACACTTGAACACAACAGAAAGAACAGACTTCCTTTGGCACAGATCAGTTTGTACCTGCTACTGGCACAACCGGGGCGCTGTACTCAGCTAAATTAGCACGTAGGAAGCGGCCACGGCCAGCCCGCCGCCGAGTATACCGAACGCCTTGGGGCTCAACTTCCCTGCAGCCATTGTGTCCACCGTGATCAGATGAAGATATTTTCCACGACTCTTGTGCTTAGCGAAGAAGAGGAGGAGGAGAGCGTGCGCGCAGTGTGCTCTGCTCACCGAGCCTTTGTGGCAGGGGCACCCGCGCCGGCGCAGCGGCGGTGGCGGTGGCGACGGCGACGTCGAAGCGCAGGTAGCAGTCGAAGCCGACGACGGCGGCCGCCACGCCATCGCGCCACGCGTCGAGGCCCCAGCAGCAGGTGTCCCCCGCCCGCGCCGACTGCCGGGGGCACCAGGACCGCGCGCAGGTCTCCGCCACCCGCGCCGAGTACTGGACGCACCAGGCGCACTCCTCCAACGTGCGGTCCCGCGCGCACTGCGCCAGCACGTGCACCGTGCTCTTCTTCTTGTAGTCGCTCGCCGCGGCGGTCCAGTCCGCGGCCACCTGCATCCTCGCGTTGGTGGCCGCGACCGGCCCCATGTGCCCCGCCAGGTCGGCGAGGCTCTGCAGCTCGGCCGACGAGGCGCTGGCGAGAGGGTCGGCGCCGGAGATGACGCGCGCGCGGAATCCGTCGTGGTTCGGCGAAGAGGCGTTTGCGTCGGCGTAGGACGCAAAGCAGCCGTCCGTCCAGACGCCGGTGCGCCGGCCGTGGGCGCCGCAGGCGTCGGTGAGCTTCCTGGCCGTGACGGACAGGCACTCGCGGCACTGGGACGGCGTGGCGTACCCGAAGCAGAGCCCACGGGCGAACGCGCGGTCCCATCCGACCACTCCGTCGGACCGCAGGGAGGCGAAGCCCGTGGGCGCGGCGGCGGAGGGGAGGGCGCGGAGGAGGGAGACCACGTCGGCGCGGAACGCCGTGGCGTTCTTGGCGCTGCTGGCGTTGGCGGTTGCCTGCGCTTGCGCCGGGTGGCACTGGATCAAGGTGGGGGTGACGCGCGGGCGATCCTCCGAGGCCGCCGTGGCGTTCTTGGCGCTGCTGGCGTTGGCGGTTGCCTGCGCTTGCGCCGGGTGGCACTGGATCAAGGTGGGGGTGACGCGCGGGCGATCCTCCGAGGCCGCCGCGGCGGCGACGAGGACGAAGAGGAGGAGGAGGAGGAAGGGAGGCGTCGAGCCCGCCATTGCCGGTCTCGGCCCGTGCGCGCGCTGGTGGGATGGGATGGGATGGGTGGCATTGGCAACTGGCGATGGCGGTGCTTGTAGCAGCGCAGGAGGACTGAGCAGACGAAACACGTATTGTTCCCCAAGGTCGAGCCTTGTGCAAATAGAGCTGCTTTGGCTGGAGCCTTCCGCGTAGCTTCCTCCGGTACGGCGAGTCCGGAACTGGCCATGGATGATGCATCGCAGTGACAGTGGCAGTTTTGCTATTCCGGGCGTCTCATCACCCTTTGGGAAAAAAGGTACAGATAAGCCCCAGGAGTATCCAATTTGGATCATAATAACCCCTCATGTGTTGAAACTGAGTTCTTAATCCCATCCTCAAAACTATTCTAAACCAGAAAAATCACACTCATTTGACGGAAGGGGATTGAGGAGGTTTTGAGAGGTGGGGATTTTAGTGGTGAATCCACTTCTTCCACCCAATCAGACCTGGCCGAACGTGCCGGCCCGGCACGGCACAACCCGGCCAGCATAATCGGGCCTGGCACGGCACAGCCCGCCATGGAACTATTATGTGCTGTGCCGGCCCATGTGCTGTGTCCTTCAGCCCAGGCACGGCCCAGCTAATAAACGGCTCGGCCCGTGCCACGTTTAGCATGTTGGGCTGCATAATTTCAGCCCGTTGGACTGTTTTTTGGACTATTGGACTGTATTTTCAAATATGTACATAAAAAATTGAGAGCAACTAGTTAACGAGCGTTTCTTCGGGAGCCTCACAACGATCAGCACCACTTGCCGCGCTCTCAGCCATTCGGCACGTGTCGCGCTCTGGACGCTCCCTTCAGATTTTGTTTTTTTCACGCGTTTTCGACTTTTTAAATGGTTTTTTCCCGGGTTTTTTCGACGTTTTGGTTTTCCCGCGGTCTTCCTTAGCTTTTCGACCAATTTTTTTTCAAAAAAACATTTTTTGCGTGAAAAAACGTGTTTTCTTTTTTTTTCTTTCATGAAAAGTCACGGTTTTTCTTCGGCGAGAGGCACGGTTGTGCTTTAGCGAGAGTCACAGCCATGCCTTTCAGAAACGAAAAAAACGCGTTTTCTATTTTATTTTCTTTCGCGAGAGTCACGGTTTTACTTCCACGAGTGGCACGGTTGTGCTTTCGCGAGAGTCACGGTCGTGCCTCTCGGAAAGGGAAAAACAAAACGTGTTTTATGTTTGTTTTTTTCTTTCGCGAGAGTCACGGTTTTGCTTTCGCGAGAGTGACGGCCGTGCCTTTCGGAAAGGGGAAAAAATACACGTTTTCTGTTTTTTTCGCGAGTGTCACGGTTTTGCTTTCGCCAGAGGCACGGTTGTGCTTTCGTGAGAGTCACGGGCGTGCCTCCTTCGGAAAGGAAAAAAAACGCGTTTTCTGGTTTTTTTCCTTCCACGAGAGTCACGGTTTTGTTTCTGCGAGAGGCACGGTTGTGATTTTGCGAGAGGCACGGACGTGCCTCTTTCGGAAAGGAAAAAACCATGCTCCCGGTTTAGTTTTTTCGTCCAGTTTTTTCGTGAAAAAAGTTCGTTAAAACCTATCAACATGGGATCTAGTTTGGAAGATCTTGGCGCAAGGAATCCAATGGTGAAAACGGTTTGAGATTTGGACGCACGGTTGAAGAGATAAAACGTTTTGAATAAACGGATCTACGAAAAAAAAAATCTCTCAGGTTGCGACAAGTGGCGCGCTGCAACGAGTATTTCTTAATTAGTGATTTCGTAAAAAAATTCTGAAGAGGTTAAAGAAATAAACAGGTCGTGCCGTGTCAGGCAGCGTGCTCAGCCTCCAAGCCCAGGCACGACCCAAGGCGGGCCGTGCCGGCATGCTCACGTGCTGGCCTGGTTGGCCTGGCCCGTTTGGCCAGCTATACACCCAATCCCCTCAAATCACACGATCAAAAAAACCCACACAAATACCACAATAAAAGATATGAAAATGATACACTCACGGATGATTCACTATGGATTGCTCATAGCAAACACTTTCCCACCAATCACTTCCCAGATTTTCACCATTGGGCCATTTTTTCCCTAATTTTTAACCATAAATTGACACATTCATTTGTAACCATGATTCCGTAAAGTCTGTCTATAGATATCTCTGGTAAAAAAACACACTCCATTGTTTTCCCCACACGCCAAACCAACTAGCATGTAAATAATTTTCACAATTTAAAAAATTATCACGTAAAACAAAACATGTACAACCCTAAGAACATAAGCGGCCCAACAAAGCGCGCCCTGCCCTTCTAGTAAGATATGACGCACGACACCCAGCCAAGACACCCAGCCAAGAGGAGGCTTCCCTACAACTAAGAGCAGGGGAGAAACTTCGAGAGATGATTGGGACTGATTTTCTTGTCTATTCACTGATATTGCTAGGCATTATATAGCCAATTTACAAACTTGGAGGCTAAGTCGAACTAACAAACATTAGGAAATAACCAACTTAAGAATCAAGAAATATCTCTGAAAGATTTAAACTGCTAAGGGTAAATAGGGATACTTGCGCGAAAATCATTGTCTATCAGGCACTAATGTTCACGCTGCTTGGTTTATCATCAAGCATGGTCCGCTTCCGCTTCTACGAAATGAATTTCCAGGCAAGCTGCATCACATTGTCATCAACATATGGCCGCAAATCCCACATCAGACAATAGCCATCTAGCTCCGACGATGGTGTTTTAAGGCTCAGTGCCTTGACTATCTTCTCCTGCAGGATAGCAAACTTCTGTCACAAAATAGCAACCAAAAGTAAACAGAAAGTAGTGGCATGTAGATGCTTCTTTGCGAACCTGCATCGAATAATCCAGCTTTAACATATTGTGAACCAGAATCATAACGCTCGAATAAGATACTGCGCTGTCCAGCGGATCCACAGACTGCCCTTCATCCTGGTAAATATGGTGCCAACATTTTTGGGTGAGGTTTAGTCAATATTCCTACAGGCCATAGTAATTTAACCAGTTGAAAAACTCAAGGCTGAAGCAATAAAGCATGGGGCGAAGAGGCTGCAAAGAGAATTCACACCTCACAACAATCTGCTGGCAGGTTATTATCGCCATCAGAGCAATCTGAAGCTTCTAAGATACTAAGGCTGGCTATTAGCGTAGTGCTATAAACATCCTCGGCCAGGCATTCAAGTTCTTCAATCAAAACTTTAGCTGTGGAAAATAAAATGGAAAACATAAAAATATTAGACAGCACAGGTCAGTAGTAAGGTATGAGCAGATGAATAATGAGTTTAAGTTCGATATCCGCGAAAAGAGAACATGAAGGTTCATTGTTGTGCACATTGTAAAATGAGGACGTGAAAGTGAAAGAAAATGCTTCTACTAGTAAGTACTGTGTGTCTTAAAGAAAGAGGAAAAGGGGGAAGGAATGAGGAAATGCAAAAATTCAAATGAAGACCAGTGTGCGTGCCTCTGAGTAAATTAGACCATCACAGCTGTTTTACTGCAACTAAGTAACAACACCTTTTCTGAGACCATGGAATAAGTTTGCAGTAATGATTGACAATGCAACAGAGAGATGAAGCTACCTTTATTTATATGGTCCTCAAGTTTCTCCTCGCAAGACTGTACTGCAAAAAGTTACTGTACTATCAGACAGAAATAGTTACAAAGCTACTGACTAAATGTAAATATGTTTGTTACAAATGAGAGATACTAGTTTCAGCCAAATAGACATGTCCAAAGATAAGAATCATGCATAATAACTAGGGTCCTATATTAAAACCCTAGTGTTACAAAGAGTTACTTGAATTTATAATATCTTTTGGTACCATGAGTTCTGGCTGATTTCCAACAGAACAGGTATTTCCCCTAACAATCAGAATCTATCCACTGTCATTGGCCTGTCACTGAGCTCAAACTCTATATCTAACACTCCAATATAATTCAAAACTCTTATCGATAACCTCACAATTAAACTAACAGATCAAAACCTGAACATAGATAATGCAGTTGTGCCCTGCTGCCACAGTAACCAAGATGCACAGCACAATACTGCAGCATCGTGGGTTGCACAAGAGGGCCTACTCATTTGCTCACACCAGCACGCTAAAAAAGCTGAAGCATTGTATAGTATTCTACATGGCATTTTTCTGTAATGTGAGTTACATACACACAGCAGTGTATTCATCTAATCAGCTAGATAAAAAGACCACCAGGAAGAAATTCAAATGAAAAAACATATCTGTTAGATTAATAATAAAACAGCAGCGCTCTAGTATAGATACACGATACACTCAGGCACAGGAAAAGTGACTTTCAACTTACACTGGTTAATATTCCGGATACTTTGGTGCTGAAGGTGGCAGCCTGCTTCAAGATAGGACTTCAGTCGATCAGTGTAGTTAGATTTGACTAACTGACTGACAGCACCTGATTCCATGGGAATCATTGGTCTTCGAAAATGCTCTGAAATAAGCGAGTCATGAAATTTGAACATAAGTGCAAAAAAATAATAGGGGACTGTGCAGTATCTATCAACACAATAATGTTCAGAAATCCAAGCAAGATTTTTACGCATAAGTTGTTCACTGGCAATTGACACCTCAAAACCTTACAATGAAATTTACTTCATAAACTTCACTGGCAAATGACGCTTCATTCACCAAAGCTTAGAGCAGAAATATACTTCATGAAAAAAAATACAGCTTCAAGAAATTAAATTACCAAATAAAATTGTCGAAATACGAAATCAGTTTATCACTTTGTTCAGTATTACAGTACAAGAAATGCTAGTAAAAAATGTCGACACCTGTGAGAGCAAATGATGAAAGTTTCTACTTTAGCAGTTTGGCGCCATGTCTGGAGCACACTTTAGGACCCTGGCTGCTTACATATCTTCTAAGTTCCTAACTATCAATAGGTCTGACATGTCAGCAAATGGGGGAATCACTAGACCTATTAACTGTACAAATAGGGATTCTAGGAAAGGGACTTCCATAAAAATTTGGTCAGACAATACAATAAAGAGCAAAGGAACCAACACTGGGATATTCATGGAGAAGAATGAACCAACCTAATTCCTGACGAAACTTTACAAGAAACATTTTTCCGGCATCAACTAGCTCCTCATATTGCGTAACCCTGTTGACGATAACAACACACATATATATGATTAGTACACCAATTCACAACCACAAGAAAAGTAGAAAATAAAATTTCAACAGAAGTGTCTATGCAGAGCAAGGAAACACATACTAGTTATATCCTACAAAATCAGCTGGGCATATATCACCAAAAAATGTTCTCCAAAACACACAAACGAAGGGAGTAATATATCGTTCCTTCCAAGTTCAAGTCAAGTGACAAACTGAAACTAATGGCATAAAGTCGTAAAGTAAAGTTCACGCACAACTCAAAGGGAAATACTAGACACGACTCCTTGAGATGGCTGACGCTTGTTAGGTGATCACATTGTTTTTCCAAAAATAAGTGGATTGTTCTTCTAGTAATTGTAAATGAAGTTACAACACAGTTATAGATTGATAAGTTTTCAGTTATGAAATAGCATCATTTTCGAAGATCAGCTAATAATTATTTTGATACACATGTACTGTGACATTTGGTGAAAAGCTATATACATGTACTGTGACATTTTAACTGAGTTACCCGATGTCAGTACTAAATGTTGAAAACTTTCTGTCAATATCTGGCTCTCTACTCCTACCAACTGTGTCGTCAAACCATGTTAATTCGCAATGGGCTTTTGTTTCCAACTACAGCTCCGCCAATTCACAATGTCAACTGCAAATGGTGAATCAATCAAGTGTATGGTACTCCTCCGTCCCAAAATAAGTGTCTCAAGTTTAGTACAACTTTGGGACGGAGGGAGTATTAAAAAGATTCAGGTCACTAATTACTTGGTCATGAAATCAAAGAAGCGGCGCCGAGCTTCGTCCTTGGACATTGGCGCCAACAGCGGGGACACCTGATGTACTGCTGCTTCATCCACCATAAAGTCCAGCTAAATCTGACGTGGGGAAAGATCTGACTGAAAGGAAAAGGAAAAAGAAATCGAAGTAAGGTTGGAGGAATTTGATGATCCGTAACAAAGTTGGTGGATCTTTGATCATATATATCCAAAGTTAGTCAGCCTTTTATGAAATGTTCAAAGTTGATTGTTTGGTTTGATGATATATGTTGAAGACGTTTTTACAAATACAGAACAAATAAACTATACAAAAATATACTAATATGCCCTTGTTGGATCGCTGCTCTCCAGCACATTGTTCGGGTGAGCCGCGAGGAACTCCTTGGCGGATATGGTGTGGGCGTACTCGTCGTCGTGGTGACGAAGCGCCCATCCCTATACACAGCAAGCACAGATCTTCAAGAGCACAGACGAGTCAGGTTCATCGGAGCCAGGGTTGCAGCGAACCCCGGGCCAAAAACTAATGACCAACGGCGGATCTAGGGTTTGAAAACAGGGTGATCCACCTTAAAAACATTGACAACAGAATTATGTACATGTGTATGTGTTCATCAGGTCATGTACTGTACTGGATATCAGTTAGCAACTTGCTCTTCATTATTTTGTGCTAGCTAGCTGGGATCATCATTTGTGCTCTGGATAACAATTAGCAATCTGGTCCACCTCAATCTTACCTTCGGCTCTGGACAAACTGCAACTCGACTGCAAAAAAGTGGCTGCAGGCTGCTGCTCAGCTCCCAGCTGCTAGCTTGTTATGTTGCACGTCTGCAGGCCCCAGGGTGCACGCCTGCACACCGCCGGCCGCCGGGGAGACTGATGTGGCTGGCCGCTGGCGGCTGGGCGCGGTGGGCGGCTCCGGCGCGGCAGCAGCAGGGCGCAGGCGCGCAGCCACCTGCAGGAAGGGCGGCTTGAGCTGGAGGACGGGGAAGGGTGCGGCTAACCGGCTACGGAGGGGCGTCCGGGTCCGGCGGGAGGCGGCTGGTGCAGGACACAGCAGGCGCTGGGGCAGAGGAGTCGGTCCTGTTGGCCTGTTGTATTGCGGGCCGGGACGACTGGACCGTTTGCTCGGCCTTTTTTCCCCTCTGCCTCATCTCACTACCCTAAAAAAAAAAGAGTCTCAAAAGAAGACTAAAAAAACTACCATAAAAAAATCTCCTTGTGGGTCTCCGGTAAGGATCACTTTCTTGGCATGCGAATGCCCGAGTGATGTGCCTAGCCACCGCGAGTCGCTCCAAGTGGATTTCTTTTTTTTTTACTCGTTTTCGGGTTTTAGATGGTTTTTTCAGTTTTTGCAAAGTTTTTCCTAGGTTTTGAAGGAATTTTTTTGGGGGGTTTTAGTGCCTTTCCGCAAGAGGCATAAGATGTGCTTCTGCGAGAAGCATAGTTGTGTTTTCAAAAGGTGAAAAAACACATCCCGTGTCTCCACAAGAAGCATAGTTGTGCTTCTCGTGGAGGCACATATTTATTTTTGTATCCGCGAGAAGCATAGCTTGTATTTTCATGAGAAGTACAGATTTACTTCTCATGAAAGCACATATTTATTTCACGAGAAGCACAATCCTTACTTTCACGAGAAACACAGTGTGCTTCTAAAAAAAGAAAAAGAAAAACGGTTGTGCTTTCGCGAAAAAGGAAAAAGCACAGTCTGTGCTTATGCGAGAAGCACATATTTACTTTCATGAAGCACAACATGTGATTAAAAAAAGCGAAAACCGCACCGAAAGCATTAGTCCACAAAACAGATACTCCCTCTGTAAATCTATAAAACAAATACTCAGGGCCTCTTTGATTCGCAGGATTTTGAAAATGTAGGAATAAGAAAAGTATAGGATTGGAATGGCATGCCAACTTGAATTCTATAGGATTAGCAAAGAGTGTTTGATGCCACAAGAGTAACAAAGGAATTGTAAAAAGAGGTTGGAGTGGATGTTAGATTTCCAATAAAATGTAGTACAAAAGATTTCATAGAAAAATTCCTATGGGATCTAATCCTATGAATCAAAGGGCCAACATAGAAAAAATTCCTAAGGATTTCAATCCTCCAGAAATCCTATAGGATTCCTTTGAATCAAAGAAGCCCTCACTCTGTAAATTTGTCTAAAATATTGACCTAAAACTTGTGCTTCTGGGCTCTGTTTTTTTCTTCCGCTTTGTTTTCATATTTTTTTTTGTGGTTGTTGTTTTTTTCAAAAATGATTTTTGGTTTTTTATGAAAAAATTTGTCAAAACCTATTAGATCTAGCTTCAAAAATCTCGACGCGTGAAATCCAAGAGTGAAGACGGTTTGGTATTTGGGCACCGTTCAGGAGATAAAATATTTTGAATAAACAAATCTAAAAGAAAACACCTAAGTTGCGACAATTGGCCCTCGGTGGGGAGTCACCTTTGCAAAAGGTACCCTTAACTAGTGATTTCACTTACCCTAGAAAAACTAGCGATTTCACTAATTCTCACCCAGCAAAGAAAAACTCTCCAGATTCTCTGGTTTCTCAAAGAAAAAATCTCCTTGATCTCAAACAAAAAAAATCTCCTAATTCTCTGGTTTCTCAAAAGGAAAATCTCCTAATTATCTTTGGTATGTACATGGTTGTAAGACGTAATATGTTGGGAACTGCTCGACACCCTAAACGGGGTGTGGCTCTTTCATTATATAAAGGTACCCAAAGGGTACAATACAATGTTACAATATATGTGTACAGAAGCCACGTATATACAGTCTAACACCCTCCCTCAATCTTAACTGTGGCCTGAAGTACAAAGCAAGTTAAGATTGCGCCTACAGCCTACAAACTGTGGTTGTGGAATAGGCTTCGTGAAGATGTCAGCAAGTTGATCCTGGGATGAGATAAACTTGATACAGAGTAGCTTCTGTGCAACACGTCCCGAACAAAATGATAGTCAACCTCAATGTGTTTTGTTCGAGCATGAAACACCGGGTTAGATGACAGATAAGTAGCACCGATGTTGTCACACCACAAAACTAGAGGCTGAGCCGGAGAGACACGCAACTCTCTCAATAGAGACTGTACCCATATGATCTCAGCAGTTGCATCAGCAACAACTTTATACTCAGCTTCAGTACTACTGCGAGAGACTGTGGCCTGCTTACGAGCATTCCAGGCGATCAAGTTAGAACCAAGGAATACCGCATATCCCCCCGTGGATCGCCTGTCATCAGGACTACCAGCCCAGTCTGCATCAGAGAAAGCTGAGAGCTCACACGACGGTGCCGGCTGAAGAAGCAAACCATAGGAGGCAGTAAGACAGACATAGCGCAAAATACGCTTCACAGCTGACCAATGAGATGTCCTGGGGGCATGCAGAAATTGACACACACGGTTGACTGCATAAGAGATATCAAGCCTGGTAATAGTAAGGTATTGCAGACCACCAACAAGACTGCGATACTCAGTAGCATCATCAGACGAGAGAGAGTCTCCATCAAGGGCAGACAACCGATCAGTGGCAGACATCGGAGTGACAGCATGTTTGCACTGAAGCATTCCAGCACGCCGCAACAAGTCCAGGGAGTACTTTTTCCGAGTAAGAGTCAGCCCAGCAGAAGAGCGGGAAACCTCCAGACCAAGGAAGAAATGCAGTGCACCTAAATCCTTGACAGCAAAGTTACCACTGAGAGCAGTCACAAGGCGATCAACAGCAGCATCAGAGGAACTGATGAGAATGATGTCATCAACATAAACCAGGAGATACATCGTAACCTCAGGACGTTGTAGGAGAAACAATGACGTATCAGCAGTGGAGGGAGTAAACCCAAGGGCCCGAAGGATAGATCCAAGGCGAGCATGCCATGCTCGAGGGGCCTGCTTGAGTCCATATAGCGCCTTAACCAGTCGACAGAGATGATGAGGACGTGCTAGATCAACGAAACCAGGCGGCTGACGCATATAAACCTCCTCCTCTAGAATGCCATGGAGAAAAGCGTTCTGCACATCAAGCTGACGAAGGAACCAGCCACGAGTAACATCAAGAGACAGCAATAATCGAATGGTAGTAGGCTTGATGACTGGACTGAACGTGTATTCATAATCAAGACCATACCTCTGTTTGAAACCCTTGGCGACTAGCCATGCCTTGTATCGTTCCATGGAACCATTAGCATGTCTCTTGACTTTAAAGACCCACTTAGAATCAATGACATTGACACCAGGTACTGGAGGAACAAGACGCCAGGTGTCATTCTTGTGAAGAGCCTGAACTTCCTGTTCCATGGCAGCACGCCAGTGAGGGATGCTCAGTGCAGCCTGAAAGTGACGAGGCTCTGCAGTGGGATCGGCAGTAGTATGGGCCATGCATGCAGCAAGCCACGCAACCGTACCATCCGTGCGTTCCTTCGGACGAAAAATGTCGTGCTGGCTCCGTGTTCGAGGATGAAGAGCAACCGCAGGCTGCGGCGACGAGGCCGGCGTGGGACCAGGTGAGTCCGACTCGGAGGAGGCCGAGACAGAGCCTGTCGGCGAACTGGAGACCGAAGCAGGGCTGGTCGGGGCAAGTGACAGCACTGCCGGGCCAGTCGAGGCGGCGGCCGGCGAGCCTAGCAGAAGTCCAGGTGAGGCGGCGGCCGGCGAGCCCAGCATCGACCCAGGCGAGACAGAGGCCCGCGACCCAGCGCCAGGCGAGGGGGGCGCACGCGGGTCGGGCGAGGCCAGCGCCGGCCCAGGCGAGACGGCGACCCGTGAGCCTGGCGCGGGCGCACGTGGGTCGGGCGAGCCAGGCACCCGCGAGGCAGCCTCCACAGGCGAGGCGGTAGCGGGTTGGCGGGCGCCGCCCGTCATGCATGGCGCATGCACGTCCAGAGTGCGAGTCACGTCCACGACCTGTTCATCAAGGAGCTCGAGACGGGCGCCGCGTCCAATACCTGCAGCATGATTAGGAAGCAACGCAGGGGCATATGCAACATCCACAAATTGATCAGGCGAAGGTATAGACACAGGCACTGATGATATAGGAGTGATAGAGTGAGTCGGAAGTGCACGAAAGGGGAACACATTTTCATCAAACACAACGTCACGAGAAATGTAGACGCGGTTTGTTGGAACATGTAGGCACTTGTACCCTTTGTGGAGGGAACTATACCCAAGAAAAACACACTTCTTAGACCGAAACTCTAGCTTACGCTTGTTATATGGACGAAGGTGAGGCCAACATGCACACCCAAACACTTTGAAGAACGTGTAGTCTGGGATTTCATTGAGCAAGAGTTAAAGCGGGGTTTGCATTTTCAGAAGTCGTGAGGGAAGCCTATTAATAAGAAAACAGGCTGTGGAGAAAGCATCACTCCAGAACCGAAACGGAACGGATGCATGAGCTAGTAAGGTTAGGCCAGTTTCAACGAGGTTGAAAGAACATGTGGTGCCCCCATGTTTGGTTTTGGTAATTGACGACAATCTCTATGGACTAATGGTTGCCTTGAGTTATATTTGAAGGTTTTGTCCATAGGCTTTTCTTGGAGTACATGTGTTGGTTTCAAGGAGAGTTTGTGTTGACCAAGGTGCTATTAAGGAATTATCCAAAGATTGGTCATGTGAGAGTTGAGCTTATTGCAAGCATGTCTTGAAGAAGAAGATTGTGTGATCATTCATGTTTACCTTCAAGACATCATCCAAATGAAGAGAGTTGGAAAGATTCTAGGTTGATCAAGACTAAGTCAAGAGTGAATCAAGTTGATCAACTCACAAAGCGTAGAAGATGTATCGAGAGGGATCAAGTGATCCCATGGTATGGTAAGCATTGTCCATGGTGCTTTGTGTACTAACCCATGGTCTATGTGAGAGTTCTATGTGGGGTTAGGTACGTGTTCATGGGCTTGCGTCAAGAGGAAGATATCACTCAACCCATGGAGAGGATGACATCAAGTGGTGATCGTCATCAAGATTGACGTGTGCAAGTTCAAGTGGAGCATCACGAAGAGATCAAGTGCTTGAAGCTTGCCGTCCATTGTGGTGACAATGAACTTGTGAAGATGTGCCGAAGAGTGGCTCACCCATAGTGGACTATGGGGGAGTAATCATCTAGTCTTCATCGAGCCAACGCAATCAAGAAAGGTGGTCCAACTTGAGGGAGTCAAGATCGTCATCATCTAGCTCAAGTGGACCATGTGCAAGGCAAAGGTTTTCCCTTGATAGGTTTTCTATTTTACCGGTCTCATGGTGGTAGTTGGGAGACCGGGTTATAGGATCGATAGTCGTACTATCAAGGGGGGCTCTCAAGTGAGTAGCTTGATTGTATCGTTCGTCGAGATCTCAAACCATTGCATCCTTGCATCATGTTTATTGGTTCTTGTTTGGTTCTCTTTGTGAGCCTTAGAGCTTATGCTCATCTTGATGACAAGCTAGAGTTCATCGAAAACGGAGTTTGCATGCTTCTTCTATGATGTTTTCGATGCTGGAGGTTTTACCGGTCTTATCCGAGAAAGGGTTCTCACCATTTTCTTTTGGGCCTTTTCTCATTTGCTTCTTATTGGTATTTCTATCAAGATTGTGTTAGCCCTTGTCGCTAGCTTTCCAACAAACTTGGTTTCGTCGAATTCGGAGTCCGTTTGCAGAAGTTGTGTCAGTTTTGGTGTCCTTTAAAGGGGCTGCTGCGGATGTAATTTTTTAGTACCGCTCTTGGGAGCGGTACTACCGTGGCTCCTGAGCGGTAGTACCGCTCCAGAGCTGTACTACCGCGGCTCCTGAGCGGTAGTACCGCTCCGGACCAAAATCTCGTGTTTTGCTCAGCGGAAGTAGGCACGGAAGTATTTTTTTTGTACCGCTCGCAAGCAGTAGTACCGCTACCACTTGCGGTAGTACCGTGAGGTCGAGCGGTAGTACCGTGGGGACGAGCGGTAGTACCACTCCGGCGGTTCTACTGGCCTTTTGCCTCCTCACTGTTGTTTTTCAAAGGGGTACTACCGCCCTAGCGGTAGTACCGCTCCTTGGAGCGGTAGTACCGCTTTGTGCGGGCTGTGAGCATAACGGTTGGATTTTCCCCACCTATAAAAGGAAGGTCTTCTTCCCCATTGAACCTTATCCTTTGAGCTCGTGTTCTTCCCCCATTGTTGACCTTCTTCGAGCTTGCTAACTCTCAATCCCTCCATGGATTCTTGCTAGTTTTTGAGGGAAAAGAGAGCGGAGATCTAGATCCACATTTCCACCAATCACTTTCTCCTCTATGTGAGGGGAACCCCTTGGATCTAGATCGTGGAGTTCTTGGTGTTCTGCTTCTTGTTCTTCCTCTCATTTTCCTCCCTAGCATTAGTTGCTTCGGTGGGATTTGAGAGAGAAGGACTTGGGCACTCCGTGTGCCCTTGCCATTGCATTTGGTGCATCGGTTTGAGTTCTCCACGGTGATACGTGGAAGTTACAAGTTGAGAAGCGTATTACTCTTGGGTGCTTGGTACCCTTGAGCTTGTTCCTCTTGGGTGCTTGGGCGCCCTAGACGGTTGGTGGTGTTCGGAGCTCAATCATTGTGGTGTAAAGCTCCGGGCAAGCGTCGGGGTCTCCAATTAGGTTGTGGAGATCGCCCCGAGCAATTTGATGGGTTCCGGCGACCGCCCCCAAGGGTTGCCAAAGTGTACGGGTTCGGTGACCGCCCCCAAGGGTTGCCATTTGTACGGGTTCGGTGACCACCCTCAAGGGTCCCTTAGTGGAATCACGACATCTTGCATTGTGCGAGGGTGTGAGGAGATTACGGTGGCCCTAGTGGCTTCTTGGGGAGCATTGTGCCTCCACACCGCTCCAAACGGAGATTAGATCCGCAAGGGTGTGAACTTCGGGATACATTGTCGTCTCCGCGTGCCTCGGTTATCTCTTACCCGAGCCCTTTACTTATGCACTTTACTTTGTGATAGCCATATTGTTTCTTGTCATATATCTTGCTATCACCTAAGTAGGTTTTCTTGCTTAGCATAAGTTGTTGGTGCACATAGGTGAGCCTAGTTGTTGTAGGTTTTGTGCTTGACAAATTAACCGTTAGGTTTATTCCGCATTTGTTCAAGCCTCAACCGTAATTACTTTAAAGCGCCTATTCACCCCCCCCTCTAGGCGACATCGACGATCTTTCAATTGGTATCAGAGCCTCGTCTCTCTTTATAGGGCTTAACCGCCTAGAGAGTAAGGATGTCGACTAGGGGTTTAGGATTCTCTGGCACTCTTAGTTTCGATGGCACAAATTTTGATGTTTGGGTAATTCGCATGCTTAATCTCTTTAGGGTCATGGACCCAAATTTAGAGCGAATTGTAGATATGGGTTTTTCTTCTCCAAAGGATCCACAAAGATTATCTTTAGGGGATGATAAAAATTCTTATCTCAATGCTCAAGCTTCTAATGTGCTTTTTGATGCTTTGAGCAATGTAGTTATATTTCAACTCATGCCGTTTCGGGATGCTCATGAGTTGTGGACAAATCTTCAAGACAAATATGGCGTGTCCGAGATGTGTGGAGATGATTGTCCTCCTTCCACCTCCGGTCGTATAGTATTCTCAACTTCTTCTACTTCACCTACATGTGGTTTGCCACAAGGTAATGATATGGTGAGTAGTGGTGTTCATTGCAATGATTATAGTGAGCTTATTTTTGATGATCCTTCATCACTTTATTATTGCAATGCTTCACCTTTGGACTTTAACACTTTGAGCACTCTAAATGTTTCACATGCTTGTGTTAAAAGTTCTTGCATATCTTGTAGAAATTGCTTGCTCAAATCTCATGATGATATGCTTGCTATGTCTTGTTGCCATGATAAAAATGTATCTATTTCCTCGAATTGTTGTGCTAACAATGTAGAGGAAACCCAACACTCCATGGAACAAGATGTGGTCTTGAACGGTGCTTCAAGGGATCCTACATCATCATCGATTGCTTTTTGCCTTATGGCCAAGGCTTAAAAGGTATCTCCCACTTTGAATCCCAATATATCTTGTGATAATATTGATGATGGCAAGAGTGATGATGATGCCGATTATGATGAAGAGAATGATGATGTTGCCTCCTTAAAAGTTAAGGGGGAAATAATTTTTAAAGCTCTTCTTAAGAATAAAATTGCTCGTTCCAACTTCATGGAAATCATGTCTATTGCTATTGAGGGCAAGAAATATATTGATGAGTTGGAATCTCGTCTTGAGGAGCATGAGGTCACCATTGATAAAATGGAAGGTCATGAGCGTGATTACGCTAATGAGATTGCGGACCTCTCTCAAGCTCTTGAACTTGAACAAACCACCAAGGAATCTCTTGAGGAGACTTTTGCTCTAGAGTTATCTAGAGTGAAGGAATCTCATGATAGAGCTCTTGAGGTGGCCAATGTTTTTGAAACTAAAAATGCTAAGCTTGAAGTTGCTCATCTAGACTCCTTGAGGATTTTGAGCACCTCGAAAATGGCTCAAGGGTCGTCAAGGGTGAGCTCATCAAACTCACCGAGTCTCATGCTCAACTTGAAGCTTTTTATTTAAAAGAGCTTGCCAAGTTGCCTTCTCCTCTTGTTGTTAATGATGATGCTTGTGCTACTAACTCTATTTCTTGTGAAGCATCCATTTTAAAGGAGAATGTTGAGCTAAGGGCTCAACTTGAGTTGCTATCTAGCAATTATGGGAAATTGGAAGAAAGTCATGAAAAGCTTTCTAGCTCTCATGATGATCTTCTTGTATCCCATAATGTGCTAAAAATAGCTCATGAGGCTATGATTGCTAAGGTAACATCTAGTGAGCCTCATGTGGACATTAGCACTACTTTTAGTCAAAATGCTATATTGCCTTGTGCTAGTCCTCGTAATTTGTCTATGCATAACATTGGTACATCTTGTGATGAATTGCTTTCCTTGCCTTGTTGCTCCAATGATGAAGCTTATACTTCCTCTAGTACTTGTGTTGAGACTAACCATGTAGAGGAAATCAAAGAGCTCAAGGCCCAAGTCACTTCTTTGAAGAAAGACTTGGAAAAGTGTCATGAAGGGAAATCCACACTCAACAATATCTTGAGTGTGCAAAAATCCCCCAATGATAAAGGTGGACTTGGATTCAACTCCAACAAGAAGAAGAATTCCAAGATGAACAAGAAGAAGGGCCAAGAACACGTCAAGGATTTGGCCAAGATTATTTGCTTCAAGTGCAAAATTGAAGGGCACCATGTTAGATCTTGCCCATTGAAGAAGAAGGCCATTAGTGACAAGCAACAAGGGAAGGGGCTACAAGTGCATTCTCATGCTCAACCTCAAGTTCAAGAAAGGCCTCTTCCCAACAAGACTCAATCTAACGCTTCTCAAGTTGAGAAATCAAGTGAGAAGAAAGTGAAGAGTAGACGTTGCTACCTATGTCGTGAAAAAGGTCACGTCGCTTCTTCATGCACGAATGGTACCTTATCCAACCCTATTCTAATTGATGATATCTATTCTCTTGGGAAGGATAAGGTTGGCAATGTGTTTGCCAAATTTGTTGGTACTCAAAGTGGTGTCAAGAAAAGAACCATTTGGGTAGCCAAGCCTATTGTGACTAACCTCTTAGGACCCAACTTGGTTGGGGACCAACTAGCTCATACTTGATCAATAGGTGTTGTTGGAGGACATTGGAGACTTGGCTACATTATGAAGAATTAAGGGGACTTCATCACTCTTATTGTCTCAAGCCAAGTCAATCGAATCATCAAGCTTATATCTTATATCCAATGTGCCTCCTTGTGGTAACTTGTACTTAAATTGCTTACATTGAAAGTTACTTGCCCCCTTGCATGTATTGGTTTTGTTCCTTGCATGTGTTTGTATTTGTTGTGTCTCCAAATTGCTTATCTTGAGTAATCAAGTTTATGTATGTTGGTTTGCACTTCATGTACATGTGTGTCGTACGTTGAGCCTTTGTGCATCTTGTTTGTATCTTAGTTGGCTCTTGTGAGAGATTAATGGAATATCCTATTATGGGGGAGTGATGTGCTTTGTGCACCTCACAATCCTATAAATGTGTGTACATGAGTAATACCATCTAGTATTGATATTTCAAGATTATCTAGTCGCTATGTGGTATGTCTTCTCATGAGAAATTCAAATTCTTAATTGTCCATTAATTATCTCTTGTTGGATCGTTATTTTTGCCTCTTGTTTATCTTTAATTGGTATCACATTATGGGGGAGTAATATGCTATGTGTATATTACTAGCCTAGAAAATGTTTACATTTGAGATATTGTCACCTAGAATTGATATTGTCAATTATCTTGTTCCTAGGTGGCATGTTAGCTCTACAAGTTGCAATTTGCTTGTGTTTGGTGTGAAGATGATGTCGGATATCCTTGCTATCTACCACCGGGAATTATTTCCAAATACTTCTTGTCTTTTGACAATTGGTACTCACTTATGTGTGGTAGAAATTTTTGATCATCTTCACGTTGGCGTTTGCCTTTTATTTGCCTTATCTCTTGACAAGTTTGTGTCAACTCCCATTGCCTTCCGTGCCACTTGAGGATCTTGTTGTTTTCTTGATCTTGTCTAGTGTTTTCCTTGATATAGTGAACGTGGTGATCCTACCTTGTTCATTTTGTATTCAAATGCAAATTCTCTATAATGCACAACTCGTGGGGGAGCTATCCTATTTTCTATAAAACACTAAACTTGTGATCCATTTTAAGTGTGTGTTGGTCGACGGCAAGACGTTTCTTTTTGGTACTTGTGCCATCATGAAACTTTGTAGAGAGCTTGGTTTGTTTGGAACCATCCTCTCTTTTGGGAGTTTGATATCATTTTGTGGGTTCCAATGGATATCTCATTCCTTGATGTATCTTTTAATGATATCTCCAAGTGATGATTTCTCCATTTGGTATTCTTTTCACTTGGTATTTCCTTGTATTTTGGTATTGGTTCTTGAAAGTCTTGAGCATGCATATTAACTTCATGTAGTTTCCGTTGCATGCTTTCTCTCTTTGACCCAATATATAGGGGAAACTCCACCAAGTCTCAAATTGGATGAGATGTGCATGAATTTCATTTCCATATCTATATGCACATATTTATGTGGAGTTTGTCCTATGTATTGTTGGTGTTTCCAACTCTTTGGTCCCAATGAGTTTGGGTACCATTTTGTTTGTGTTGTTGTTCTAGGAAAAATTGGAGAAGCATTGGATGCTCGGCTCACTCACAAGGAAGGTGTTGTCACCATGTGGTTTTTGGAGTCAAGCTAGGATGATCAATGAACTACTTTGTACCTTCAATTGGTATCTACTACATCCTTCCAATGTTAACTCGGTAACAAGTATCTTCATATACTTCATGCACACATTTCTTGCATCAACCTTGTGTAGGTTGTATCATGGCATCTTATTCATTCTCTCTTGTGATACTTGTTTCCTTTCTCAAAGCATCCCAACAATGATCTCTTGTTACTAGTTGTGATGTCTTTGATGGTTGTGTGGTAGGAATTCATTTATGTACAATAAGACCATATCTAGCCATGTGCTATGCTTCCAAGCAAATATATTATTGGTATATCTATGACTTCCTTTTGGATATCTTGTTCCTTCGTGTTGTAACTATTTCGGGTGTACATCCTTCTTTGTAGATATATATCATCATGATCTCGTCTACCTAGAACCTTATACACTTGAGAGAAATTACATCTCTAGATGATATCCTTTCTTTCACGCCCACCTTGTCTTTCTTGTTATTTCTTTGGTGGCTCCGTGAAAGCTTTTGCCTTGAGTGCATGTCTTATCTCGTTGCATCTTGATGCACTCCTGTGTGGTGAAGATTATTTTCCTCATGCTTATCTCTACGAGGCTTTTGCCATCTTAATTGGTATCCCTCGTCTTGATGAGGCTTTCATCTTCTATCTTCACCATGGGTTGTCACAAGTGTTGGTTATTCATCTTGCATTTTTAGTGTGCTTGTGAACCCTTTTGCTTGGTGTGTGTGGGGAGGACATGTCATGCACCTTGTATCTCCACTATCCAAGACTATGTTGATGCTTAATGCTCATTCGTACATTAGTCTTCTCAAGTGCTTTGCCATGACTCACACACATCATTTTGGTTGAGCCTACTCTTAAGTTGCCTCTTTTATATGTTTCTCAACCATTTGTTTGTTGCAAGTGCTAGGCTTTGTTTCCTATATGCTCACTTGCACTTGTTGTGAGTTTCTATTGATTTTCGGGGAGTGATGATCCTATTTTGTGCACTCGGTATCCTAATGCAAATATTGTAAGAAGTGCACAAATCATGGAGAGCTTCACTAGTGTCTTTAGAACACTCTGTTGCTCTCTTGCACTTGTCGTGAGGTTCTATTGATCTTGGGGGAGTGACGATCCTATCTTGTGCTCGTTGTATCCAGTTACAAAACTAAATTGTGCACAAATCATGGGGAGCTTCTCTAGTTTCTCTAGAACACTCCTTTGCTCATATCATAATTTATTTCATTCATGTGGCACGTAGGATCATTGGTCTAGTTGGCTCAATTGATATCCGTTGATTGCTTGCTTCAATTGGTATCTTTTGATTGCTTGTTTTCTTGTTTCTCTCTTTCTTATGTCTTTGTGGCATGTCTTTCTTTTGTAAACTTTGGGCCTAAATATAGTTTGTTTTCCTCCTAGTATTTACCGTCAAACTTGTGTATTGCATTCCACTCTCTTGTTGAGAAATACACAAATTATGGAGGAACACAATTTATATTGACCTTCTAAGCTTTTCTCCCATTTTGGCAATCGATGCCAATGGGGGAGAAGTTTCAGAGAGTTTTGTGGAGAAGTTTAGAGAATTCTCTCCTCTTGCTTTGGTTTTGTTCCTAAGCATTTGCATCTCTTACTCATGCATCATTGGTTGTTGCATTGCATGGTGATCCATAATTCCTTATATAAACTCTCTTGAAAGTGATTGTCATCAATTACCAAAATGGGGGAGATTGAAAGAACATGTGGTGCCCCCATGTTTGGTTTTGGTAATTGACGACAATCTCTATGGACTAATGGTTGCCTTGAGTTATATTTGAAGGTTTTGTCCATAGGCTTTTCTTGGAGTACATGTGTTGGTTTCAAGGAGAGTTTGTGTTGACCAAGGTGCTATTAAGGAATTATCCAAAGATTGGTCATGTGAGAGTTGAGCTTATTGCAAGCATGTCTTGAAGAAGAAGATTGTGTGATCATTCATGTTTACCTTCAATACATCATCCAAATGAAGAGAGTTGGAAAGATTCTAGGTTGATCAAGACTAAGTCAAGAGTGAATCAAGTTGATCAACTCACAAAGCGTAGAAGATGTATCGAGAGGGATCAAGTGATCCCATGGTATGGTAAGCATTTTCCATTGTGCTTTGTGTACTAACCCATGGTCTATGTGAGAGTTCTATGTGGGGTTAGGTACGTGTTCATGGGCTTGCGTCAAGAGGAAGATATCACTCAACCCATGGAGAGAATGACATCAAGTGGTGATCGTCATCAAGATTGTCGTGTGCAAGTTCAAGTGGAGCATCACGAAGAGATCAAGTGCTTGAAGCTTGCCGTCCATTGTGGTGACAATGGACTTGTGAAGATGTGCCGAAGAGTGGCTCACCCATAGTGGACTATGGGGGAGTAATCATCTAGTCTTCATCGAGCCAACGCAATCAAGAAAGGTGGTCCAACTTGAGGGAGTCAAGATCGTCATCATCTAGCTCAAGTGGACCATGTGCAAGGCAAAGGTTTGCCCTTGATAGGTTTTCTATTTTACCGGTCTCATGGTGGTAGTTGGGAGACCGGGTTATAGGATCGATAGCCGTACTATCAAGGGGGGCTCTCAAGTGAGTAGCTTGATCGTATCGTTCGTCGAGAGCTCAAACCATTGCATCCTTGCATCATGTTTCTTGGTTCTTGTTTGGTTCTCTTTGTGAGTCTTAGAGCTTATGGTCATCTTGATGACAAGCTTGAGTTCATCGAAAACGGAGTTTGCATGCGTCTTCTATGATGTTTTCGATGTTGGAGTTTTTACCGGTCTTATCCGAGGAAGGGTTCTCACCATTTTCTTTTGGGCCTTTTCTCATTTGCTTCTTATTGGTATTTCTATCAAGATTGTGTTAGCCCTTGTCGCTAGCTTTCCAACAAACTTGGTTTCGTCGAATTCGGAGTCCGTTTGCAGAAGTTGTGTTAGTTTTGGTGTCCTTTAAAGGGGCTGCTGCGGATGTAATTTTTTAGTACCGCTCTTGGGAGCGGTACTACCGCGGCTCCTGAGCGGTAGTACCGCTCCGGACCAAAATCTCATGTTTTGCTCAGCGGAAGTAGGCACGAAAGTATTTTTTTTGTACCGCTCGCAAGCAGTAGTACCGCTACCACTTGCGGTAGTACCGTGAGGTCGAGCGGTAGTACCGTGGGGACGAGCGGTAGTACCGCTCCGGCGGTTCTACTGGCCTTTTGCCTCCTCGCTGTTGTTTTTCAAAGGGGTACTACCGCCCTAGCGGTAGTACCGCTCCTTGGAGCGGTAGTACCGCTCTGTGCGGGCTGTGAGCATAACGGTTGGATTTTTCCCCACCTATAAAAGGAAGGTCTTCTTCCCCATTGAACCTTATCCTTTGATCTCGTGTTCTTCCCCCATTGTTGACCTTCTTCGAGCTTGCTAACTCTCAATCCCTTCATGGATTCTTGCTAGTTTTTGAGGGAAAAGAGAGAGGAGATCTAGATCCACATTTCCACCAATCACTTTCTCCTCTATGTGAGGGGAACCCTTTGGATCTAGATCTTGGAGTTCTTGGTGTTCTGCTTCTTGTTCTTCCTCTCATTTTCCTCCCTAGCATTAGTTGCTTCGGTGGGATTTGAGAGAGAAGGACTTGGGCACTCCGTGTGCCCTTGCCATTGCATTTGGTGCATCGGTTTGAGTTCTCCACGGTGATACGTGGAAGTTACAAGTTGAGAAGCTTATTACTCTTGGGTGCTTGGTACCCTTGAGCTTGTTCCTCTTGGGTGCTTAGGCGCCCTAGACGGTTGGTGGTGTTCGGAGCTCAATCATTGTGGTGTAAAGCTCCGGGCAAGCGTCGGGGTCTCTAATTAGGTTGTGGAGATCGCCCCGAGCAATTTGACGGGTTCCGGTGACCGCCCCCAAGGGTTGCCAAAGTGTACGGGTTCGGTGACCGCCCCCAAGGGTTGCCATTTGTACGGGTTCGGTGACCGCCCTCAAGGGTCCCTTAGTGGAATCACGGCATCTTGCATTGTGCGAGGGCGTGAGGAGATTACGGTGGCCCTAGTGGCTTCTTGGGGAGCATTGTGCCTCCACACCGCTCCAAACGGAGATTAGCATCCGCAAGGGTGTGAACTTCGGGATACATCGTCGTCTCCGCGTGCCTCGGTTATCTCTTACCCGAGCCCTTTACTTATGCACTTTACTTTGTGATAGCCATATTGTTTCTTGTCATATATCTTGCTATCACCTAAGTAGGTTTTCTTGCTTAGCATAAGTTGTTGGTGCACATAGGTGAGCCTAATTGTTGTAGGTTTTGTGCTTGACAAATTAACCGCTAGGTTTATTCCGCATTTGTTCAAGCCTCAACCGTAATTACTTTAAAGAGCCTATTCACCCCCCCCTCTAGGCGACATCGACGATCTTTCAGAGGTGACGATGCTTATGTTCGGCAGTTCCATTCTGCTGATGTGTATGAGGACATGACACGCGATGCGAAATCCCAAGTTTGTTAAAGAACGAGTTGAGGTTGTGGTATTCACCACCCCAGTAGGATTGAACATGGATGATTTTCTGTTTAAGGAGACGCTCAACGTGTGCTTGAAACTAAATAAAAACATCGAACACATTAGACTTGCGCTTAATAAGATATAGCCAAGTAAACCGACTATAAGCATCAATAAAACTGACATAATAATTGTGACCACTAACGGATGTCTGGGCATGACCCCAGACATCAGAAAACACAAGCTCAAGAGGATGTTTCACAACACGACTAGACTCTGAAAACGGAAGTTGGTGACTCTTGCCCTGCTGACAGGCATCACAGACAGTTTCAGCAGTTTTATTGGACACAACTTGTAGCTCATAACGATGCAACACATGACGAACTATGTGAGCTGCAGGATGACCAAGGCGCGCATGCCAGTGAGTGGGCGACACACGGACACCACTGAACGCCTGAGGAGAAGACTGCATGGAGGGTGTGCGCGGCGCATCAAGTGCGTACAAGCCATGGCGAAGACGACCGCTAAGCAGAACGGCCCTCGTGTCCCGATCCTTGATAAAGAAACGAAAAGGGTGAAACTCAGCAAGGACATTATTATCACGTGTAAGTTGAGGAATAGACAACAAACTACGCGTAGCAGAGGGAACACGAAGGACATTGGAAAGATGTAGTTTGCGAAAATTGTGTGCAAGGAGAGAAGCCTGACCAACATGAGAGATGCGCATACTTGCTCCACTGGCGGTGTGCACCTGATCATGACCACGATATGGCTCTTGGGTAGAGAGCTTGCCCATCTCGCCGGTGAGGTGGTTAGTAGCTCCGGTGTCCATATACCATGTCGGATCAATGGAGTAGGACGGAGTGCGACCATGATCATGACTCGTCACGGCGGCGGCGGCCTGCTTGTCGTTCCCTTTACCATTGTTGCCGAGGCCCAGAAAATCTTGCTTGTAGCGACGATGACAGCGAGAGGCGATGTGGCGCTCAAGGCCACACAGCTGGCAAGCCTGCGGGGCACCGCAGGAGGAGCAGCAAGCAACCGGCCGGTTGCCACCCATGATGGATGGCGCATTGCCACGCGAGGCCGGCTGTGAAGACGGTGTCGGCTTGCCACCCGAAGATGATGACCGCGGAGGTTTGCCACGAGTCGCGGCATTGGCGGAGACGAAACCCGGTGAGACACGGCGCGCCTTGATGCGTTGTTCGCGGCCAAGGAGTCGGGCGTAAAGCTCGCGAGGTGGAAGTGGATCATCACGCCCATGAACGTTCTCAACGAGATTGTCATAATCATCATCAAGCCCGTTAAGCACGAAGGTGGTGAACTCCTCGTCCTGCAGAGACTGGCCAATCGAAGCCAGTGTGTCGGCGAGGCCCCTCATCTTGTTGAAGTAGTCCGTAATGCTGAGGTCACCAAGCTTGGTCTCACCTAGCTCGGTGCGGATAGAGTGGGCACGCTGAAAGATCGTGGATGTCGCCTAGAGGAGGGGGGTGAATAGGCGCTTAAAAATAATTACGGTTTAGGCTTGAACAAATGCGGAATAAACCTAGCGGTTAATTTGACAAGCTCAAAACCTACAACAACTAGGCTCACCTATGTGCACCAACAACTTATGCTAAGCAAGATAAACAACTAAGGGATAGCAAGATATATGACAAGAAACAATATGGCTATCACAAAGTAAAGTGCGTAAGTAAAGGGTTCGGTTAAGAGATAACCGAGGCACGTGGAGACGACGATGTATCCCGAAGTTCACACCCTTCGGATGGTAATCTCCGTTTGGAGCGGTGTGGAGGCACAATGCTCCCCAAGAAGCCACTAGGGCCATCGTAATCTCCTCACGCCCTCGCACAATGCAAGATGCCGTGATTCCACTAAGGGACCCTTGAGGGCGGTCACCGAACCCATACAAATGGCAACCCTTGGGGGCGGTCACCGAACCCGTACACTTTGGCAACCCTTGGGGGCGGTCACCGGTACCCGTCAAATTGCTCGGGGCGATCTCCACAACCTAATTGGAGACCCCGACGCTTGCCCGGAGCTTTACACCACAATGATTGAGCTCCGAACACCACCAACCGTCTAGGGCGCCCAAGCACCCAAGAGGAACAAGCTCAAGGGCACCAAGCACCCAAGAGTAATAAGCTTCTCAACTTGTAACTTCCACGTATCACCGTGGAGAACTCAAACCGATGCACCAAATGCAATGGCAAGGGCACACGGAGTGCCCAAGTCCTTCTCTCTCAAATCCCACCGAAGCAACTAATGCTAGGGAAGAAAATGAGAGGAAGAACAAGAAGGAGAACACCAAGAACTCCAAGATCTAGATCCAAGGGGTTCCCCTCACATAGAGGAGAAAGTGATTGGTGGAAATGTGGATCTAGATCTCCTCTCTCTTTTCCCTCAAAAACTAGCACGGATCCATGGAGGGATTGAGAGTTAGCAAGCTCGAAGAAGGACAACAATGGGGGAAGAACACGAGCTCAAGAGATAAGGTTCATTGGGGAAGAAGACCCCCTTTTATAGAAGGGGAAAAATCCAACCGTTATGTGCTCAGCCCGCACACGAGCGGTACTACCGCTCCACGAGCGGTACTACCGCTCTGGCGGAAGAAGCAGGGAAAAGGAGCAACCAAACATGAACCTTGGGGCGGTAGTACCGCTTATAAGCGGTACTACCGCGCACCCCAGCGGTACTACCGCCAGAGGAGCAGAACACGGGACCAAAAATGCAGTAGCGGTACTACCGCCCGACCGGAGCGGTACTACCGCTTATAGGCGGTACTACCGCCCATCAGGGCGGTACTACCGCTTATAGGTGGAACTGTCGTGCCTTACTGCCGTGCAACTACTGCAAAACTCGACACGAAAAATGCAAGACCCAAAATCGAGGCGGTACCAGCGCGGAACCGTAGCCGTACTACCGCTTATGGCTATAGGCGGTACTACCGCTTTGGACAGCGGTACTACCGCTTGGGGCGATAAGCGGTACTGCCGCTCTGGCCGCGGTACTACCGCTAGGAAGCCAAAACTGCCATAACTTCTGCATATGAGCTCCGAATTGAGCAAACTCAAGCTTGTTGGATTGAGAAAGACGAGTAGCATCAAAACAGCGACTGGTTATAGTAAGAAGAGGCAGGGGAGGTATGCCAAAAAAATAGAGGAGTGAAACCTCCAACCGAGAAGAACCGGCATAACCTCCAACATCGAAAACATCATAGAAGATGCGAGTGAACTCCGTTTTCGATGAACTCGAGCTTGTCATCAAGATGACCATAAGCTCCAAAACTCACAAAGAGAAGAACCAAACGAGAACCAACAAAGATGATGCAAGGATGCAATGGTTTGAGCTCTCTATGAACGATACGATCAAGCTACTCATCGAGAGCCCCCCTTGATAGTACGGCAATCGATCCTATAACCCGGTCTCCCAACTACCATCATGAGACCGATAACATAGAAAACCTATCAAGAGCAAACCTTTGCCTTGCACATGGTCCACTTGAGCTAGATGATGACGATCTTGACTCCCTCAAGTTGGACCACCTTTCTTGGTTGTGTTGGCTCGATGAGACTAGTTGATTGCTCCCCCATACTCCACTATGGGTGAGCCACTCTTCCGCACATCTCCACAAGTCCATTGTCACCACAATGGACGGCAAGCTTCAAGCATTTGATCTCTTCATGATGCTTCACTTGAACTTGCGCACCGCAACATCTTCACAAGTCCATTGTCGCCACAATGGACGGCAAGCTTCAAGCATTTGATCTCTTCATGATGCTTCACTTGAACTTGCACACCGCAACCTAACCCCACAAAGAACTCTCACAAAGATCATGGGTTAGTACACAAAGCGTAATCGACAATGCTTACCACACCATGGGATCGCTTGATCCCTCTCGGTACATCTTGTGCGCTTTGTGTGTTGATCAACTTGATTCACTCTTGACTTAGTCTTGATCAACCTTGACTCTTTCCAACTCTCTTCATTTGGATGATGTCTTGAAGGTAAACATGAATGATCACACAATCTTCTTCTTCAAGACATGCTTGCAATAAGCTCTACTCTCACATGACCAATCTTTGGATAATTCCTTAACAACACCTTGGTCACCACATAAACTCCTTGAAACCAACACATGGACTTCAAGAAAAGCCTATGGACAAATCCTTCAAATATAACTCAAGGCAACCATTAGTCCATAGAGATTGTCATCAATTACCAAAACCAAACATGGGGGCACCGCATGTTCTTTCACACGCGCCTGAGACTGAGAGGCGAAGCTGGTGTGAAGAGCCGCCCACGCCTCCCGTGACGTAGCGGCGAAGATGACCAGCGACGAGACGCTCGGAGCGAGCGACGACTGGATGGCGAAGAGGATGGCTTGATCCTGGGCCACCCATGCATGATACGCCGGGTGCTGAGGGGGCAGACACGGGATGGATCCGTCAACGTAGCCCTCCAGGTAGCGACTCTGCATAAGAGGCAACACCTGGGCACGCCAGGACAAGTAGTTGTCCGGCGTGAGTTTCACCGGTAGCAGGTGTGAGAAGTAAAACGGCGACGACACTGTGGCCTGATCACCATGAGCATGCGGTGGTGCGTAGAAGCCCATCGACAGATGTGCAGCCGGTCCCGAGTAGGACGGATAGGACCCGACAGAACCAGCCATCGGGGCGCCGTAGGACGCTGCAGCGGGCGCCCCATACGGTAGGGCAGCCGCAGCCACATGGGGCGGCGGCGACGGAGCCGGGTAGGCTTGGGGCGGCGCAGGGTAGGGATGCGTCGGGGGCACCGAGTAGGGCTGCACAGCAGCGGCAGCCCCATGAGACGACGGCGACGGCACCGGGTAGGGTTGGTGTGGCGCCGGGTAGGGTTGGTGTGGCGGCGCGCCGTAGGGATGGGACGACTGGACGCCGTAGTGGTGCGGGGCAGGAGGCGCACCGGAAGGCGGCGCCATCCAGGACGACGGCGGCGGTGGCCCACCATGAGCCGTTGCAGGAGCGCCGCATGAGAACAGATCGCCCGCCGCGATGTTTGGCGGGGCGACGTGATCGCCAGGGAGGCCCGATCCGATCTGGGGACCAGGCGATGGAGGAGCGCCATGGGCCATCGCGAGGGGGCGCGAGGCCAGGAACGGCGACCCAAGGGCCGGTGCAGCGACGGCAGGGGCAGCAACAGGGGTCAGCGCAACGACGGCGGCGGCGGCGGCGGTAGAGGCAGCGGAAGCCATCTTAACCTAAACTGATACCATGTAAGACGTAATATGTTGGAAACTGCTCGACACCCTAAACATGGTGTGGCTCTTTCATTATATAGAGGTACCCAAAGGATACAATACAATGTTACAATATATGTGTATAGAAGCCACGTATATACAGTCTAACAATGGCGACCCAAAATCACAGGGCATTGACCAACGTTTCACCATTTACAAACACATTACAGTGATATCGAAAGCGCTATACGGGAGAAAAAGGAGATATACAGAAACACATAAACAAGTTTAGAATCATAGCGCAAATCAGCGATCCACAATCTACGTGTAGGGCTGCAAACGAGTCGAGTTTGAGCAAGTTGGATTAGGCTCGGCTCAACTTATACAAATATTCGAGCGAGATCAAACCAAGCGAAGCTCAAGGTCGAGCTGTAGAAAGTGGCTCGTGCTCAACTTGTAGCGATCTCGAGTCGATCTCGAACAAGTTTCGACCTAAATAAGATGATTTTTTTAATAATTTAAGACAAATTTTAAAATAAGATAGGCCACAACACAACATAAAAAACGATTATATAATTCAACCTATCTATCTAAACTGAAGACTAGTACTTAATAGAAGAGATCATGAAAGAACTAGTAGCAAGAAAAAAATGAAGGTGCGTGTGTCCTCAAACTATTGCCAAAATAACATGATATTTAATACATGGTGATCACATACCTTAGTAGGGCTAAATTTTCTCTGCAGTTAACTAACTTTCCTTGTTTGGTAGTAGGTAAAATGGAGGAAAATCATACACAACGTATATGGTAATAAATTATTTTTGACTATCTATATGGTAATAAGTTATCCCATTTATCTTTAATATATATCAAAATTATGTACTATAATTATATGATCTCGGGCTATCGAGCTAAAAACGAACGAGCCAGTGTTGGCTCAAGATCAGCTTATTTCCAATCAAGCTACATAAATTGTTCATACTCAGGTCATTTCTTTTCGAGTCGAGCCAAAATACGAGTTGATCTCGAGCGGCTCGCGAGCCTCGAGCTTTTCTTGCAGCCCTAGCCACAAATCTCCTCCCAGCACACCAAGGCTGTTTTTTATCTACCAGGATTAGTTCAGTGGCCCATAAGGTGTTTTGCTGTTCTTCTGTCTGGTCGCAGGGTTTAGCAAGTGAAGAGAACTAGTAGAACCTTGGTAAAGAAATTTTTTGCAGGCAAAATAAGCAGACTGAATGCTATAATTCTGACAGGCATGTAGTGATATAGTCTTCACATTCACTACCTTACACAAGAAGAAATGTGATATTTCCACCCACACCTGCAGTTGCAAAGTTACCAGCCCAGGTGGAAAAATAGATTGCAAGCATGCACTCAGCCTTGTGTACTTCCTCTATTTCCAACTGCACAAGCTCTCTTACATCAAACCATCTCACCTCCATCAAGTAGCGAAAGATAATCTACATTACATGATAGAATCCACTGTTCTCTCTCCCTGTCACCACACCACACTGCCCCAGCTAACAAATTACGGACAGCGGAGGGAGAGAATGCAAGGGCAAAAATAGAATCAAATTGAATACAAACGGTCAAAACCTCAAACGGAGAAGGAAAAAAAAATACCATCCACAAAAATCTAGAGCAAAACTTCATATTTCCAGTGTTGGAAACTATATGAACCCAAGTACCGTGGAGTGCTTCACAAGGTAACCAAGAATAAGCTTCTTCAATCAATAAGGATCCATTTCAACTTGCATTCCCTTTTACCAATTGTGCGATAGTAATTCAGTGTTGTTCACTTGCGTCTCTTCCATGGCGATCATCCTCGGACTCCATTGCCTTTACAGTACTTTCCTCATGGCCATCAGACATCTTCTTGAACACTGCATTCATGTCATCGATGGTCTTCGCCTCGATACAACTCATGCTGCTTTCAGGCTCCCTATCATCTCCGGCCAAATGCAGACTTTCAACATGTGCTCCTTCTGGAAGACTGTCGTGTTTTGTGCACTCGACAGCCTCTGCACATCCAACTTTATCTTCGTTTTGTTCAAAGTAATTGTTCACATCAACACTAGAATGTTCCTTTAGAACAGCAGAAATGTCCTCCACTGATTTTGCATCAATGACATGCAACTGTCCAGATCCCTCCAAAGGCTCTGAGTCAATATCAACGCCTGAGATGTGTGCGGGTTCGGCGTCAAGGGTGGGCCCATCATACCCACCAGCACTTGCTTGTTTAAAGGCCATCTCTATGTCCTCCAGGGACTTGGCATCAACAGCCATCATCTCAGCATCAGTTTTAGCTATCCCAGCCTCATTTTTAGCAACTTCCAGTCCAGTTGCTCCAACTGCTAAGTATGCTTCTGATGGGGCATTGACTGAAGGTGCTTCTGTGACTTCTGGCTCGTCGCGTGGTAGGTGTTTCTGTAGACTTTCAACATGTGTTCCTTCTGGAAGACTGTCGTGTTTTGCGCATTCTGCAACCTCTCCACATCCAACTTCATCTTCGTTTTGTTCGAAGCAATTGTTCACATCAACATTAGAGTGTTCCTTCAAAGCAGCAGAAATGTCTTCAACAGATTTTGCATCAATCACATGGAGTTCTTCAGAACCCTCTAAAGGCTCTAAGTCAATATCAACGCCTGAGATGCGTGCAGTTTCAGCCTCATCAACACCACCACCACTCGCTTGTTTAAAGGCCATCTCTATGTCCTCCAGGGACTTGGCATCAACAGCCATCATTTCAGCATCAGTTTTAGCTGTCCCGGGCTCATTTTTAGCAACTTCCAGTTCAGTTGCTCCAACCACTAAGTATGCTTCAGATGGTGTATTGACTGAAGGCATTTCTGTGACTTCTGGTTCGTCGCATGGTAGATTCAACTCTCTGTTCATTGCTTCAAGAATCCTTCGCCGTGGATTGTAGACAGTTTGCTCAGGATCATCATGAGATGATCCTAATGTCCAACTGAATTCAGGATCAGTGCCGCTTAGATAATCAACCAATGGGGACAGATCGCCAGAGTCTAAGGCACTGGCATCTGATGTGGCAATGTCACCAGAAGTCTTAGGGCTAATCAAGGAGTCTTCTGCAACACCATCAGCAGGGTTGTAAGTATGGGAGCTAAGATCAGGCACCTGCTGATCCAGTCTCACCGGTTCTACCCGGAAGTCTCCCACCGCATCCAGTTCCGACAGGAAACTTTCATCAATACCGTTATCCTCTAAAGGCTCAGGATAGATTCTATCAGCATCATCATCATCAGAATCAAGTAGATAATCAGAAGTCATTTCTTCATTCATATCAACCATATCCACCCTGTCAGGTTCAGAAGCCACCGAAAAAAATGGGTTTGAGACATCTTTAGGTTCAATCGATGGAGATTGGTTGGAACCACTCGCACCAGGAGGACACAAGGAAGCAACCACAGAACTTGGGCTTACTTCCGATGCAACATCAAAGTGCTCTTCAATTACATGCAAGTCAGTCATGGCAGTACCAGAACCAGTAAACGCTCCAGTTTCATGCTTTTCTTCCATGTTGAAGTTCTCGAGAACCCTCTCCTCAGGGATAGGGTGAAGGTCCATAGATATTGCTGGTAATGTTTCCTTTTCAAAATCAGTTAGCAAGTCCATAGGCCCATGAATAAGGTTTTGTAATGGGATTTCATTGTTTGGACAGGACATGGAATCAACATTTCCATCTTCCTCGGCAATACTGGTGGCACCAAGACCAAGGTCCCTTGATCTCAATTCATGATCTTCAGCTGGCCTAGGAGAAGAAAGCCATTCTGAGACTTCAGCTGTTATGTTTGGTGCTATAGAAGACTTGGCACCCAGGACGCTTTCACCTGGACAAGAGTACATCCATTATATAATAAGAAGACAATACGACCGAAAAAGAGAGAAAAGCTAGAAATTCCCATCCACCCGTTAATTTGGTGGACCTATTTTATTAGTGGACTACGACCGACAAACCTTCACAGCGGTACTTCAGATTACAGCCGATAGATCATCATGAATGTAACTAAACAGAACTGAACCGGTAAATCTTCATCACCGCGCCTAAACAGTTCACAACCAATGGACCATCACAACTATACTTAAACAGATCGCAACCATGGTCATCTTAGACATGTATTAGAATTATTATGCTATTTACAATAATAACACCAAAATGGTTGGCGGGCTGTTTGATCCAAAATTAAACAATGGGGTGGAATCGACTACGGCCGTTCATGATCAATTTAGACATGATTTTGGAGAATACCCATTAGTCGTGATACTATATTTAGTACACTTACAAAAATCCATCAGTTGGATATATATCGACACTGATCCGTTCAGGTAAGGATGTTGAGCGGGAAATAGTGCTAGTTGTTCAAATAAAACTCTATCGTGCGCGGGGTATTCATTCATTTAAGTTGTCAGATGTAAGTTGCTTACCATCCCCATCATCCCAGCTAAGCAAGTCACCAACTGGATGAAGTGGCACCGTAGAATTCCCATCTGACTTGAGCATGTAATTGTCATCATGACCCTTCCCTTTTGTTGAGACAAGATATGCCTCTCTTTCTTCGGATCTTTCGAAGACAAAATGATGCAGAGCAATCTCACGCTCATCAATGTCGCTGTTGTCTAGTTCAACATCCACGGAGTTGATACCATCTGAACATTCACTGCCAGCATCTGCAAGGTCACTGTCCTGTCTCAGGAGAGCTGGTGACTCATGCTCCCTGTGCACATCCTTTTCATCGAAGTCCTTGTGTTCCTCCTGATCGGCAACCGAAGAAGCCATATCAGATTCAGTAACAGAACTCAATTTGGACTCACTCTTGTCACTGAACTGCCTTTGAAAAGTACTTGTGCTCCCTTCTACTGTCTCAGGGACAAAATATGGCCTCAATCTAGACAAACGTCCCTCCTGCGTAGCATCTGTAGTTCCAAAGTTGAAGCTCTCGTGCCTTCTAAATATTTCACGATGAGAAGTTTGTGGTGATTCCCCAGGGCTTAAATTATCATGTGCAGAAACGCCACTTTCACTGGAATGCTCAAGAAAATCAAATGGGTTCTTTCTTGCATGCAGGATTGAAGGAGCTGAGCCAGGAATTGCCGCTTCGTCGGAATCATATGGAAGGTCAAACGGGTTCCTCCTTGTTACTGAGATGTGTGATACTTGTGCACCAAAGCGTGATAAGTCATCTCCGCTTTTCCCATTGGCATCCGTTAGGTTAGTGTCAATGTCAAATATTATATTCTTCCTGGATCTTCGCCTGACCATCAAAATCTCCAATCTACGGTTTCTTTCCATCTCAGAGTATCCAAGATCCATCAGATTCTTTGCATCATCTGCTGTCCAAATAAATGCAGCTTCCTGACCTTCATCTTTCTTGTTCTCCTCACCACCATCTTTAGTATCATTGTTGCCATCATCATCATCATCATTACTATCATCATCCGTTTCATGATCCTGCGAGGAGACATGTGAATCACTGTCTGAATCATCATTAGGAATGGGATCAGGACGAGTGAAATCAGCACCCAGAAGAGGGTCGATTTCATCAAGAACTGGTGCAATGTCAGTCATGGATGCATCAGGTGAAGAACTCTCAGCCCCATCAGAGTCAAAACCAGATGAACCATCCTGACTGCCAACTGATGCCCATGGTGAACCAAGAGAGGAATCAAGGAGATTTTCCTCAACGGCCTTGCTAGTATTATCCTTAAGCACATCAAGCTTTTTATTCTGCCGCACAGAAACTGCATAAGTTGGTCTGCTAGTTCCAGCTGTCCCATCAGTCAGCTTCTCTTCAGAGAAATCACTCACTTTGCTAGCTGCTAGATTCAGATTCTCCTGCATTTCAGCATGCTTATTAACATTCTCACTGGATGAGAACATGTCCAAGGGTGCATTCTTCTCATTCAGACCTTCAAATAAGCTAGCGTTCCTATCAGCCATATCTGTCACAAAAAATGAATCTGCGAATTGCATTCCCTGGTTAAAGTTTAAGCCCTCCCTAACCCCAGCCTCTCCACGGAAATTGACCATGGAAGGAAATGGAGTTAATGTTTTAGGTTTGTCACCATGTTCAAACTTCTCATCTTCTTCATCAACTCTTCTCAGAAGAGGAACCTCATCATCAAGCTGAGTAGACCTCTCTCTGACAGAACCTGTCCGCTTTGTTTCCCTTTCTTTGAAGTTTTCTGTAGTATTCCTAAAACTAGGCACCGAAATTCTCTGATCTGACCCAAACTGAACATCCCTTGAAGAATTCTCCATCTTAAAAGCTGGAATCTCTGGAGTAGTCTTGGTATCCTCATCATTAGCTTCAGGTAGGTTCGTGTCTCCATAACTCAGTAGGATTCCCAGAAGAAGAGTGGTGCATATAATTACAGGTGAAGAAGAAAGAAGGAACGCAAAGAACCCTGGTGCAGATCTGTACAACAGATAGAGCAAAACACCCAAACTGAACAGGACTGGATGTTCAGAGACACATCTGTAGCTTGTTCTAATGGAGGACCTCAGAAATTTCTTGATACACAGACCAACTTGTTTTGTCTCAAGAGCCATGGCATGTACCCTCTCAGGCTCCGGTACAAACCTAGCATTGCAAAAAATACAGACAATATCAGTTGGTTCATCTAGTGAAACATAGAATTTTTGCATCAATTGATGCATATAAGATACTCCCTCTGTCCCAAATTAAGTGACTCAACTTTGTACAGTACAAAGTTGAGTCACTTATTTTGGGACGGAGGGAGTACTTTCCAGAAAAATCTGTTATGCTAAGTTAACAATCCCATGTTCAACCACCCTGAAAGTAGTCCCAAATCAAGGCAAGTCTTGGTTTGTTCCAATTTTCTAAGAGAGCAGAGCTAATACGAATAGCCACAGCTTAGTAGACCAACTGCACCAATTTTTGCAACTGAGCCAAATACAAGATCATTAGATCCATAGGAGAACTAGCTAGTAAAATTAGATCGGGGGTACCCTAGCGCAAACATAAGGCGAGCTAATAAGCAGCTCTTATTCAGAAATTACCCAGCAATTGGCAATAACACGCACAAATCAAACGCTGCAACGGGCAAGCCGGTCACTAGTCAGATCATCTCTGGTGGGACACTATCTAGCATCAAAAGAGCTTCAGATGCGAAATCGATAAGCTAAACCCCGACTAAAGAAGGTGAATCATAGCACGAACAATGGAAACACCATCACCTTTACTACTGCTTATCGAGCACAGATCTTCCCCACGGAGAACTCAATCCCCGGCCACAACGAACACTAGACAGAGAATCAAGGCACGAGCGTAAGCGATCCCGTCGGTCAGGGACCCCCAGGGCTCGCTATCTATGAGCAACAGCGTACCTCCGAGGAAGCTCTGGCGGGCGGGCTGGCGGGCGGCTACCACGAGGCTCGGGCGGGGAAAGCTCCAAGAAGCGGAAGGAACAAAACAGCCGGAGCTGAACTCCTGTGCTGTGCTGGAACCCAGCGACCCGGCCAAAAGGAGGAAGCCAATAGCAAGAAGCGATCGACCGAGCGCCGGGGTCAAATCACAGCGGCGTCAGCGCAGAAATGCAGTGCCGGGCGCCTGCGTCTCCGCGCGGTGGGGCAGCAGCTGATAGAAGTGCGGGTCGGGAGCTTGGACCGCCGCTTTCAGCGGCGACTTCGCGGTGCAGCGAAGCGGATTTGGTGGCGGTGGTGGGGGGCGGCGATGGCGATCGCCAGAGGGCGAGGAGAAGAGAAGGGAAAGAAAAGAAAAAAAGAAGAGGAAAAGGAAGGGCGGCAGTGGCGGAGAAAGCGGAAGGGAGTGGGCGGGCCCGGCCTTTCTGTCTCTCTGTTAATGCGGCTGCCCCGCTTCGTTTGACTGGTAGGTGGGTGCCACGTCGGGTGGGGGCCGAGATGTCAGGGGGAGAGGGATGGGCGTGGGCTGAGATGTCTGCGTGGAGGAAGGCGACGGCGGCGAGGAATTTCCCTTTCCCTGCTGGGCAGGCTGGCGGGCAGGGCTGGCTGGTGTCGGACCGGCGGCACCGGCCACGGCGCGGACGATCGTCCTTTTCGCTGCTGCTGCCGTCAGGCGGGCATGGTCGGTTGTTTTCGCTGTGGACCACGCGCACGCGCGCGCAAGAGAGAGAAGAAGGGTGGAAATGATTTGAGCGTAGCTCATATTGTTACGGGTTTTTTATTTTTTTGCGGGTGGGTTTTTTATGAGACAAGTAGGATTCAAGTCTTAGATTTTGCATTGGTGTTCACATTCTAGACTTATTTAGATTTTTTTTGGCAATGTCTGTTTAGTGAGATGAGACGAGATGTTTCCGAAGCGCGTGTGGCGGCTTCATCAATCTCAAGAATATGGGTGAATGTATGTATATGTATGTAAGCATTTGTGGTTATACTGTCTTTAAAAAATACATTCGTTGTTGCAGAAACAAAATTGATCTTGGTGTCGTTAGCTTTTTATAAAGTGTGAATTTTAGTGATCAAAACAAAGCATCAAGTATACAGACACATATGAGTACACATCGTGTCTTTAGGACGTACACAATCAACGCTGAGAGCAATCCTAACCGGCATCATCATGTTTTACGTTTAGTTTTGTATCATGAGATTAGTCAAAATTTTACCGTGCTCGCACACCTTTTTATTGATTTTATCAGGATCCTTAACGCGAGATGCAAATAAAAAGAATCTTGTGATACGGTGTGAAAATCATGTTAATTTACGTGATAAAAACATCTCATAAAGAGTACAAGGCAAGAACAGCAAAAATCAGCCACATGAGGGACTCCATGGAAAAAGACAACGTCTGGTACGAGCACGCGCTCGTACCAGCTACCGCCCCCACCTCGTGATCAACTATTTTAACCCTGTGCCTTCAAATTGAGAGAGCCATTTCCATCTCTTTGTAATGAAAAACCCTAGCGGATCCCGTTCTTGTATTACTTTGATCGTTCATCTATGTTCATCATGATTTACCCTTTGGTGCTTATCGTTCTCATGTCTGAGTAGACTCCCTAGTTCTCGGGGATATGAAGGAAGCCTAGTAAGTTTAGTTGATGAACCCCGATAGGATTTGATATCCTCTTTGTATGTTCATGTTAATAACCTTCTCCATGTTAATTAGTTGAAGTCGATCACCCAACATTTACCTCTTTGGGAGAAAAGATTATTACCATTGATGTGATTGTGGGTTTTCGGAGGTATCGCGATGACATAAGCTACTTCCCTCCTTCCTGAACATTGCAATAGGGATCAACGGAGACTGTCTTTAGCTGCATCCATGGGAAACCCTTAATCACTGTTCTGGAAACAAAATGTGGGGAGGAACCATTGTGGTGTATGTGATGTGTAGTTGCTGCATGTATGCATGCATTTGTATTTGGCTCTGCCCACTTTTAGAATGATACTATTGTTGGGGAACGTAGTAATTTCAAAAAAAAATCATAGGCACATGCAAGATCATGGTGATGCATAGCAACGAGAGGGGAGAGTGTTGTCCACGTACCCTCGTAGACCGTAAGCGGAAGCGTTATGACAACGCGGTTGATATAGTCGTACGTCTTCACGATCGACCGATCCTAGTACCGAACGTACGGCACCTCCGCGATCTGCAAACGTTCGGCTCGGTGACGTACCACGAACTCACGATCCAGCAGAGTGTCGAGGGAGAGCTTCGTCAACACGACGGCGTGATGACGGTGATGATGAAGCTACCGGCGCAGGGCTTCACCTAAGCACTACGACGATATGACTGAGGTGGATTATGGTGGAGGGGCACCGCACACGGCTGGAAACAATCAACTTGTGTGTTCTAGGGTGCCCCCTGCCCTCGTATATAAAGGAGCAAGGGGGAGGCCGGCCGGCCTTGGGGCGCGCCAAGGAGAGGGGGGAGTCCTCCTCCTAGTAGGAGTAGGACTCCCCTTTCCTAGTCCAACTAGGAAGGAGGAAGGGGAAAGGAAGGAGAGGGAGATAGGGAGGAAAGAGGGGGCGCCGCCCCCCTCCTTGTCCAATTCGGACTCCCAAGGGGCGGGGCGCGGCCAGCCCTAGGCCCTCTCCTCTCTCTCCCATAAGGCCCATGATGGCCCATTAGTTCCCCCGGGGGTTCCGATAACCCCCCGGCACTCCGATAATTATCCGGTGACCCCCAGAACACTTCCGGTGTCCGAATATAGTCATCCAATATATCAATATTTACGTCTCGACCATTTCGAGACTCCTCGTCATGTCCATGATCACATCCGGGACTCCGAACTATCTCCGGTACATCAAAACACATAAACTCATAATACCGATCGTCACCGAACGTTAAGCGTGCGGACCCTGCGTGTTCGAGAACTATGTAGACATGACTGAGACACGTCTCCGGTCAATAACCAATAGCGGAACCTGGATGCTCATATTGGTTCCTACATATTCTTCGAAGATCTTTATCGGTCAAACCGCATAACAGCATACATTGTTCCCTTTGTCATCGGTATGTTACTTGCCCGAGATTCGATCGTCTTATCTCAATACCTAGTTCAATCTCGTTACCGGCAAGTCTCTTTACTCGTTCCGTAATGCATCATCCGGAAACTAACTCATTAGTCACATTGCTTGGAAGGCTTATAGTGATGTGCATTACCGAGAGGGCCCAGAGATACCTCTCCGACAATCGGAGTGACAAATCCTAATCTCGATCTATGCCAACTCAACAAGTACCATCGGAGACACCTGTAGAGCACCTTTATAATCACCCAGTTACGTTGTGACGTTTGGTAGCACACAAAGTGTTCCTCCGGTATCCGGGAGTTGCATAATCTCACAGTCATAGGAACATGTATAAGTCATGAAGAAAGCAATAGCAATATACTAAAGGATCAAGTGCTAAGCTAACGGAATGGGTCAAGTCAATCACATCAATCTCTAATGATGCGATCCCGTTAATCAAATGACAACTCATGTCTATGGCTAGGAAACTTAACCATCTTTGATTCAACGAGCTAGTCAAGTAGAGGCATACTAGTGACACTCTGTTTGCGTATGTATCCACACATGTACGAAGTTTCCGGTTAATACAATTCTAGCATGAATAATAAACATTTATCATGAAATAAGGAAATAAATAATAACTTTTTTATTGCCTCTAGGGCATATTTCCTTCAGTCTCTCACTTGCACTAGAGTCAATAATCTAGTTCACATCGCCATGTGATTTAACACCAATAGTTCACATCACCATGTGATTAACACCCATAGTTCACATCGCCATGTGACCAACACTCAAAGGGTTTACTAGATTCAGTAATCTTAGTTCACATCGCCATGTGATTAACACCCAAAGAGTACTAAGGTGTGATCATTGTTTGCTTGTGAGAGAAGTTTAGTCAATGGGTCTGCCATATTCAGATCCGTATGTATTTTGCAAATTTCTATGTCAACAATGCTCTGCACGGAGCTACTCTAGCTAATTGCTCCCACTTTCAATATGTATCCAGATTGAGACTTAGAGTCATCTGGATCAGTGTCAAAACTTGCATCGACGTAACCCTTTACGACGAACCTTTTGTCACCTCCATAATCGAGAAACATATCCTTGTTCCACTAATAATAATTTTGACCGTTGTCTAGTGATCTACTCCTAGATCACTACTGTACTCCCTTGCCAAACTCAGTGTAGGGTATACAATAGATCTGGTACACAGCATGGCATACTTTATAGAACCTATGGCTGAGGCATAGGGAATGACTTTCATTCTCTTTCTATCTTCTGCCGTGGTCGGGCTTTGAGTCTTACTCAATTTCACACCTTGCAATACAGGCAAGAACTCCTTCTTTGACTGTTCCATTTTGAACTACTTCAAAAATTTGTCAAGGTATGTAGTCATTGAAAAAACTTATCAAGCGTCTTGATCTATCTCTATAGATCTTGATGCTCAATATGTAAGCAGCTTCATCAAGGTCTTTCTTTGAAAAACTCCTTTCAAACACTCCTTTTACGCTTTCCAGAAAATTCTACATCATTTCCGATCAACAATATGTCATTCACATATACTTATCATAAAGGTTGTAGTTCTCCCACTCACTTTCTTGTAAATACAGGCTTCATCGCAAGTCTGTATAAAACTCATCAAAGCGTATATTCCAACTCTGAGATGCTTTGCACCAGTCCATGGATGGATCGCTGGAGCTTGCACATTTTGTTAGCACCTTTAGGATCGACAAAACCTTCTCGTTGCATCATATACAACTCTTCTTTAAGAAATCCATTAAGGAATGTAGTTTTGACATCCATTTGCCAGATTTCATAAAATGTGGCAATTTGCTAACATGATTCGGACAGAGTTAAGCATCACTACGAGTGAGAAAATCTCATCGTAGTCAACACCTTGAACTTTGTCAAAAACCTTTTTCGACAAGTCTAGTTTTGTAGATAGTAACACTACTATTAGCGTCCGTCTTCCTCTTGAAGATCCATTATTTTCTATGGCTTGCCGATCATCGGGCAAGACAACCAAAGTCCACACTTTGTTCTCATACATGCATCCCATCTCAGATTTCATGGCCTCAAGCCATTTCGTGGAATCTGGGCTCATCGTCGCTTCCTCATAGTTCGTAGGTTCGTCATGGTCAAGTAACATGACCTCCAGAACAGGATAACCGTACCACTCTGGTGCGGATCTTACTCTGGTTGACCTACGAGGTTCGGTAGTAACTTGATCTGAAGTTACATGATCATCATCATTAGCTTCCTTACTAATTGGTGTAGGAGTCACAAAAACAGATTTCTGTGATGAACTACTTTCCAATAAGGGAGCAGGTACATTTACCTCATCAAGTTCTACTTTCCTCCCACTCACTTCTTTCGAGAGGAACTCCTTCTCTAGAAAGGATCCATTCTTAGCAACGAATGTCTTGCCTTCGGATCTGTGATAGAAGGTGTACCCAACTGTCTCCTTTGGGTATCCTATGAAGACACATTTCTCCGATTTGGGTTTGAGCTTATCAGGATGAAACTTTTTCTCCTAAGCATCGCAACCCCAAACTTTAAGAAACGACAACTTTGGTTTCTTGCCAAACCACAGTTCATATGGTGTCGTCTCAACGGATTTAGATGGTGCCCTATTTAACGTGAATGTAGCTGTCTCTAATGCATAACCCCAAAACGATAGTGGTAAATCGGTAAGAGACGTCATAGATTGCACCATATCTAATAAACTACGGTTACGATGTTCGGACACACCATTACACTGTGGTGTTCCAGGTGGCGTGAGTTGTGAAACTATTCCGCATTGTTTCAAATGAAGACCAAACTCGTGACTCAAATATTCTCCTCCACGATCAGATCGTAGAAACTTTATTTTCTTGTTACGATGATTTTCCACTTCACTCTGAAATTATTTGAACTTTTCAAATGTTTCAGATTTATGTTTCATCAAGTAGATATACCCATATCTGCTCAAATCATCTGTGAAGATCAGAAAATAACGATACCTGCCGCGAGCCTCAACACTCATCGGACTGCATACATCAGTATGTATTATTTCCAATAAGTCTGTTGCTCGCTCCATTGTTCTGGAGAACGGAGTCTTAGTCATCTTGCCCATGAGGCATGGTTCGCAAGCATCAATTGATTCATAATCAAGTGATTCCAAAAGCCCATCAGCATGGATTTTCTTCATGCGCTTTACACCAATATGACCTAAACGGCAGTGCCACAAATAAGTTGCACTATCATTATTAACTTTGCATCTTTTGGCTTCAATATTATGAATATGTGTATCACTACGATCGAGATTCAATAAACCATTCACCTTGGGTGTATGACCATTTAAGGTTTTATTCATGTAAACAGAACAACAATTATTCTCTGACTTTAAATGAATAACCGTATTGCAATAAACATGATCAAATCATATTCATGCTTAACGCAAACACCAAATAACATTTATTTAGGTTCAACACTAATCCTGAAAGTATAGGGAGTGTGCGATGATGATCATATCAATCTTGGAACCACTTCCAACACACATCGTCACTTCACCCTTAACTAGTCTCTGTTCATTCTGCAACTCTCGTTTCGAGTTACTAATCTTAGCAACTGAACTAGTATCAAATACTGAGGGGTTGCTATAAACACTAGTAAAGTACACATCAATAACATGTATATCAAATATAACTTTGTTCACTTTGCCATCCTTCTTATCCGCCAAATACTTGGGGCAGTTCTGCTTCCAGTGACCAGTCCCTTTGCAGTAGAAGCACTTAGTCTCAGGCTTAGGTCTAGACTTGGGCTTCTTCACTTGAGCAGCAACTTGCTTGCCGTTCTTCTTGAAGTTCCCCTTCTTCCCTTTGCCCTTTTCTTGAAACTAGTGGTCTTGTCAACCATCAACACTTGATGCTTTTCTTGATTTCTACCTTCGCCAATTTCAGCATCACGAAGAGCTTGGGAATTGTTTCCGTTATTCCTTGCATATTATAGTTCATCACGAAGTTCTCGTAACTTGGTGATAGTGACTAGAGAACTCTGTCAATCACTATCTTATCTGGAAGATTAACTCCCACTTGATTCAAGTGATTGTAGTACTCAGACATTCTGAGCACATGCTCACTAGCTGAGCAATTATCCTCCATCTTGTAGGCAAAGTGCTTGTCAAAGGTCTCATACCTTTCGACATGGGCATGAGTCTGAAATACTAATTTCAACTCTTGGAACATCTCATATGCTCCATGGCGTTCAAAACGTCTTTGAAGCACCGATTCTAAGCCGTAAAGCATGGTGCACTAAACTATCAAGTAGTCATCATATCGAGCTTGCCAAACGTTCATAACGTCTGCATCTGCTCCTGCAATCACTCTGTCACCTAGCGGTGCATCAAGGACATAATTCTTCTGTGCAACAATGAGGATAATCCCCAGATCACGGATCCAATCTGCATCATTGCTACTAACATCTTTCAACTTAGTTTTCTCTAGGAACATATCAAAAATAAAACACGGGAGCTAAACGCGAGCTATTGATCTACAACATAGATATGCTAATACTACCAGGACTAAGTTCATGATAAATTTAAAGTTCAATTAATCATATTACTTTAGAACTCCCACTTAGATAGACATCCCTCTAGTCATCTAAATGATCACGTGATCCAAATCAACTAAACCATGTCCGATCATCACGTGAGATGGAGTAGTTTTAAATGGTGAACATCACTATGTTGATCATATCTACTATATGATTCACGCTCGACCTTTCGGTCTCCAGTGTTCCGAGGCCATATCTGCACATGCCAGGCTCGTCAAGTTTAACCCGAGTATTCTGCGTGTGCAAAACTGGCTTGCACCCATTGTATGTGAACGTAGAGCTTATCACACCTGATCATCACGTGGTGTCTCAGCACGATGAACTTTCGCAATGGTGCATACTAAGGGAGAACACTTATACCTTGAAAATTTAGTGAGAGATCATCTTATAATGCTACCGTCGAACTAAGCAAAATAAGATGCATAAAGGATAAACATCACATGCAATCAATATAAGTGATATGATATGGCCATCATCATCTTGTGCCTTTGATCTCCATCTCCAAAGCACCATCATGATCACCATCATCACCGGCGCGACACCTTGATCTCCATCATAGTATCGTTGTCGTCTCGCCAACTATTGCTTCTACGACTATTGCTACCGCCTAGTGATAAAGTAAAGGAATTACATGGCGATTGCATTTCATACAATAAAGCGACAACCATATGGCTCCTGCCAGTTGCTGATAACTCTGTTACAAAACATGATCATCTCATACAATAAAATTTAGCATCATGTCTTGACCATATCACATCACAACATGCCCTACAAAACAAGTTAGACGTCCTCTACTTTGTTGTTGCAAGTTTTACGTGGCTGCTACGGGCTGAGCAAGAACCGTTCTTACCTACGCATCAAAATCACAACGATATTTCGTCAAGTATGTGTTGTTTAACCTTCAACAAGGACTAGGCGTAGCCACACTCGATTCAACTAAAGTTGGAGAAATTGACACCCGCCAGCCACCTGTGTGCGAAGCGCGTCGGTAGAACCAGTCTCGCGTAAGCGTACGTGTAATGTCGCTCTGGGCCGCTTCATCCTACAATACCGCCGAATCAAAGTATGACATGCTGGTAAGCAGTATGACTAGTATCGCCCACAACTCACTTGTGTTCTACTCGTACATATAACATCTACGCATAAACCTAGCTCGGATGCCACTGTTGGGGAATGTAGTAATTTCAAAAAAAAATCCTACTAACACGCAAGATCATGGTGATGCATAGCAACGAGAGGGGAGAGTGTTGTCCACGTACCCTCGTAGACCGTAAGCGGAAGCGTTATGACAACGCGGTTGATGTAGTCGTACGTCTTCACGATCGACCTATCCTAGTACCGAACGTACGGCACCTCTGCGATCTGCACACGTCCGACTCGGTGACGTCCCACGAACTCACGATCCAGCAGAGTGTCGAGGGAGAGCTTCGTCAGCACGACGGCATGATGACGGTGATGATAAAGCTACCGGCCCAGGGCTTCGCCTAAGCACTACGACGATATGACCGAGGTGGATTATGGTGGAGGGGGGCACTGCACACGGCTGGAAACAATCAACCTGTGTGTTCTAGGGTGCCCCCTGCCCCCGTATATAAAGGAGCAAGGGGGGAGGCCGGCCGTCCTTGGGGCGCACCAAGGAGAGGGGGGAGTCCTCCTCCTAGTAGGAGTAGGACTCCCCTTTCCTAGTCCAACTAGGAAGGAGGAAGGGGAACGGAAGGAGAGGGAGAGAGAGGGAGGAAAGAAGGGGCGCCGCCCCCCTCCTTGTCCAATTCAGACTCCCAAGGTGGGCCGGGGCACGGCCAGCCCTAGGCCCTCTCCTCTCTCTCTCCCATAAGGCCCATGATGGCCCATTAGTTCCCCCGGGGGTTCCGATAACCCCCCGGCACTCCGATAATTATCCGGTGACCCCCGGAACACTTCCGATGTCCGAATATAGTCGTCCAATATATCAATCTTTACGTCTCAACCATTTCGAGACTCCTCGTCATGTCCGTGATCACATCCGGGACTCCGAACTATCTTCGGTACATCAAAACACATAAACTCATAATACCGATCGTCACCGAATGTTCAGTGTGCGGACCCTACGGGTTCGAGAACTATGTAGACATGACCGAGACACGTCTCCGGTCAATAACCAATAGTGGAACCTGGATGCTCATATTGGTTCCTACATATTCTACGAAAATCTTTATCGGTCAAACCGCATAACAACATACGTTGTTCCCTTTGTCATCGGTATGTTACTTGCCCGAGATTCGATTGTCGGTATCTCAATACCTAGTTCAATCTCCTTACCGGCAAGTCTCTTTACTCATTCCGTAATGCATCATCCCGCAACTAACTCATTAGTCACATTGCTTGCAAGGCTTATTGTGATGTGCATTACCAAGAGGGCCCAGATATACCTCTCCGACAATCAGAGTGACAAATCCTAATCTCGATCTTTGCCAACTCAACAAGTACCACGAAGACACCTGTAGAGCACCTTTATAATCACCCAGTTATGTTGTGACGTTTGGTAGCACACAAAGTGTTCCTCCGGTATCCGGGAGTTGCATAATCTCATAGCCATAGGAACATGTATAAGTCATGAAGAAAGCAATAGCAATATACTAAATGATCAAGTGCTAAGCTAACGGAATGGGTCAAGTCAATCACATCATTCTCTAATGTTGTGATCCCGTTAATCAAATGACAACTCATGTCTATGGCTAGGAAACTTAACCATCTTTGATTCAACGAGCTAGTCAAGTAGAGGCATACTAGTGACACTCTGTTTGTCTATGTATCCACACATGTACTAAGTTTCCGGTTAATACAATTCTAGCATGAATAATAAGACGTTTATCATGAAATAAGGAAATTAATAATAACTTTATTATTGTCTCTAGGGCATATTTCCTTCAACTATCTCTCCAACGAATCAATGATTTTTGCATGATTCGTGCTATATTGCTATCAACTTTAAGCAATTTTGAAATGAATTTTATTGAATTTATTGCACTAACATATTAATTCAATGCCAGTGCTAGCTCATATGTTTTGCTATTGTGTTATAAAAATACTCAAAAAAGTCCCTGAAAAAAATCCAAAAAATGTGATTCAGAAGTTTCGAGAACAGGAGGACACCTAGAGACTAGGGCCCACACCAGAGGCTACCCCAGTGCCTAGGTGCATATGGCCTGTGGGGGGGGGGCTGGCTGGCCTCTGGTGCCCCATGGTCCATATATACCCCCATTTGCACACCCTAATTGTCGAGAAATTTTCCATCACCGCCACATTGCATTTTCGAGGTGATCTTCATTTTCAACCGTGATCTGGACCTCTACCGGAGGGGGGAATTCATCTCCATCTTCATCAAACTCGATCATCGTGCTCCAAGATGAGTTGCGAGTAGTACACCCCAGATGTCAGTAGACAATGTTGTAATCTCTCCTCCTAGATGTATTTTCCATGTTTAATACAATAACTACATGAGCTACCCTACATGATTGTAGTTTATCAAATGAGTTTATGGTGGTGATGTAGATTATGAGTAATGGATTAACTATATATGTTCAGATTTTTTCATGATTCATATTTGATATATGGATGCATATTTCCTTCTGGATGCATGTATTCTCTTGGCCAACTTAGATTGCTAGTGTTGTGGAAGTGATGCGCATTAGTTTGGTTCATGAGTTACAAGTAATCTACAATAGTGACAAAAAATGAAAAAGGCTTGCAAGAATTGTTGCCACTGAGGGTTGAGGATTAGTAGAGGATGAATAATTCCCTAATCATAACAGTATGTCATCATTCTAAATACGATTACCCATGTTTACACTTAATGTCTAGATGTTCCAAATTATCTCCGTATGGGATATTTAGCTAAAGATGGAGATTGATTCAATCTTTAGTATTATGGACGTACCTCTGTGGCAGTCTCCCCTTTGTCGTTTCCCTCGCTCCTGGCACTGCAGGTGGAGCCACTCAATATTCCATCGATCTGGTTTTCCGTGCTGGAAGAGTTACACCCCCTGTAGGTGAAGTTGTGGAGGGAGCGAGCGATGGAGATGAAGCCATTCAATACACCACCAATATAGTCAGTCACAACGGAGGATATAGATGGTTTGTACTTGAAGCTGTGGAGGAAATGGACGAGACGAATCCGCAATGACGTGTTCACCTGGATGGAGTTGATGCAGGAGTTGCATGAGACACGTGCACTCGCCCGCGATAAACCAAATCTAAGAGATCGGCTGCAGAGGGAGATCAGTGATGACCCACAAGTATAAGAGATCACAAAAATCTTCAAGGGTAGTATTTCACCCAAATTTATTGATTCGGCACAAGGGGAGCCAAAGAATATTTATAAGCCTTAGCAGTTGAGTTGTCATAATTCTATGTTTCATGCTATGGTTAGATTTTTCTTAATTATTCTTTCATAGTTGAGGATGCTCGCGAGAGGGGGTAATCATAAGTGGGTTGCTTGTTCAAGTAAGAACAACACCCAAGCACTGGTCCACCCACATATCAAATTATCAAAGTAGCGAGCGTGAATCAACTAAACATGATGAACGTGACTAGACGACAATTCCCATGTGTCCTCGAGAACGTTTTCTTTATATAAGAAAACATTCCCGCTTGTCCTTTGATATAAAAAGGATTGGACCACCTTGCTGCACCTTCGTTAACATTGTTACTTGTTACGAATTGTCTTGCTACAAAACTATCTATCACTGCTTCTTTTAGTACTTGCGAAAAAACCTTGCTGAAAATCACTTATCATTTCCTTCTGCTCCTTGAAAGGACTACAGTTGATCCCCTATACTTGTGGGTCATCAGTATGGCATGCAGCCGCCACTGGATCGACTATTTTTACCCCCGTCGAATCTGATCATGGATCAGACGCTCACAGACACCAGAAACTCATCCAGAAGACAGAATCATAGCCTCTGGAGTTCATCTAGAGGAGGCATTAGCAAGGAGAAGGAGTGGATCCTTCCCACCACGAGGAAGGGGACAACATTATCACCACTATCCTCGTCATCCACTTTATCATCATCATCCACATCCTTATGATCTGCAACATCAAGAACCCTAGTGGATCCTTCGGTGTATCATTTTAACCACTCATCCATGTATTCCATTACCATTGCTAGATGTTTGTTGTCCTCATGTGTGAGTAGACCACAAGTTCTCGGGGATATGGATGAACCTTGGTATGTGTAGGATATGAAACGTTATTGTGGATATGAGATCCCTTGTTGAATGCTTAGTTTAATAACTTCATGAATTTTGTGAAGGGTCCCCACTTAGCATTTGTGTCTTGTGGCTGTAATATCCCAAATTTTCTAAATTTGTAATGTTAATAGAATCATATGCATATCATATATTTTCTTTGCATTTTGAGCTTTATTTGACTTGATTCAAAACTTTGTGAAACTCAATGATTCTTTGAGAGAAGAAAACATGACTTCTCCGATGTGTAAAAAGAGAGAGTTGGGAGTTTATTTCAATCAAATTTGAAAGTTGGATCAAAGTTGGAATTTAAATTCTTTTCTCCATCTATTCAAATCAAGAGAGAAGATAAAAGGACTTCTTTAAAATAAGTGAGTTGGAGAAAGATTTTAAATACTATTTGATATTTTAAAACTATTGAAAAATTATTTTTGTTACCCAAATAAACTCTTTTGCAAAAAAAAGTATTTTCAAAATAATTAATTTAGGCCAAAAAATAGTTCATAGGGTATTAAGTAAGCCCATATATTTATGTGAATTCTTCTGGTATTTTTTAGGATTATTTTACTTTGTCTTTATTTGGTTTTGTGCTTCTGTAAATTAGTAAATATAAAATCCTCAGTTTATTTCAAAACAGAAAGAAAATCCCGCCGGCCTGGTCAGCGCCAGCCGCCGGCCCAGCCAGCTAGACTTTCGACCCATGGTCTACTCCAGCGCCCGAATCGCTACGTCCGGTTGTGTAACGCCCCAAGACCGACGCTCCAGTCGCCTTCCATATTTTTCGTTATCGTTGTGTGTTTTATTTGTTTGTTGCATTCATCATCGCATTGCATCCGCATGTTTTCATAAAACTTGCATCCGCTCATAGTTGCCGCGTCCCCCCTTGCTTTCGTTGACCGTTTCGAGATCAACCATACTTGCAACGTTGCTCCTCGTTTTCTCTCTTGTCTTCTCCGGGGCCTTTTGTCAGACACTTTGTCTTTGTCGACCCCTCTCAGACCACCCCTCGCGCGCGTCCGAAAATTGTCCCAAACCCGACCCGGTTGTTGTTACCGATGGGTCCGGATCATCCCCTAACATCCCTAAATCATCATCGGTTTCTCGTTGGACTCTCCTACCCTATTTTTTTAGGCCATCCGATTAAGATCGGAGGGACCAAATACCCCTATTCAAAATTCACTTGTTATTTAAAGACTAACCCTAAAACCTAGGGAGCTTGTCCCATCAGTCCCGTCCCGCCGCCAGCCGCGAGATCCACCTCGTTTCCCCATCCACCCAAATGGTAGCCTCCACCTCTCCTCCCGATTCACCTCCATCGATCCCAACACCACCAGGCCTCTGCCTTGTCGTCCCTCCCCTTCCTCTGCCCTGCCTCTGCTCGCTCGCTCCCGCGCGAACGGAAGCGGAGCGGCCGAAGCCACCAGGATCCCGTCGCCGGAGTCGTCCAGCCAGGTCCTTGTCCGTTCCCTTTCTCCTTCCTTTCCCTCTCTGGTTTCCTCTCCCTCTGCTCATCCCTCTGCTTGCTGCTCTCTCTCTCTCTCTCTGTTGTCCTCGTAGCGCCGCCATGGAGGCCCCAGCTCCAACCCGTAGCCGCTGCGCTGTCGGAGTCGCCATCACCTCGCTCCCCTCGTCCAGCTCGAATCCGGAGGATCCCCGTCGTCAGCCACCTCGAGCCACCCCGCGTCAAGGTCCTCTGCTGCGTCACCCGCCTACGACCTCCTCTGCTTCGAGTTCGACCTCGCCCCTGCCTCGACCTCCACAGCCACTTCGCCGGGTCTCCACCTCTCCTCCCGTGCACCCTCCGCCATGGCCACCCAGGGCCTTCTCCTGCCTCGATCCGTCGAGCCGCCGCCGGGAACGACCTCCACCGCTCAGGGCCCCGGCGACCTCACCGTCCTGGTCTCCTCTGCCGCGCCGGCGAGCGCGACATTGGAGCACCGCAGGTCACCGTGCCTCTGCCCATCCTTCTCCTCCTCTCGTTCCTTCCTGTCTGTCGCTCCCTCTAATTTCTCTCTCTCTTGCCCAGGGAGCTGCCACCTTTCGGATCGGCGTGGATGCACGCCAGAACCGTCGCCATCTTCTTCCCGGAGCTTCGTGTCGCCGGAGTCCCGCGCCCCTGCTTCCCCTGCGTCCCCTGCTTCAGGTCAAGCAGCGCTCACAGCGCTCGTCCCCTGCCTCAAGGGCGTTGACCGCGACCCGCGCCAAGGCCCAGCGCCTGCGTCCAGCCAGCAGGCCAGATCTGGCCCGAGGTGAGAAGCCCACCGAAACCCACCCACGTGCAGCGCTCGCAGCAGCTGGCCTAGTTCAGTAGATGCGGCCCGATATGTTTTTTCCTGTGCGCTGCGATTTTCCTATTTGTTCAGAAAATTGCATATTTACAGTTTGCCCCCTGTTGTTCATGCATATAATAACTCAACAACCATGCACCGGATTAAAATGATTTAAACATGTAAAGTGCTTAGAATTTTATCTAGTCTCATAATATGCAACTTTCATCCATGTTTAAAATGTTTAAATTGCTGTTTGCATTATTTTGCTTAATGCCATGTTAAAATGATTTATTTCATAACTAAATAACCGTAGCTCAGATTTAAATAAACTTTATATGTAAATGGGGTAGAAAATGCATAGATTAACTTGGTGCACTTTATTTTGCTGTTTAACAACATTAAAATTGTGTTTATGGCAGAACAGTACCAAATCAAAAATATGCATATGAGGATTTTCCGGAATTGGTATTTGTTGTTCCGGCCTCATTTAAACTTGCCTAGATAGATAGTCTTACTATGCTTCACCTCTTGCCATGTTTAATAACATTTAATATTGCTGGGTACATAAACGAGACAGAACTAAATAATTGATGTGGTGTTTCGTCAATATGCAACTCGTTGCATATTGAGCTCCACTGAATTTGTAGTATTGTTTGTTGCATTTTGCCATGCCATGCCTCATTAAACCGGACATGCATCATACTTGTTTGTGCATCATGCCATGTGTATGTGGTGGTTGTTTACTATGTTGTTTCTCTCTTTCCGGGTTGCTTCTCTCGTTACCTTCGGTTTTGTTCCGGGGTTGTGAGGATTCGTTCGACTACATCCGTTTGTCTTCTTCATGGACTCGTTCTTCTTCCTAGCGGGATCTCAGGCAAGATGACCAAACCCTCGAAATCACTTCTATCTTTGCTTGCTAGTTGTTCGCTCTATCGCTCTGTTGCGCTACCTACCACTTGTTATATCATGCCTCCCATATTGCCATATCAAGCCTCTAACCATCCTTTCCTAGCAAACCGTTGTTTGGCTATGTTACCGCTTTTGCTCAGCCCCTCTTATAGCGTTGTTAGTTGCAGGTAAAGATGAAGTTTGTTCCATGTTGGAACATGGATATGTTGGGATATCACAATATCTCTTATTTAATTAATGCATCTATATACTTGGTAAAGGGTGGAAGGCTCGGCCTTATGCCTGGTGTTTTGTTCCACTCTTGCCGCCTTAGTTTCCGTCATACCGGTGTTATGTTCCTTGATTTTGCGTTCCTTACGCGGTTGGGTGATTTATGGGACCCCCTTGACAGTTCGCTTTGAATAAAACTCCTCCAGCAAGGCCCAACCTTGGTTTTACCATTTGCCTACCTAAGCCTTTTTCCCTTGGGTTCTGCAGACTCAAGGGTCATCTTATTTTACCCCCCGGGCCAGTGCTCCTCGGAGTGTTGGTCCAAATTAGAGCCACTTGCAGTGCCACCTCGGGGAAACTTGAGGGCTGGTTTTAGTTGTACGTAGTGTTCATCCGGTGTGTCCTGAGAATGAGGTACGTGCGACTCCTATCGGGATTGTCGACACATCGGGCGGCTTTGCTGGTCTTGTTTTACCATTGTCGAAATGTCTTGTAAATCGGGATTCCGAGACTGATCGGGTCTTCCTGGGAGAAGGAATATCCTTCGTTGACCGTGAGAGCTTATAATGGGCTAAGTTGGGACACCCCTGCAGGGTATAAACTTTCGAGAGCCGTGCCCGCGGTTATGTGGCAGATGGGAATTTGTTAATGTCTGGTTGTAGAGAACTTGACACTCGACTTAATTAAAACGCATCAACCGCGTGCGTAGCCGTGATGGTCTCTTTTCGGCGGAGTCCGGGAAGTGAACACGGTTTTTGGGTTATGTTTGACGTAAGTAGGAGTTCAGGATCACTTCTTGATCATTACTAGTTGACGACCGTTCCGTTGCTCCTCTTCTCGCTCTTATTTGCGTATGTTAGCCACCATATATGCTTAGTGCTTGCTACAGCTCCACCTCACTACCCCTTTCCTACCCTTAAGCTTAAATAGTCTTGATCTCGCGGGTGTGAGATTGCTGAGTCCTCGTGACTCACAGATTCTACCAAAACAGTTGCAGGTGCCGAGGATACCAGTGCAAGTGATGCTACCGAACTCAAGTGGGAGTTCGACGAGGACCTTGGTCGTTACTATGTTTTGTTTCCTGTTGATCAGTAGTGGAGCCTAGTTGGGATGATCAGGGATCTAGCATTTGGGGTTGTCTTCTTTTTATTTGGATTTGACCGTAGTCGGTCTATGTGTGTACTCTGATTGATGTATGATTTATTTATGTATTGTGTGAAGTGGCGATTGTAAGCCAACTCTTTATCCCATTCTTGTTCATTACATGGGATTGTGTGAAGATGACCCTTCTTGCGACAGAACCACAATGCGGTTATGCCTCTAAGTCGTGCCTCGACACGTGGGAGATATAGCCGCATCGTGGGTGTTACAGGTCGCCCGCAGCTTCTATCCCTCTCGCCCGCGTTCCCGCTGCCACTAACGCGTGGGTCTCCTCCCTTCTTCTTCTCCAAGCCATGGGACAGAGTCCACCGCGTCCACACCATGCCGCCACCTACACCCAAAAACCTCTCGAGAGCATGCACGAGCAGACCCAATCTCTGGCGGGCGAGTTACTTCGCCTATCGGTGTCGACACTGGTAAGCCCCCTCGACTCTCCAATCTCCATCTGTCATCGTCTATCTTGTTTGCGATCTCGTTTTACACCAATACGACACGTAGGAACCACTTGAGACACCGTTTCAACATTGTCTGCTCTCGCCGGAGCCCAAAGCTCACCGAGCTCGCCCCGCCGCCATCTGTCATCCCCGACCACCATCTCCACCACCACCGGGACCCCATCGCTGAGTCGTACCACCCTGACCTCATGCTACGCTGGAGGACAGCCGAAGCGCCGCCCACCTCGACGCCTGAGCCGCCGCGGCCTTCATCGTAGACGCCGGTCCTCTGTAAGCACCGGCGAACACCCCCCTTCCATTAGATCGTGTATACAGGACCGAGATTAGATCTTGTTTTTTTTGTTTTCTTCCAAAATGGTATGCTCCAGTATTCAGCCATCCGTCGTATAAGCCAAGCAGCGGACAAACCCCAGCCATCCGGTCGAGATCTAACAGTTTAGGTTAGATATGCTTTTTTTAATTACCCCTGAATCGTTTAAGTTCGACTGTCCGCCACTGAAGTTACGTAGCAAACAACCATCAGCCAGCCACAACGTGCCACGTGGCACTTCTGCCGAAACTTAACAGTTTCAATTTTTAGATTCTATTCCAAATTTTCTCTGGGTCTTTTACATTTGTATCCCTAACTTGAACCCACTACTCAGATTTTCCCCTAATTTCGAAGCTTGCTCAAATTTTCCCCTCTACCGTTAGGTGACCTTACAGAAATGCCCTTCTTCGTCGTTACCGTCTGGTCAAAGGGCTTCGACCGTCTCAAAAAAATAGCAAAAAATCAAATAATTCTGAAAAATTGTGGGATCAAAGATACTCAAGTGCGCAATGTGCATGCAAATTTTCGTTCTATTTAGACATACCAGGAGCTCGTGGCAAAGGAAAACAATAAATTTGTACGCCTGTGAATAGTAAATTTGAACAAATAGCAGGAAAATTGAAAAAAATATGATTTTTTGGCATCCAAGATTCTTGGGTGCGCAAGGTGCGTGCAAAAGATGTCATGCAAATTCTTTTCCATAAGCACGTATGACTATATACGGAATACATGCCTACATTACATTGATGAACTAGAGCTAGTTCTGTGTTGCCCTAGGTTATGACTGCTACATGATGAATGTTATCCAACACAATTATCCATCGTTGATCCAATGCCTACGAGCTTTTCACATATTGATCTTTGCTAAGTTACTTTTGTTGTTACTGCTGTTACAATCACTACAAAATTGTTACTGTTCCTATTGCCACTGTTACCGTTACTATCATACTACTTGGCTACTAAATACTTTGCTGCAAATATTAAGTCTTTCAGGTGTGGTTGGATTGATAACTCAACTGCTAATACTTGTGAATATTCTTTGGCTCCCCTTGTGTCGAATCAATAAATTAGGGCTGATTACTCTACCCTCAAAAACTGTTGCGATCCCCTATACGTGTGGGTTATCACCAGCAGATGTAGGGGAATGTAGGTGTATCGGTCTACCCATGGTTAAGGGGAAACGCTTCTGAAAGACTTTGTCTCAATCTTCCGATCATGGAGGTGGTCGAGTCTTGTGGGACAAAGTGCGCAAACCTCTGTAGGGTGTAAAAACTAATCATGATTAGCCGTGTCCCCGGTTATGGACAATTTTGAGCGTCCAGAAGTGATTTTCGCATGACCTCATCATCAAAATTAATTTAATGAACTGGTTAGTAATAACTTGGGATTTTTGATTGAGTTGGAGGACCCATCTCAATCATGGCAATTTTGTAGTAATAATTTGTGGCACTCCGGCTCAGAGGAACCGGAACACCCCGTATTCCAGCCCAGAGATCAAGTCTTCTGGAATACGGCACTGCTTGGTATAGAACAGAACAACTCTTATTACATATAATACGAGTACAAGGGTTAGGATATTACAAGGAATACATCAGCATGGCGACACTACACCTGCTAAGGTAGCTCTATACTAGCAGTGGAACAACTTGTAGTAGCGGAATAACTTCGAGCAGCGGAACAACGACGACGGTGATGGACTCCACTCCATAGGGTCTCTGGCTGGGACATGGCCTAGCTCGCAGACTCAGGATCCTCGACAACCAATCAATCATGGCATCACCTGCAATCTGGGATGATACGCCATGTGAATACTTTGAATGTACTCGCAAGACCACAACAACCAAAAGCATCAAGGTGTGGAAGTAAATTTTAATCATGATATGGTAATGCTAGAATTACTCATGAACCCTCATCTTAGGTCACATGGACCATCTCACTCTTGGCTACTCGGCCAAGCAATATATCCTCTCGATTACCTCGTGATCAATATATCCTCGTGATCACCGCGTGATCATATCACAAACCGAATGATCATCCTCAAGGTCATCCCAGTATCATCATCGGCTTCCTGCTAAACTGTTACTTGCTAACATAAATCTAAGTCATTTAGTCATCATGAGTGTTGATCGAACGGTGTGACCTACAACAAACTGTGTCCATAACCGAGGACGCGGCTATCCGGATAGATTGTACACTTTGTAGAGGTTAGTACATCGTACCCACACCATGGAACTCGTGGCCTCGTACTTAAGTACATGCTCCCATTTGGGTGGACCAGGGATGTTCCAACAAAACCAATCTATTGCATGACACTTTCACCGCCACTCCAACACAACCCATCTGGGTCATGTTGGGGAACGCAGTAATTTCAAAAAAATTCCTACGCACACGCAAGATCCATGTAGGTGATGCATAGCAACGAGAGGGGAGAGTGTTGTCTACTTACCCTCTTAGACCGAAAGCGGAAGCATTATGACAACGCGGTTGATGTAGTCGTATGTCTTCATGATCCGACCGATCCTAGTACCGAAAGTACGGCACCTCCGCGATCTGCACACGTTCAGCCCGGTGACGTCCCACGAACTCTCGATCCAGCTGAGTGCCGAAGGAGAGCTTCGTCAGCACGACGGCGTGATGATGACGATGATGAAGTTAGCGGCACAGGGCTTCTCCTAAGCACTACAACGGTATGACCGAGGTGGATTATGGTGGAGGGGGGCACCGCACATGGCTAAGGCAATGTCAATTTGTGTGTCTATGGGGTGCCCCCTCCCCCGTATATAAAGGAGTGGAGGAGGGGGGAGGGCCGGCCCTCTATGGCGCGCCCTGGAGGAGTCCTACTCCCATCGGGAGTAGGATTCCCCCCCTTCCCTAGTTGAACTAGGAGAGGAAGGAAGCGGGAGGAAGGAGGAAGGAAGGGGGGGGGGGCGGCCCCCACCCAATTCAGATTGGGCTTGGGGGGGCGCCCCCTCCTAGGCTCCCTTCTCCTCTCTCCCACTATGGCCCAATAAGGCCCATATACTTCCCGGGGGGTTCCGGTAACCTCCCGGTACTCCGGTAAATGCCCGAACTCACCCGGAACCATTCCGATGTCCAAAATAGTCATGCAATATATCGATCTTTATGTCTCAACCATTTCGAGACTCCTCGTCATGTCCGTGATCATATCCGGGACTCCGAACTACCTTCGGTACATCAAAACACATAAACTCATAATACCGATCGTCACCGAACGTTAAGCGTGCGGACCCTACGGGTTCGAGAACTATGTAGACATGACCGAGACACGTTTCCGGTCAATAACCAATAGCGGAACCTGGATGTTCATATTGGCTCCCACATATTCTACGAAGATCTTTATCGGTCAAACCGCATAACAACATATGTTGTTCCCTTTGTCATCGGTATGTTACTTGCCCGAGATTCGATCGTCGGTATCTCAATACCTAGTTCAATCTCGTTACCGGCAAGTCTCTTTACTCGTTCCGTAATGCATCATCTCGCAACTAACTCATTAGTCACATTGCTTGCAAGGCTTATAGTGATGTGCATTACCGAGAGGGCCCAGAGATACCTCTCCGGCAATCGGAGTGACAAATCCTAATCTCGATCTATGCCAACTCAACAAACACCATCGGAGACACCTGTAGAGCACCTTTATAATCACCCAGTTACGTTGTGACGTTTGGTAGCACACTAAGTGTTCCTCCGGTATACGGGAGTTGCATGATCTCATAGTCATAGGAACATGTATAAGTCATGAAGAAAGCAATAGCAAATAAACTAAACGATCAAGTGCTAGGCTAACGGAATGGGTCAAGTCAATCACATCATTCTCTAATGATGTGATCCCGTTAATCAAATGACAACTCATGTCTATGGCTAGGAAACTTAACCATCTTTGATTCAACGAGCTAGTCAAGTAGAGGCATACTAGTGACACTCTGTTTATCTATGTATTCACACATGTACTAAGTTTCCGGTTAATACAATTCTAGCATGAATAATAAACATTTATCATGATATAAGGAAATATAAATAACAACTTTATTATTGCCTCTAGGGCATATTTCCTTCAGTTTCCCACTTGCACTAGAGTCAATAATCTAGATTACACAGTAATGATTCTAACACCCATGGAGTCTTGGTGCTGATCATGTTTTGCTCGTGAGAGAGGCTTAGTCAACGTGTCTGCAACATTCAGATCCGTATGTATCTTGCAAATCTCTATGTCTCCCTCCTTGACTTGATCGCCGATGGAATTGAAGCGTCTCTTGATGTGCTTGGTTCTGTTGTGAAATCTGGATTCCTTTGCCAAGGCAATTGCACTAGTATTGTCACAAAAGATTTTCATTGGACCCGATGCACTAGGTATGACACCTAGATCGGATATGAACTCCTTCATCCAGACTCCTTCATTTGCTGCTTCCGAAGCAGCTATGTACTCCGCTTCACACGTAGATCTCACCACGACGCTTTTGTTAGAACTGCACCAACTGACAGCTCCACCGTTCAATATAAACACATATCCAGTTTGTGACTTAGAGTCATCTGGATCAGTGTCAAAGCTTGCATCGACGTAACCATATACGACGAGCTCTAGTGATCCACTCCTGGATTACTTTGGTACCTCCCTGCTCAACTAATAGCAAGGCACACATCAGGTCTGGTACACAGCATTGCATACATGATAGAACCTATGGCTGAAGCATAGGGAATGACTCTCATTTTCTCTCTATCTTCTGCAGTGGTCGGGCATTGAGTCTGACTCAACTTCACACCTTGTAACACACACAAGAACCCTTTCTTTGCTTGATCCATTTTAAAATTCTTCAAAACTTTATCAAGGTATGTGCTTTGTGAACGTCCAATTAAGTGTCTTGATCTATCTCTGTTGATCTTGATGCCCAATATATAAGCAACTTCACCGAGGTCTTTCATTGAAAAACTCTTGTTCAAGTATCCTTTTATGCTATCCAGAAATTCTATATCATTTCCAATCAACAATATGTCACCCACATATAATATTAGAAATGCTACAGAGCTCCCACTCACTTTCTTGTAAATACAGGCTTCTCCGAAAGTCTGTATAAAACCATATGCTTTGATCACACTATCAAAACGTTTATTCCAACTCCGAGATGCTTGCACCAGTCCATAAATGGATTGCTAGAGCTTGCACACTTTGTTAGCATCCTTTGGATTGATAAAACCTTCAGATTGCATCATATACAACTCTTCTTCCAGAAATCCATTCAGGAATCCAGTCTTTACATCCATTTGCCAAATTTCATAATCATAAAATGCAGCAATTGTTAACATGATTCAGACGGACTTAAGCATCGCTATGGGTGAGAAAGTCACATCGTAGTCAACTCCTTGAACTTGTCGAAAACCTTTCGCAACAAGTCAAGCTTTGTAGACAGTAACATTACCGTCAGCGTCAGTCCTCTTCTTGAAGATCCATTTATTCTCGATGGCTTGCCGATCATCAGGCAAGTCAACCAAAGTCCACACTTTGTTCTCATACATGGATCCCATCTCAGATTTCATGGCCTCAAGCCATTTTGCGGAATCTGGGCTCATCATCGCTTCCTCATAGTTTGTAGGTTCGTCATGGTCAAGTAACATGATCTCCAGAACAGGATTACCGTACCACTTTGGTGCGGATCTTACTCTGGTTGACCTACGAGGTTCAGTAGTAACTTGATCTGAAGTTATATGATCATCATCATTAGCTTCCTCACTAATTGGTGTAGGAGTCACAGGAACTGATTTCTGTGATGAACTATTTTCCAATAAGGGAGCAGGTACAGTTACCTCATCAAGTTCTACTTTCCTCCCAGACACTTCTTTCGAGATATTATGGGCTCCTACTTCTATGACAAAAAATCATGACAGAAAATGGGCTTTTCGTCCTGGGCGGGCCGGAGACGCAGCTGCATGACATTCTTTGGGCCGTCCATGACGGAAAAAACCGTGATAGAAGCGAGGGCGAGGAAAATTTCGGCGAGTTCCCGGTTACGGTGGGAGGTCGGGGGCCGAGCGATGCGCGTTTCTCTCGTACACGTACGCGCGTGTGTGCGAGGCGTTGGCTCTAACTGAACCCGAGCGAGGCATTGGGCTCTAATTGAACCCGAGCGATCGATCGATGGCTGTTAACTGAACCCGATCGAGCGATTCCTTCGCTACTGCTGCTAACGAAGCCGATAGATGCTGCCTCTAGGATGAGCAGTGAGCGTTGCCGGGGGGGGGGGGTTGGATGAACAGTGAGCGGTGGCGTTGCCTCTGGATGAACAGGACCCCGTGGTGTGGTGGAGGGCTGGATGAACAGTAGACGGTGGAGGGTGCCCGTGGAGGGGTGGTTGAACAGGACCCCGTGGTGTGGAGGGCTGGATGAACAGTAGATGGTGCAGGGGTGCCCGTGGAGGGGTGGTTGAACAGTAGCCGGTGGAGTAGCGCGCGGTGGAGGCTGGATGAACAGGAGCCCGTGGAGGCTGGAGGAGGTCGACGGTAGCCCGCGGAGGCTGGAGGAGGTCGACGGTGGAGATGAACAGTATCCCGTGGAGTCCCGTTTTGCGGTACGCCACACCCCTCCCGATCAACAGGACCCCCATTTCGACCGTAGGAGGTCCGTTTCGTCCGTTTTGCGGTACGCCACACCCCTCCCGATCAACAAGACCCCCGTTTCGACCGTAGGAGGTCCGTTTCGTCCGTTTTGTGGTACGCCACACCCCTCCCGATCAACAGGACCCCTGTTTCGACCGTAGGAGGTCCGTTTCCTCCGTTTTGCGGTACGCCACACCCCTCCCGATCAACAGGACCCCCGTTTCGACCGTAGGAGGTCCGTTCCTCCGTTTTGCGGTACGCCACACTCCTCCCGATCAACATGACCCCCGTTTCGACCTTAGGAGGTCCGTTTCCTCCGTTTTGCGGTACGCCACACCCCTCCCCATGAACGCGACGCATTCCGTTGCCTCCCCATGAACACGACGCATTCCGTTGCCTCCCTATGAACACGACGACGACGCTGTTTCTCCGTTCCGACCCAGCCATGTACACGAGCCCTAACCATACGTATGCGCGAGTAGGCGTTCGAGACCCCGCCCGTATGTACACATACGTGGCCGTATTTTCTTTCTTGCACCCTGGCCGTTGTACGTACATGTACATGCTACGTGCGCGCCTCTACTACGACACGTACGCGCCTCTACTACGACACGTGCGCGCCTCTACATCCACCAGTATATATGTACATACACATTCACGACCAGAATGACAACGCTACGTACGCTTCGACCAGGTGGGTCCCGACTGTCAGGCACTTCCTTGCCTGCGAAGATGTAGCTGGTGGGTCCCAGCAGTCAGGGGGGCGAATCGTTTTTTTTGCCCGGACGCACTTCCTTGCGTGCGAAGATGTAGCTGGTGGGTCCCAGCAGTCAGGGGCAAACGTTTTTTCGCGAAATACGGTGGCCCGTCCGGTGGGTCCCCGCTGTCATGTGGAGGAATAATTATTTTGCACGTAATAAGGAGGCACTTCCTTGCTGCGGCCATGGACCCAGCTGTCAGCCTCTCCACGTACAGTCCACGTCCGATGGAAGCCGTTCCTTGACCACGTTGACCACGCCGCGCCGAGAGCACCAGGGCGGTGGACGATGGCGAGGCCTAGGAAGGGGACGACGTGGAGCCGGGGAAGACGCGGCAGTGGATGCCCACGCGTAGAGGAGTACGAGGGTTCACTGGTTCGCTGGGGTGTGAGGCTGCCGTCGCCGCAGAATAACAGGGGCTGTGGGTGAGTAGAGGGATGGCCTGGCCAGCGGTGGGAGTAGTAGGGGCGGTGAGGCCTCCGCCACATCGCAGCCGGCCACGGGAGGCAGGAGCACGAGGTACGACCGACGCTGGTTTGGGCGGCTGGAGCAAGAAGACCAGAGGTTGAAGAAGCACTATGGCCATTGGATGGACATCGTACGGTCACTGGAGCTAGAATCGTGCATATTGACTAAGTTGACAAAGCCCTCCATCCCCGTCAACTTAGTAGGCCCACAAGTCAGCCTGCCACTATACTAGGTCCCAGCTAACAGGGGGAGTATTCATTTTTTTGTGCGTAATAAGGAGGCACTTCCTTGCGTGCGAAGATATAGCTAGTGGGTCCGAGCTGTCAGCGGCGGTAACATTTTTTTCGCGAAATACAGAGGCCCTTTCGGTGGGTCCCTGATGTCAGGTGGAGGAATCATTATTTTGCGCGTAATAAGGAGGCATTTCCTTGCGTGCGGCCGTGGACCCAGCTGTCGGCCTCTCCACGTACAGTCCACTTCAGATGCATGTCAGTCGTTGACCAGGCCGCGCCGAGAGCACCAGGGCGGTGGACGACGGCGAGGCCTAGGAAGGGAATGACACGGAGGCAGGGAAGACTCGGCAGTTGTTTCCCACGCGGAGGGAGTACGACTGTACGAGGGTTTACTGGTTCGTCTGCCGTCGCCGGAGAATAACAACAGGTGTGGGTGAGTAGAGGGATGGCTAGGCCAGCGATGGGAGTACGGTGGGGCGGTGAGGCCTGCGCGGCAGCACAACCGGCCGCGGGGAGGAGGGAGCAGGCAGTCCCGCCGGCGCTTGTTTGAGCGGCTGGAGCAGGAAGAGCAGAGATTGAAGAAGCACGACGGCCGTTCGATGGACATCCAACAGTCACTGCTTGTGCGTCAACCTTTTTTTAGGAAAGCCTCAAATATGTGGAAAACAGCATACAACCCATCTGCCATTATTTCTAATAATTTATAGCCCATTTGCTAATTCTTAAGGTTTTTTTGGAGCCCATATTCTTTTTGTTAGCATTACAGCCCATATTGTGGCCACGGTTAAAAAATTATACGAAATTTTGCATATTTCGGTGCGGTCCGAACTGTTTTTAATCCCGAAATTTCGACTCACATTCAAACTGATTTTAAAAATAAATGTATATCAATATAAAATCCAAGAAATTCTCCACGCATAAAATTAATGTAATTTAAAATCTCGAAATGAAAAAAGATATTTGAAACTAATTGCCGGTTTGATGTGTTTTAAAAATGTACAACCCATTTCTCATTACTGATAGGCCATTTTCTCGGCCAGCCGAATGAAGCTCTCCTCGTCTTGAAAGATTTGCAGCCCAACAGGCCTGACAAAGCGACTTACTTGGCAAATCACAAAAAAACTGGGTTGTGGCCGTGGACCCAGCTGTCAGCCTCTCCACGTACAGTACTCTTCCGATGGAAGTCGGTCGTTGACCACATTGACCACGCCGCGCCGAGAGCACCAAGGCGGTGGACGACAGCGAGGCCTAGGAAGGGGACGACGCGGAGCCGGGGAAGACGCGGCAGTGGATGCCCACGCGGAGAGGAGTACGAGGGTTCACTGGTTCGGCTGCGGCGTGAGGCTGCCGTCGCCGCAGAATAACAGGGGGTGTGGGTGAGTAGAGGGATACCCTGGGCCAGCGGTGGGAGTAGTAGGGGGCGGTGAGGCCTCCGCGGCATCACAGCCGGCCACGAGAGGCAGGAGCACGCGGCACGACCGGCGCTGCTTTGGGCGGCTGGAGCAAGAAGACCAGAGGTTGAAGAAGCACTATGGCCGTTGGATGGACATCGTACGGTCACTGGAGCTAGAATCGTTCATATTGACTAAGTTGACAAAGCCCTCCGTCCTCGTCAACTTAGTAGGCCCACAAGTCAGCCACCCACTATGGTGGGTCCCAGCTAGCAGGGGGTATTCATTTTTTGGTGCGTAATAAGGAGGCACTTCCTTGCGTGTGAAGATATAGCTGGTGGGTCCGACCTGTCAGCGGGGGGAACATTTTTTTTCACGAAATACAGAAGCCCTTCCCACGTACAGTGCATGTACAGTGCGTAATAAGGAGGAACTTTCCTTGCGTGCGACCATGGACCTCGTGGGTCCCAGCCGTCAGGCTCTCCACGTACAGTCCTCTTCCGATGACTCTCGTATGTTGACCACGCCGCGCCGAGCGCACCGAGGCGGTGGACGACGGCGAGGCCCCAGACTGGAACGACCCGGAGATGGGGAAGACACGGCAGTGGAGTCGCAGACGGAGAGGAGTGGGGAACTTGACTGGTTCGGGTGCGGGGTGGGCCTACACTCGGCAGAGAATAACAGGAGGTGCGGAGTGGAGGGATGGCCTGGCCGTCGGCAGGGGTAGCGTTTCGCTGAGGAGCGCAAAACAACGCCGCTGGACGCCGAAGGCTGGAGCAGGCGGTTCCGGCAGCGCTGGGGGAAGAAGACGAGAGATTGAAGAAGAATGCCGGCCGTTGGATGTAAATCCAACGCCTTCTTAGGCTTCGACCTACTGGCCCACATGTCAGCCAGTCCATTTGTTTTTTTAGTCCATTTGGTGGGCTGGGTGAAACAATGATGTAGCATCTATGCAGCCCGTTTAAATCCCATTTGCATTTTTCTCGAAATCCGCGGACTTGCTGGGCTGGGTGAAAATATCATGTTGGGCTAGACGGAGAAATGTTATAAAAACATAAACACATGATTGCACGTCAGTAAAATCTTTGCAAGCTTATGTACGCAATCACTAGGAGTTAACTTGCCAAGTTATATATAAACAATTATTATTATTATTTTGTAAGAACTTTCAACTTACGAAATAAAATATCATTTTAATTTGATGAGTTAATAGCACGTGGGGTATTATTATTTTTTAGGCTAGACGTGGGACAGTTGAGTTGGTTCTAGGGGAAAGTACTGGGAGAAAACTCAGTTTACATTGAAAAAGAAAGTGGGAGAAAATTCAGAGACCTGCTGGGTCCACCTGAGGAGGGGAATATGTTGGGAGGAAGGAGATTCAAAGCACGGCAGCCGAGTGAACTAGTTTTTTTTACGGACAAGTGAACTAGTTTACATACATAAGCAAATAGCCACTAAAAATAGCAATCAGGTTAATGGGTTCTTAAAAGAAATATTTCGGACAAACATATAATTACGACACATAGGCTAATGCATGAAACACTCAGATGATAAAGGTGCTTATAAATAGATAAAGTACAACATCTAGACCTTCCTGGCACGCTTGATCATGACGCTGCGGCTGTCCGTGTACTCGTCGGTTACGGGAAGCAGACACGCCCTCATGTCCAAGATCTGCCTGTACATGTCGTAGCATGCGTATGCGTCCTTGGCGGCGTAGGTTATGTAGGCTAGATTCAGAGGTACCACCCACGTGTTTAGGTCGTCTTCTTTCATGTTGGCGTATCAGGGGTCGATGATGGTCTCAGCGAGGTCAACCACGGAGTCCTTCTCCTGCCCGTTGCTGATGATCTTGTATTGCTTCTGGATGTCGACAAGCTTGTTGCACCAGATGGCCGAATCGTCGCGTTCTTCCTTCTCTCCACCGTAGCGAAGGTGCAGTCGGCGCTGCCGATGAAACGGGCGAATGCTCCAGAACCTGGTGCAGCCATAGGACTGAGGCGAGGCAGAGCTTCACCGAGTCCGTATCGTTGGTGTACATCACATTCAACTTGGTGCAGCCATAGGACTGAACGGCGAACTCAAAGGGGAACTCCTTGCTGAAGTCCATATCCAGCAGGCTCACCCCTCGGATCGCCATTGGAGTCTCTTCGAGTGAACGAGTGTGTAGGCGGCGGCAGCAGTTCGTTTTTCAGCTCTTGGGGAACTGGATTCAACAGTAAGCTGAGTGTGTACATGCGACAACAGTTACTACCCCTCCCTCGTCCGCTGCACGCCCGACAGAAGATGCACCCTCGGCCACACGTCGGTTCACGAGCGGGTCTGTATTGGTACTGTAATAACAGGAGTTAGTGGTCACTTTACTTAAATTTAATTAGCTTTAATAGAAATTTATACTTAAAACAAGCAATGCATTCGCTCGTTCTATCAGTGCCACAGGATCAACATGCACAACAATTAGAATTATTATTCTCAGGACGCACACGATCAGCACATTTGTCGCACTTTCACAAAGATAATACTACCAAGTTTGAACTGTTTGTTATGGTTGTTGTCCTCTGCATCATCATGCCGTGTTTCCCAGCTTGCAAGATTCAGAACCAACAAATAAGATCCAAATAATAAGTACAACAAAGATGCCTACACATCTCATTGATTCCCAGCTTGCAAGATTCAGAACCAACAAATAAGATCCAAATAATAAGTACAACAAAGATGCCTACACATCTCATTGATTCCCAGCTTGCAAGATTCAGAACCAACAAATAAGATTCAAATAATAAGTACAACAAAGATGCCTACACATCTCACTGATTCCCAGCTTGCAAGATTCAGAACCAACCCATTAGAGCCTTTTGATAAAGTGAATATCGGGATTAAATCCATCTTGGCTAGCCATGTCATACAATCGAAGAACTTGGCGAATGCTCTTGACCGTCACAACATCTGTAGTTGAGTATTCCTGTTTGCACAACATGTTTGCACAGCACAAACAAGGAGACAGGAGAGCATGATTTCGCTTTAATAGCGGCCTCCTTGAACTCAACCTCCAGCTCTACTTGGATGAGGTCTGCCTGGAGTTCCATGATTCAATTCATGCGCCTTTTTCTGCAGTTCACCTGAAATGAAGCAAAGATTGCATCATTCAGCTAGCAAGAAGTACTTGCTCTTGTGAGTTGGCAGGTTCTTCTTTAGTAGTTGCACTAAAATTGAGGAACATTAAGGTTGGCTGTCCGGCTCATGTAAGGTGCAACTATAATTTTCTTATCCTTTTGTGCAGTTCCACTAAAATAAAGTGCCATTGTGGTGACAGTGACGGCTCCATCTTGCAAAGGCTAATAAAATGTTGCACGAGATTACCAGCAGAACTTGACGGAGATTTTGGAAACTCCAATCACCATTTTGTGCAGTTCCACCAAAATTGAGAGATGTTGCCCACGTGACATTTTAGTTGAACTGCACAAGACACTCATTCAAAAAAAGTGTTTTGTGCAGTTCACCAAAAGGTCACAATAGCAACAAGGTGAAATGGATATCCCTATCTGCACAAAAAGATAGAAAGTAAACAGTTGCTGGTCAATAAGAATATACGAAACATATACAAAATGAAAAGAAGCATCTTAATTATGTTCATGGCAATCACGCAAGGATAGTAAAATTTTAAAACGCCAGCAATGCTTCATGTTACCAGAAGCATTACGATCAACAATGAGATTCCTCAAATATGGGATTACTTTAATGGTGGCATTGCTTGTTTACCAGACACAGTAAATCAACAGCGGCTAAAGAGTTGGTTTAAGGGCATGGGACCGTGGGGACACCAGGACACTCAGCAGCATAAAGGAGCAACTTACTTATCATACTGGGGAAAATAGCAGGAGTGCCATTTGTAACACAGTTTAATTGCATCTTATCACTGGAGGCATTAGATTAACACTGGTTAGACATGTCCCTAAGGTAACAGTGTGATCCCTTCATATTACATGCGCCCTTACATTAACAACAGCAAAAGGTTGGTATAAGGACATGCGAAAGTGGACGCATCAGCACAATGTACCTACAAGGAGGCATAAAGTGGTGATGCCGAGTTTGTTGATGCTATGTGAGGGCAGCAAACCTAATCCTGGAGACCTTGTACTATGTGAGGGCAGCAAATCTAATCCTGGAGACCTTTTACTATGTGAAGGCAGCAAACCTAATCCTGGAGACCTTTTACTATGTGAGGGCAGCAAATCTAATCCTGGAGACCTTTTACTATGTGAGGGCAGCAAATCTAATCCTGAGACCTTTTACTATGTGAGGGCAGCAAATCTAATCCTGAGACCTTTTGCTATGTGAGGGCAGCAAATCTAATCCTGGAGACCTTTTACTATGTGATGGCAGCAAATCTAATCCTGGACATACTCTGTTGACTTGTCCACCAGCCGCCACTTTCTATCCTTTTTTGAACCAATAATAGATCTGTTCCTTATCCAGTTTGTACTGCGTTTTCCCATTATTTCCCTTTTCAACCAAGAGACTGGTTGGGTATCCGGTCTCTACTACTTTCACCATATTATTTCCTCTTTGAATCAAGTCCTAGATTCATGCTACAACTTTCCCCCTTTCTTCGTTGTTTGAACAAAGCCCTAGATTCGAATGCATGAAGTATCTTTACCTCTAATAATACTAAAAATTTAGGTGGCTTTGGAAGAGCTGATGGGAGTAGAAAAAGATGCACATGCAGACACGTGGGGAGCTGGGGCAGTAGAGCAAGGCCGCTTTCGAAGAACTTATACCTGAGGGTCGCCGGGATGTCGGCGGCGGCAGGTCGGATCTGCGGACAATACGGCAGGGAGGAAGAAGGGTCAGAGGACCTCCCGAGCCGGCGCTGTGTCGGAGAGAACGGCACGGGCAGAGGATCGGGCCCCTCCGGCAGCTGTGGGTTTCCTCCCTCGGCGGCGATGACCGCGTGAACGATGCACCTTTTAGTCCTCTACACACACCGGCCGAAGGGATCCGGCCGGATCTGTGACCAGCGGTGAGCAGAGAGAAAATGTTGCTACCGCTGTCTTGTTTATATCTGGAGGGGATGAGAGAATGAAGAGAGCAACCCTAGTAAAGCAAGCGCTCAGGCCCCTGCGTCCATATATACTGGAGTGATTATCTTTTTTCTCTCCACAACAAGCGTTTCAATTTGTGTACGTGGCATTAAATAAAAGAAACTCTCTATTTAAGGTGACTACTGTACGACTCCTACTTACTACTAGTAGTACTACAGTATTGTTCACTTGTGCTCCCCGCCCCTCCATTCATTGAACAACCCCACGGGTGAATAAACATACAGTAAGTACTGTATTTATATAGAACGAACAAGCTCGAACTATTTTCGCATAGTTAAAAGTTGAGGGCGGGGCTTTTCCCGGGCAGTACGCGCGGCAGTTTTCGGGTAGGCGGTTTGACAGAGAGGCGAGGAGGGTGAGCGAGTGGGGCTGTGCGATTTGATGGCGCGTTACTGCTGGAAAGACTTGTGATATGACCACTCACTATAGTCATGAATTACTGGCGCTCCAACCGGGGTGATGCCCCCCTTCCGTTCCGCGCTCTAATCTGGTGCATGACACGTCGACCCGGATGCTAGCTCTCCCACATGTCGGAGTAGTAAGAAGGAGCAAAGAATGATGCGGTATATACTAGTACTATACTACAGTACTACTCAGGTCGAAGGAGTGCGAACCACGGCAGCCCAGTGAACCAGCAGTGCGAACCACGGTAGCCCAGTGAACCAGCAGTAGAAAACAATGTGGTGATATGGCCATAAAAAATAATGTGCTACGGTCCACACTGTAGCATGTACAATAACACTCCTCTTTGTTTGGATCCCTGAGTTAGAGCTAGTTTGGGTTGAAATAGCCTCAAATTATCGAAACAAGAGGGGTTAGTTTGAGCTAGTTTTCTCTAACCCAGCTAAAAAAACTAGCCCGGTGGAGAGGTTCTAATTGGGTTAGTTATCCTCGGACCCACTAAAAGAGAACTAAAAAAATCTCCCCTGCCCGCACTAGATCGCTCCCCCCTCTCGCACGACTCCTCCCTGTTCCCCATAGGGCCGCTCGCCCTCTTTCTCCTCCGGCCGCCCTCTCCTTCCGGCCTCTGCCACCCTACTCCGGCCGCCCTCTCCCTCCGGCCTTCGAAGGTCGCCCCGATCCCCCTTCACCAGTCGTTTTTCTCCCTCTGTCGTGCGTGGCGGTGGTGCATCTACCAGGGAGGTCGCGAGAGGGGTGAGTTTGTTCGTTCCTTCTCTGTCTCACGACCATATCATTGATCTTGCTTGCTCTAGCGCTAATTCTGATTTGGAAAAGTAGATCCTGATCAAACTTGGTATAGATTTGTGGTGCACGCATGGAATTGTTTGATGCTGCTTGAGGAGGTAATAAATCTTTCTAGAGGCCCAAAGATTCAGTTCACCTTTCTAGGTATTTCAATTTCAGGCTTGCATTATTTCTAGAGGCCCAAATATTCAGTTCACCTTTCTAGGTATTTCAGTTTTAGGCTTGCATTATTTCTAGAGGCCCAAAGATTCAGTTCACATTTCTAGGTATTTCACTTTCAGGCTTGCATTATTTCTAGAGGCCCAAAGATTTAGTTCACCTTTCTAGGTATTTCAGTTTCAGGCTTGCATTATTTCTAGAGGCCCAAAGATTCAGTTCACCTTTCTAGGTATTTTAGTTACAAGCTTGCATTATTTCTAGAGGCCCAAAGATTATGTTCCCAGTCGGCGGCAAGCGGCCCTGCTACCCATGCCGGTGTCGACCTCAACTCGCAAGGGCCGGCGTCGGAGGGGTTCCCGGGGCTTGGGCTCTACAGAGCCTTCCTCCAGAGCGACGATGGCGAGCTCCTCCCTCGGTGCGTGAGGGGCTCCGGGCTCCCTCCCTACGTGAATGACTTCCATGATGAGTTAGCTCATTCTTTGTTTCATGAAGTGTTTTTTTATTTTGTGAAGCTTGATTGACGACTTGTATGTTTAAGCGGGATATCTCATTTGTATGGACAAAGTAAAAATTATCATGTTTTGCATGCTTGATTTGTATAGATGGTTCGTTTATGTCAATTGTGAGCGAGAGGAGGCCATAGAAGAGCCGGCCACACCAAGAGGGTGCTTGGATCCAAGGGACTTATTTTAGTCTGACTAAAAATAGTCTCTTCGAAAAACGCATTAGGACCTATATAGATGGAAGGAGGGAGTAGAAATTCACCCGAGGACACAAATGTGATTTTTCAACCAACTTTGGTGCACGGGAGCATGTGCTTGTAGTTCAAATTTGTATTATGCACATTAAATGACCAAAAACTCAATTAATGTGTAAATAAGGCCAAACGAAGTCAGAATAATTCCAAAATTTAACAGGGCACTCATGTAGTTCTATGTTGCCTTTGTAAATAAACTCAAGGGGGACAACATATATCGTTTCTCACTCAAAGGTGGCACGTTCCCTCTCAGAACCACGAGCCTTCTTGAGAGAAGCTTCGGTTTGCAAGAAGCTTATACCAAAATCTGTTCCTATTCGGCCAATTTTTTTTACCACAACATGGTAGTACCATGACATGACATCCATGCCAAGTTTCATGATTTTCAGACGTGTTTTGGATTTACAAGAATTTTAAAACCAAGTTTCTCAATGTTCTCGGCCGAGCCACGATGCCCAGATGTTTTAATTTTATTCTCATTTCTTGCATGGGACCTAGAAATTCACTCGAGGACACAAATATGATTTTTCAACCAACTTTGGTGCACGAGAGCATGTGCTTGTAGTTCAACCAACTCAATTAATGTATAAAAACGACAAACGAACCCGGAATAATTCCAAAATTTAACAGGGCACTAATGTAGTTTGATGTTGCCTTTGTTAAGAAACTCAAGGGGGGGCAGCGTATATCATTTCACACTCAAAGGTGGCACGTTCCCTCTTAGAACCACGAGCTTCCAAATCGGCCGAATTTTTTACCACAACATGTTAGTGCCATGACATGACACCATGCCAAGTTTCATGATTTCCAGGCGAGTTTTGGATTTACATGAATTTAAAATTAAAGTTTCTCGATGTTCTAGGCCGAGTCATGATGCCCAGATGTTTGAATTTCATTCTCATTTCTTCCATGGGACCTAGAAATTCAACCAAGGACACACATGTGATTTTTCATTCCACTTTGGTGCACCGGAGCATGTGCATGCAATTCATATTTAGATTATGCACATTAAAAGTCCAAAAACTCAATTAATGTATAAAAAGGCCAAATGAACCCGAAATAATTCCAAAATTTAATAGGGCACTCATATAGTTCTATGTTGCCTCTGTAAATAAAATCAGGGGGGAGGCAGCGTATATCGTTTCGCACACAAAGGTGACACGTTCCCTCTCGGAACCACGAGGCTTGTTGACAGAATCTCCGGTTTTGCAAGAGGCTTACACCAAAACTTGTCCCAATTCAGCCAAAAATTATATGTACGAAAACAGGGTTTAGATTATCCCAAACATCTCGCTACCTAGACCAATAATGTACTATGATTTGAATTCAACATAAAATGGATACACATATTTGAATTGGAGAGCGTATGGTACATGTAGTTCATAGTGAAATATGATTACTGCTATATGTATGTTTTTTGTTATCAAGATAATATTTAAATTATTGTATAACTTGACAACAATCGTATTCAAATAAGGAAAATTGATTCAAATTTAGTCCATATGGTAGACGACAATATATATGTTCACATGGTGGAGTAAAATGTTCATATATGATGGAAGATCAAAATGTACGACTACATCAATTATAAACCGCAAGGTCACCTAACGATATATTCGAATTCAACATAACATGGATTCAAAAATTGAAATTCGAGATCATGGCATCTGTAATCATATAAAAAGGGACATTACTCTTTCTTTGGTGGGAATTGATTTGTTTTTTGTTGTTGTTGAGGGAAGTGCGAATCGATTTGGTACTGTGCAGGGTAATCTTGTTCTCCCGATTTTTTTTACATTTTTCTTGTAGTTTTTTCAATGGCATCTATAGCAATATAGTAAAAGGGGACATGACTCTCTTGTGTCTTGTATGAATTGTTTCTTTTTACACGTTAAGTTTGTTCTGCCGAACAAGGAATCCGCACCTTGTTATCCCGAAATTTTCAAGCTCGAGTATCTTTTGTCTCACCTGCTTTGAAACTCCCGCTTCTTCAACCTGCGCTGCGCCTTGTTATCCCGAAATTTGGACGCGCACGAGAACTCCCTCCTCATCCGAAATCGCTCCCGCGGCCCAGATACGCGAAATCCCCCTTCTACCCCTCAGCCGGAAATGAAGCTCCACGTCGCGGTGTCAAAACCGGTGGGGTACGCTGGTAACTTACCCTACATTTCGGACAAGCGCGTCCCTAAGCTTGGCTCCCCCTCCCCCTTCGCCCCCCATTCGTACGCGAAAGCCCACGCTCCTCCGTCGGCCTCCCGACCGCCGCCCAGCCGGAGACTCTTCCCCGACTATGTCGTCCACCACAATAGCTCACCGTCCCTCATCCACCACACCGGATGAGGATCCGTTGTCGATCTTGTCGTCTCGCCGGATCAGCCACCCCGTCCTCCACCTCCAAGGAGCTACCCCGAAGTTCGCCTCGTCTATCGCGCCACCTCAATCCCCACAGCGCCGTCTTGACCTGCCCCACCGGAACCGCAACACCCTCACCAATTCCTCCGATGAAGCCGAGGCCAACTCGGCGCCACCAAGGAGGTTCTGCACTCACCGCTGCATTTTATCTTTTATTCGATCTCACGGGGCTACTGGTGCTCGATACCGAGCAGACATGGCGTGTCTCCATCGACGACGCCGTCGCCGGCCACATCATCCATGGCGTCTCTCCCCCATGTCGTTGCTTCCTCGGCGGTGACTTCCACAACGGCACTAGATGCAGCTGCTCCGGCTCTCGCTCGCGTTGCGGCTCTGTTCTTGCTGTCGGTCGCGCTGCTGCTCTGCTCTTGCTCTTGCTTGCGCTGCTGCTGCTGCTGCACGACCTCCGACAGCTACAGGAGTTGCTGCTGTAGCACTCGCTCGCGGTGCTACTGCACGACTTGCTCTCTGCTAGTGTGTTCCCTTCTCGAGCGTCTGCTGATTTAGATCACTGCTTCTCTGCTACTAGTGCTCGAACGCCCTAAACATCTATTGCAATGCTCTGTTACTAGTTCAATCAGTTTCGACAGTAAAATTCAGTATCGACTGTGAAGTTCATTTTCTTCAGTTAAGTTCAGAGTGAACAGTACTTACAGCATCTATCGGAGCGGCCGTGGCGCGGCTGATGCATTTTACATCTAGCACTTTTTGGTGATGCATTTTACATCATCTATTGCAGATGATATTAGGGTCCCACTTCAGATTAACGTTGTCTGTCTTGTCATGCTTCAGCCTCGTCGCCGTACACCTTAGCGGAGCTGCTCCAATGACGGAACCGTCCATCACAGCGGAGCAGTACCCGCGGCGCCATTTCCAGAGGCCTCGGATCTTCTTCCTCGCCTCCGACAGTCACACCAGCATCATCACCATCCTCCACGTCCAACCCAATGATGCTGAGGTCCACAAGGCTATGCCAAAGAGGTTGTACACTCGTCGCATCACTTTGTTTCTCCATTCCTCTGTTCTTCCAATTCATGTGAGCCAAACACCCAGGTTGACTGAAATCCTATGTTTCCAAATGCTCTGTTTTGCACGTGCATTCCTATCCTATTCCTGTGTTTTTCCTGTCCCTGCGTTTATAGAATCCTCCAATTCTAAGGAGCCCTTACAGATTTACTTCATTTTCAGATAGGCGTCAAAGAAAACTCTGTGTGTTATGTCCTGCTCCTGCCGTGCCGTCATCCACCCCACCTGAGGTGCACCATCGACAGAAGCGTTCACTGCAGCAGAGATCCCCCCTGCAGACTTCCTTTCGCCGCCTCAGATCATCTTCCCCGTTGCCTGGCAGCCACGCCAACTGCATTACCATCATCGACTGAGCAGATGAACCTGAGGACTACACAGTTCCGGAAGAGAGGTCGCAGTCTTTCGTGTTTGCTTACGTTATACATCGGTTATTATTACCTGCTACTTTATCGTTCAATCTTGAGTTTTGAATTGCCCATGGGTCTCATATCGAGCCAGCAACGAATAGTATTTGTCTACTATCTGGTTCATCTGGGGTCTTCTATGTGGTTCATGTTGGGTGGGCAACAAACAATAGATGATCCATTGTCTATCTTTTTAAACTGAAGCTATAATCTACCTGCTATCATTAGTTTTGGATCCATCCACTCGTTTTCTACCATCAGTCTTGATTTTTGCATGCACCCCTTAGGCCTTACAAAATCTAACTATTTTTTTATTATGCATGTCAGATATTGTACACAATCGTACTGAACATGTAGAGAAAAAGAGAAGACCGTTGCGTGCGAATATAATGTCATGCAGACGCCGCTCCATGGTGGGCGAAGTGGCCCCCCCCTCCTGCATTTCTAGATTGTATTCCAGAGGAAGATAACTGTTCAGATGGAGATTCAGAAGGAGCCGACCACGCCTGTTTACCACCTGAGGTGTTTGCTCTAACCTGGCATGCTGATGTTGGTCATATCATGCATATGGCGCCTTGCATTGCTTACATTATACATCTTATATGTCATCAGCTTAGTTTAGATTTGCTTTGTGTGAATGCCACCTGTTTGGTTTCTATATCATACTCCCACCATTCCTAAATATTTGTCTTTTTAGAGATTTCAACAAGTGAGTACATACGGAACAAAATGAGTGAATCTACACTCTAAAATATGTCTATATACATCCGTATGGGGTTGTCCATTTGAAATCTCTAAAAAGACAAATATTTAGGAACGGAGGGAGTATATGGGAATTATGCAATGCCATCTTCTTTAGCCAGGCATCATATACGTGAATCATGCAATGCCATCCTGTTTAGCCAGTCATCGTATATGTGAATTGTATTGTGCCATATTTTTTTCCATAATGTATTCCATTTGTCAACAATGTTTATACATTCATCTTCTCTTCCTGTGCATCAGCCATTTGAGTCGGTCATGGGAAAATCTGGAGTGAAAACAAGGTCTTCTGAGCAGTCAGTGCTACCTGTCAATGCAGATTTCTTGCTGGTTACAGATAGCTCCTCAGAGGAGGATTCAGAGAGAGATGACCAGTCGTATTCCCCCCGGAGGTGCATGCTCTAACTTGGCTGGGTTATATTGCTCATATCATGCATATGGTGTCTTGCATTGCCATGCCATCTGCTTAGATTAGACATGCTTTGTGTGAATGCCTCCTGTTTGCTTTCTATATCAGATATGTGAATTATGCAATGCCATGTTTCCAGCCAGTTATCATATATGTGAATTATGCACCGCCATGGAGCCAGGCATCATATATGTGAATTATCTCATGCCATCTTTTTTTTTCATTACGTATTCCATTTGTCGACAATCTGTGTATATTGAACTATTCTTCATGTGTGTCAGCCATTTGAGCCGGTTATGAAAAAATCTATAGTGAAAACAAGGTCTTCAGAGCAGGCAATGGTACCTGTTGAAGCATATATCTCGATGGTTACAGGGAGCTCCTCAGAGGAGGATTCAGAGACAGATGACCAGTCCTATATCCCACCTGAGGTGTATGCTCTAAGTTGCAATGTTTATATTTCTCATATGATGCATATGGTGTCTTGCATTGCTTAGTTTAGACATCATATGCACAATATTGAATTCTATCTGCTTAGTTTAGAGATCATACATGCGAGTGCCAGCTGCTTAGTATATGAATCAATTATGTCAATTATATCATGCCATCCTGTATACTTAGACAACATGTATGTGAATTATTTCATCCCAACCTATTTTAGAAAGACATCATATAGTTTTGTCATGTCATCCTATTTAGGTACTCATCATATGTTGAATTATGCCATTATATCCTGTTAAGTTATCCATCATATATCTGAAACTGTGTCATGCTATCCTGTTTAGTTAGGCATCATATATGTGAAATTGTGTCATGCTGTCCTGTTTGGTTAGACAACATATATGTGAATTACCACATCTGTCTATCATACAATGTCTGTACGTTCAATTTCTTTTCTTGTTTATCAGCCATTTGAATTGGAGGGGGTGATGGCAGTATCTAAGGGAGCAAAAACCCGTTCTTCACAAAAGATAGTGCTACCCGTCGATGCAGATAGAACCATGGTTGTACTGGCCCACAAACTAGCCCCACCACACATAATCG
>NC_057802.1:442904901-442923810 GCF_018294505.1 Triticum aestivum | reverse complement strand
AAAAGCGCATGAAATCGGTCCAAAAAACGGAAGGCAAAAAGCAAAAGCACCCACGACATCTGCAAGTATTTAAGAAAAGGCCCACGGCCCGAGTTCATTACACCCTAAAACCCCCAGTGGGTGGGTGGACCTGCTATTTAACAAATTTTACACAAAGTGTCTCAGGCATCTCCAGCGTCGCGACGCGACATCGATGGCTCTCCCCTCGCGGCCTCCGGGTCCAGCGAGGTGCCGGTGCCCTCCTCAGCATCCGCGTCGCGGTAGACGCCCGTCTCCTCCGAGCTCCCCTCCGGATCGTGGAGGAGCAAGCCGTAGTCGTCGCCGTCCATGACCCCGCCGTCTTCCGTCCGCTTCGGATGGAACTCGTCGTGGAAGGCGAACTCGGCGATGTAGCTGGCCCGGGAGGCGATCCGGCCGGCTTGCTCCTGCAAGAGCTGCTCCGAACCGGCCCGCTGGCCCATCAACGCGTCCATCTGTAGGTCCGGATGCCAGGACAGCGGGAACCGGAGCGCCATCTCAGCACCGGCACGAGCGGCAGAGATGCGCCACTCGCCAAGCCGGTCCGGCCCCATCTCCAACCAACGCGCCAAGCGCGAGAAGCTGCTCGGTTGGACGGAGTCCGGCCATAGGGCCACCGTCATCGCGGTGCCGGCCTGGGACAGCTGCCCCAATTGCGTTCCCAGAACCTACAGGCGGGCCTCAGCGGCGGCAATGATCTCCGGGAAGGTCCAGGCCACCCGCGGATCCGTCCTGGACCCAACGACGCCGGTCGGGTCATGCTGATAGCGGACGGCTTCCTCCGCTAGCCATTGCGTCTCTGGGAAGGCCCCTGCCGCAAAGGAAGAAGCGAGTTAGAAGAAGAACAACAAGGAAGAAAGGCCGAATCCCGACCCGGCAAACGACAAGAAAAAAGCACCTACTAGAGAAGGACTCTTCCAGGTCTACGCCTGTGACACCCAAATTTTTTTTGGCCTTGTTTTGTTTATTAAAATATTGCCAGGAAATAAAACTTTTCCCAATTATCAAGTTTTGCCTTTTGTGATATTGGATTTTTGCCTCTAGTGGGAGAAACCCTCAAAGGTATTGTTGGACTTGATTTCTCTCTATAATAAAACCATTATTTATCAGTGGATTTAAAATGTTGCAAGATTTATTTATTCAAAAAGCTTTATCTCTTTAAAATGATTCCTTTTGCATTTGGGGCCTATTTGCACTACAACCACTTGACAAATGCTTTTAAAAATTCCACCAAATTTGGGGATGTCATGTGATGTTTCCACATCACTTTTATGCAAAGATACCTTCTGGCCATTGGAGGTTTTGAGCTCTACACCAATTTTTCCAATCTGGTCCAGTAGGCACTTTTGCACTGCAACCCATTTAAATATTTCTTCAAAAATTCTTCCAAGTGTTTGGAGATGACAGTGGATGCATACAATTCATCTTCAAGCAAAAACCCAATGATGTTCTTTGAAAAATTTGAGTGGATCAACCTCTTTTGCATTCTGGTCCAATTTGGTGATTTGTACTGCAACCATATTTTTCCTTGCTCTAGTGACCCTGAGCTTCCTCCTACTTGTAGCCCTCCCTACCAAACTCTTAAGTCCAGGAGATTGGGCTAATTGGGGATTTTGTAGTGCATGTTCTAAACCCCTTTTCTTTCTGCCCAAAACTGGAGTTTTGCAAAACTTGCACTATCAACTTTCTGTTTTTGCCAAGCTGACCCTACCACCATCTCCTGTGTCTAAAGAGACACTGATCTGGAGACTTTGGCCACGCCAAGAGTTGCCTAAGTGCACTTGACATTCTGTCGAACACCTGGGGTGCACAGTCAGTTTTGGCAAGCTCTCTGGTTTGCATTGTGGACTTGAACCCCTGGTCTACCAACCTTGTCCACAGAGTGCCTAGCCACCCTACCCTCGATCTGTGCTTTGCCAGCTCCACCCTCGCGCTCTAGACCACGCTGGCATTCCGTCGAGCACCTGCCGTGCGTGCTCTGGGCGCGCCCAGAGCGCACGTTTTGCACGCGCGCGCACTACGCCGACACGCCGCACTGCCGCGCTCGACGCGACCCGACCCTGGCTCCCTCTGCATCGCTGAGCCGCGCACTAGCCGCCCCCTGCTCCACGATCCCTCTGGTGCCCGGCTGCGCCGCTGGCCGCGCCCTTGGCGGCACGCCGGCGTCGACAGCGGCCTCTGCCATGTTCGGCACCGCCCAGACCGCGCCAGCGCGCCAGCTGCCCCTAGGAATCGCTCGTGCCTATCCTCCTGCCTGTCGGGACGCGTTCGTCGCCGCCAAGATGCCCTGCACCTACAGCAATGGCTGTCGCCGGCGATCCTATCCTCTGCCACCGCGGGAACCTGCCTCGAGCGTTATATAAAGGGTCCCCGAGCCCCTCCGAGCACTCACGCGACTTCAGGCACTCCTCGTAGAGCTTCCCGCGTAGTGAATCGACCTGTGGTGGCCGTCTCCCTCAACTCCGGCCAGCTCGGCCGCCGCCAAGCCCCGGTGCGATTCGTTGCAACCGGCCACCCTCTCGCCCAACCAGCACCACCAAGAGCTTCCCCGAAGTCTTGCGGAGCTGCCCAGCTACCCAACTGCGGTCGGAGACCACCGGAGCACCTAAGTCACTTCACCACCGTAGCCTCCCTCCGCCGCGAAGCTCGCCGCCGGCGATTCCTGCCACCTCCTCCGACCCAGCAACCACCCCGGGGACCGCCTCGGTCTTGCCGTCCCATTCCCGCCCTTGGGTGCCCTCGAGGAGCCGCCGTCTGTCGCCGGCGATCGCCGGAGCCTCGCCACCGTTCGGGCACAGAAAAGGGAGGGAGAGGGAGACCAGTCAAACCTGACTAGTGGGCCCTCTGGACCCACTGTCAGCGACCCGCGCAGCGCCCTCTCTCTGTTTAACTGGAGGCGCAAACCCCCGCGTACGTCTCTCTGCTGCGAAAGCGTATTTCTGCTGAAGCGTTTTCCTTTTTTCTGGTTTTATTTAAAAACAGATTTGACCAAACTTTGACTGGCTATAACTTTTAAAATAAAACTCCAAATGAGTTGATTCTTTTTCCTACCTCTCTCAAATTTCATCTAGTTTATTTTAAGATTTATTTCAAAAATATTTGAGACAGGTTTTGGTACTGTGTTTGAAATATTTGTATTTGTGTATTTTGCAAATAGGATTTTTGGAGGAAGAGGAAAGCTTCCAATAAGTGCATCCTTTGCATACTCTTGAAGGCAAGCATTTATGAACTCTGGCATAATATTTGTTGTGGTGTTTTGATGCGATCACAACACCTTTTGTCTTGGAGTATAAGTGACAGTTTATGTATCGATGTAGTCTCGTGCATGAGTGCACTTTGGAGTTGTTTGTGGCCAGCAATGGATACCCTGAGGATTTGGATCGCCCTCGTGAGCTTCTCTTGCACACCGGTAGGAAGCGGGAAAGTCGTGGTCTTGGGTAGACACGAGCTTGTCCCTAATCCCTCGTTGTGACGAGTATGCCCGGCATAGCATGGTGAGGCTCGAGGAGTGGTGATTTATTTCACTAGTGGTAATATTGTTGGTGGATACTTGGATCACCTGAGTTGGTTGTAGACCGAGTCTTGTTCAGTAGCTTCCTTTTGTCGGTACCACCACTTGTCCCTGCAGGGGACAGGGTATGGTTCAGTAGGTTGTCAACCCCTTTCCAAAGCACACACCGTACAGAGAGGCCGTGATGAAGGTCCCGTGGCCACGGATTAAAGCCTGTCATTTGGTCCGGGGGCATGGGTGTTTTCGGTTGTAGCCGAAGGGGATAGCTTCCCCAGTTTGCGCGTGGTATAAATTTTGTGATCCCATGCTACGTCGAGGTTGTAGCCTCCCCACTTAGAGTTTTGCTTGGCAGGTGTCGTGGGTGATTCCAGGCACTGGTGAGTTAAGCTGGTGTGTGCAGGTCAGGCGTGTTTTCAATCAAAAGACCGTAGACGGAATTAGTCCCGAGGGACTGAGTAATCCCGTTACTCGTGGAAAATGGTACTCCCTCTGCAGAGGATATATCCTGTTGGATGGTCATGTTCTTGAGTATAGGACCACAGTCTGGGTTAAATCTTGATAACGGTACTCGGATGGAGAACGATTTAACTAGAACTCTATAACGGTACTCGGATGGAGAACGGTTTAACTAGAGCTCAGTAACGGTATTCGGATGGAGATACGACTTGACTGAATTATCGGTTTTCGGATGGAGAAACGACTGTACTAAATATTGTTTATGATTATGGCACCTTTGGATTATGATCTTTATTATTATGGACTAACCATTTATTTTATGTATATTATTGAGTATCCCTGGGACGGTTCTACCTCCTGGATATTCACTGTGATTATTCTCGTATAAGCCCTTTCTGTGGTGTCGCTCAGACGCCCGACTGCGGCATGCTTGTTGTTCATTTATCTTTTATAAGCCTTTTATGTGGTGTCGCCCCGACGGCCGACTGCGGCATTATTATTTTCTGCATTTTCCGCTCGAGGAGTCATTCAGACACTCGTTTGGCACCAGTATTATTATTTCTGCATTTTCGCTCGAGGAGTAATTCAGACACTCGTTTGGCACCCAGTATTTTATTTTGGTATATTTTTATCCATATGTGTGCATCATGGTTTCTCGTATATTTTCGTGACGGATGTATGATCGTTTATTAAATCTGGAGTATGTTGGATATATTATATCCGTGTTCTTAATGTTTGCGAGTACATTCAAACGTACTCACTGGCTTGTCCCTGGCTATTGTCTTGGCCAGATTGCCTTGCGTGGAGGTACGCATCGCGGTGACAACCTCGGAGCCTACGTGTTGACATTTGCAGCCTCGCAAAGATAGGAGTTATCCTGGTCAGCTGTTCTTGTGGGAAATGGAGTCCCATAGACGCAGATGTTTCCAACCGCTTCCGCCCTCAACCATTAGAAACCAAGTGTTGTACTCCCAGGCCTAAATGGTCTTGTACTACATATTTCTGTTCCTTGCTTGGAATTCTTGTATCAAGTTGGTACCTCATCAGCTAACAGTAATCCTGGGGCTGGTGAGCACACATGCCGTTTTTCTGGGAATTTATATCCCAAAAATCCGGTCGTGACAGCGCCTCAAGCAACGTACCGCGCCGCTCCCGCTCGATGGCGCGGTCGCGCTCCTCCAGCGCCTTCTCCAGATCGGCCGCCTTGGCAAGGGCCGCCTTCAGCTCGGCGTCCTTGACTTCGGCCGCCTTCTCGGCCGCCTCGCGGCGACGGGCCTCGTCCTGACGGGCCCCCTCAGCCGTGGTGACCTGCCCCCGCAGGCGATCCACCTCGGCCTGGAGCCGGCACTTGTCGTCGGCCAGCTGGCCGCGCTGCTGGTCCGCCTCCACCAGGGCCTGCTGCGCCTCTGCCACCTTGGCGGCTTCCGCCTTAAGGAGCTCCACCTCAGCCTCGAGGCGGCTCTTGTGACCCGCCAGCTGCTCATGCAGCCGGTTGGCCTCGTCGAGAGACCGCCGAGCCGCGGCCGCCTCCGCCCTCGCCTACGCCGCCTCGACGCCAAGATGGGCGGTGTCAGCAACGAGCCGGTCGTAGTGATGACCAGCCCGGAGCAGACGAGTCCGCCAGGACAACACCTCGGCTGCGAAAAAAAGGACTCAGCAGAAGAAAAAAGCAAGACTTAAGATTTGGCCCAACTGTTACACAGTTGGCCCGAATCTCGGGGGCTACACCCAGTGGGTGCGCTAGCGCACCCCCACTAGAAAAGAGCACAAGGATACCTGCGGCGACGTGGAGCTCCTCCTCCTTGGCAGCAAGCCGCTCCACGAGCTCCCGGTGCTTGCCCAGGAGACGATTGTAGGCGGCGACCCGGAAGGCGTCGAGATGCTGAAGAGAGCAGAAATCAGAACAAGGCCAACACTCTAAAGATTCGACCCAACTACTACGTAGTTGGCCTGAACCTCGGGGGCTACACCCAGTGGGTGCGCTGGCGCGCCCCCACAAAGAAGAAAATTGCAAGAAGACTTACCAGGACGGTGCGCTCCAGGTCGCGCGTCCGCTCCACCTCGGCCTGGGCGAAGGCCTCGAGCCATTCCGTTCGGCCTCGCAGGCGGCGACTGACGGCGTCCAACGCCGCCTCCTCCTGGGTCTGAGGCCCGAAGACAACGGCGCCCCCGCTCCGCGCCGGCTGCGGCACGGCAGCTCGGCGCTCTCCCTGCCGGGGCACCAAGGCGTGCTCTTCGCTGGCCGCTCGCGACGCGGCCAGCACCTCCTCCGGGACGCCCTGCGTCGCCGACCCTTACCCGGACGCGGGACGACCTGCGTCGCCGTCTCTGGCACAGCTGCCGAGGTGACCTCCGGCACCGCCGCCTGCGGTGCCTCCTCCAAAACCGGCGGCGCCTCCGCCGCCACCGCCCGCATCGTCTCTTCCAAAACGACGCCGCCTCCACCACCATCAGTCCCCGCTCGCTCGGCCACGTCGACCCGCGGCGGGGTGTCATCCTCCACCTCCACAACCCCCCGGTCGGGGATCACCACCTCAGCCCGGCCTCCATGGCCGCGCTCCCTCACCGACGACGGCTCAAAGACCGTCGCCGCCACCATCGTGCCCTCCGGCATCTCGTGCCAGACCGGCTCCGCATCGGGTCGTGCCCATGCCGCCGCCGCATCGGTCCAAGCCCGGACCAACGCCGCCTCCAGCTCCGCCTCGGCCCGGTTCCTGTCCCGCCAGGCCAAGGCTTCGGCGTCATTCGGATCCAGGCCGAGGTCCGAGTCGGCCCGTCCCTCCGCCTCGGCCTAATCGGCAAGGTCGGACCGGCTCCTGCGGAACGCGACCCCTTCGGCGGTCGCGGCTTCCGCCGCTGCCCTCGCCAGCGCGATTGGCGACCTAGAGAAGAAGACAGAATGAGCAAAAAAGAAACAAGACTAGCTCAAGGAAAAAAAACCTGAGCGCAAACAAGAGATGAAGCTTACCCTGCCAAGACCGGGACCGGGGTTGGCCTCCCGTGCCCGCCGCCACGCTTCCTCTTGGCCGGCCTCCCGGCCCCGGCCGGGTCCACCGTGTGCTTCGGGGCCCGGGGTCGCGGCGCGACGCTGTCTTTCCCATGCGGGCGGCTCGGCGCCGCCCCATGCGAGGACCCGGCTCCGCCCGCGTCGCCGCCTCCCCCACCCAACGCCACTACACCAACAACTGGCGTCAGCACCAGCCGTTCCGTGCCGCAGTCAGCAATTCAAGACACATGAAGAAAAACGCGAGACTTACTCGCGCGACGCCCAGCGCCGATATCGGACTCGGCCTTCTCCTCCCCGCCACGAGCCACGGGCTCCTCTGGCGCCACCGGCTCCACCTACGACGGAGCCCGGGCGTAAGGATGCCGAATCGCGTTCAGAAGTACCCCCGCGTCGTGTCAGGATGGATGAGAAGGTGCACGGCAGCAAAGTGAGAAGACCAGACACTCACCTGCGGCATCGGGTTCGACTGGCTGTACGGCGCCTTGCCGAACCGCCAGTCCTCCCCAAGGTTGGCCTTGGAGATGTCGTTCACGCCGCGCGCGACCTGCTCCGTGGACAGCCGCGTCGACCCCATGCGGTTGGGGTCTTGAAGGCCGACCATTTTGCCGATGAGGCAGGAGCGCCCCTGAAGCGGAAGGACCCGGCGCATGATGAACGCGACGAGGAGGTCGGTGCTGGTGAGCCCCTTCTGCGTCCTCATCACCGTCACCCGCTCGTAGAGATTAACGATCTCCTGCGATGGGCGCTTGGGCGAGTAGCCCCAGTTCATCTTCGCCCGTGGCGGTGCGATGGCGAAGGCCGGAAGATTGATGCGATCCGCTCCAAGGTTGCGGACGTAGAAGAAGGAGTTCTGCCACTTCTTGGCAGAGTCCTCCAGCGGGATCTTGGGGAAATCCGCCCCCGACTGCTTTGAGATGACGGCGGCGGTGCAATCGGCGAACTCCCCGGCCGATGGGCCCTGCTGCTTCAAGGAGAAGAAGCGTGCCCAGAGGTCGATCGTAGGCTCGACCCCCAGGTACCCCTCGCAGAGGGTGACGAAGCCAGAGAGCTGGACGATGGCGCCGGCGCCAAGATGACGCGGCTGGAGCCCAAAGAACTCCAGGAAAGCGCGGAAGAAGGTGCTCGCCGGCAGCCCGAAGCCGCGCTCGAAGTGCGTGAGGAAGACCACGCGCTCCTGCCCCTCGGGCCGAGGCCTGTGCTCGCCGCACGGCAGGCGGATTCCGACGTCCGTCTCCCGCGGCAGGCGCCGCGTCGCCCGGAGTTGGGTGATGTCCTCGGAGGTGACGTTCGAGCCCATCCAGGAGCCCGATGGCAGCGGCATGATTGAAGGAAGAAGAAGGAAGAAGGACGGTGAAGGAGCAGCGGGCGCTGCAGTGCGTCTGTTGCGAAGAGCGGAGCGAGAGCAAAGGGACACGAGGGCACGAGCGAGAATAATGTCCGCCGCCCCCCTGCCCCCCCGATTTATAACCCTCGATTTGAACATGGGGAAGTGGGGAAGTGGGATCGTCTGCATGCACCCGTTCCACTACCCCGCAATAAGTGCGCGCGTACACGCGCAGTAACTGCCCGGGGAAGAGCAACCGGCCCCCGGACGCTGCAATAAATCCGTGCGCTTGGGCCGAGGGCGCGCGGCGGCGGGCCCCAGCCCGTCGCCCGGTCCCGTCACGTGCGTGGCCTGCCAGGCCCCTCCGGCTTCCGGGCGCCACGTGGCGCCCGCGCAAAGCCCGAGGGATTGCCCCAAGATTTGGCAGACTTCTAGGTCCCCGCCACGACCGAGACGCCGTGATCCGGTTTCCGAGAAAACCGGCAGACAGTGGGTGTTGCCGGACCCGGCGCTCGCAGAATCCACCTTGCTTAAGGGGGAAACTGCGAAGGCCCACTCATCCGAAGACGGCGGACCTTCACAGCTTCGGGGACTACTGTCGGGGGGATGGACCCCGGGCAGGCAACGGAACCCGGATCCTCTTCAAAAACAACGGGGCTGGCACCGCCCCTCAATACCGGCGCGCGCTTGGGTGGGTCGCTCGACCCGGCCAAGCCCCCCAAGCCGGCCAGGCTAGCTGACCCAGCAAGCCACGTCGACTCGGCCCCAACAACTGGCGCAAGACAGCCGAACCCGGCACGGCCAAGGCCTCCTCACCAAGCCAGCGCCACCCATGGCGTGCTACGCAATCCATCCGCGGGTCAACTCCCATCCCATCCAGGCCGTATGACGGGGACAAGACTTCAATCAACGATGACCGAGGCAACAGTGCCCCGCCCATGCCTCTGGTCAGCAGGAACGTGGCAACAGTGCCCCTCACCTACCCGCTGACCAGAGCCGGCGTGGCAACAGTGCCCCCACCCTCACCGCTGACGACAGCAAGCGGCAACCTGACGGAGAGCAGTGTACGCGGCTCGACTCGGCCATGCCTTGACGATCGACAAGACGGCACACAGTCCCCCTAGGCTGGCGGGGCCCGCACCTAGGGGAACCCGACGAACCACAAGCCCTCAGCAGGGCCCAGCCCGGGTCCCCGGACACCGACTACATGGACCCACCGACTTATAACATTACCATTGTACCCCCGAGGGGTTGGACTATAAAACCCCCGGGAGCCCACGATCATTTGGGGGGCGAAGCAGGAGGACTAGCCATGAAACAGCAACACCGGAGAGAAGGAGCAGCCCAAGCCTTGGCCAGCTTCCTTCCTCCTTCATACAGCTCCAGGAGCAACATTGTACTATCGATCATCCAACTACACTCGGCAAGACTAGGGGTATTATCTCTCCGGAGAGCCCCGAACCTGGGTATGTCCGGCGTCCCGCGCCCGCTCATGCCCACCAGCACCCTCGAGCCTCCTCCTCTCTTTAGCCATCCCTTGGCATCTGTCATGCGCCCACCACGACAGTTGGCGCCCACCATGGGGCAGCTCGAGGAGTTGGCCGGGAGCATGCTTCGGACGGGGCCCTTCTCCTACGCCGATGAGTCCGTCGCTCTGGCGGACGACGTTGCCGGCGCGCTTGTCGCCTCCTTCACCGCACTGTAGCGAGGTGCTCAGCTACTCCGACTCTCCCCTCTCCCTCGGCGGCGGCGTTTCCGCTGGGGCAATGGATGTCCATGTGGAGGTCTTCGTCACCGGCGACGGCGCCTCCTCCTCGTCGAGCTAGACGAGGAAGGCTGCCGAAGCAAGGGCCGCAGCGGATCAGATCGAGCCGTCCGATCCGTTGCGCGCCGCGATGCAGAGCCTCCGCATCCCCATCGGCACCGACGTCGACGCCACCAACGTCGCTGAGGCCCGAACCCAGCTCGAGGAAAGGCGCCAGCAGATGCTGGACCTATCCGAGACGCTCGCCGCCACTCAGCGTCGCCTGGACGCCGCTCAGCTGGAGCGCGACGCTGCCTATGGATTCACGCTCGCCGCGGCCGAGCCAAGCCAGGTCGCCGATGTGCGTGCCCAGGGAGGAGCGATCGACCGGGCCCTCGACGCCGTCCCAACCATCTACGAGACCCCAGCGAAGAACATGCGCGCTGCCCAGGCAGCCGCAGTCGGCCTGGACCAGCTCGCGGGTGAGGAGCTGAAAGAGCGCATCGGGCGGATGCGCGAACTCCTCCACGCCGCCAACACCCAGCAGAACCGCCTCAACCAGCTCGCCAAGCCGGCGGGGTCCGGCTCCGCTCGCCTTGGCGGGCCCGACGAGCTTCTGCACACCGCTTCCTCGCCACCCAACGAGGTGCACTCCGGCCAAGCCCGGACTCGGCGTGTTCCGGCCGCTACAGCCACCGGCGGATTGGGCAACGAGCCCGTCCTAGAGACCCAGCACGGACCTGGCCAGCATGGCCGGTGTCCGGCTCCAACCGACCCGGCCCCTCGTGGTCTGGCCGCAAGTCGACTCGGCCCGCGCGCCATCGACGACACCGACGCTCGCCACTGCCTCGATCAGCTCGCTCGCTCCCTGGAGGTGGAGGAGAGCGGTGCTATCGGGCCGGCATGCTTTGGCCCGCGCATTCGGGAGGAGCCCTTCCCCAAAGGATTCATGCTCCCCCGCGACACCCCCAAGTACAACGGGACGGTGAAGCCAGAAGACTGGCTCACCGACTACACCACGGCCATTGGCATCACCGGTGCCAATCGTCGTCTCGCCGTGCGCTACGCACCGCTCATGCTCCAAGGGTCGGCCCGCACGTGGTTGAACAGCCTACCGATGGGCAGCATCAACACGTGGGTGGACTTCGTGGAAGCCTTCGTCCGCAACTTCACGGGGACCTACAAGCGACCCGGCCGCCCTAGCCAGCTCGCCATGTGCGTGCAAGGGCCTACGGAGACCGGCCGCGAGTACCTCACACGCTGGACCGAGCTCCGGAATAGCTGCGAGGGCGTCCATGAAGTCTAGGCGATCCAGTACTTCTTCAGCGGGTGCCGAGACGGCACCCTCCTCAAGCACAAGCTCTTACGCTCCGAGCCGGCCACCATGGCCGCGCTCATGGTGACGGCGGACAAGTACGCCAACGCCGACTCCGCCATGAAGATCCAGGTGGCGCTGGATGAAGCCGGCAAGGCGAAGCCGGTTCCCCTTCCAAAGCCGGCAAGGCGAAGCCGGTTCCCCTTCCGAAGCCTCCCTGCCTCGTGGCCACCTCGAAGCTTCCTTGACTTCAACTCCAAGTCTCCTGGATCACGTTCCTTCCAAAAATCACGCCCCCGAAGGTTTCATTCCTTTTGGACTCCGTTTGATATTCCTTTTCTGCGAAACACTGAAACAAGGAAAAAAACAGAAACTGACACTGGGCTCTGGGTCAATAGGTTAGTCCCAAAAATAGTATAAAAGTGTTTAGTAAAGCCCATAAACATCCAAAACATATAATATAATAGCATGAATACTTCATAAATTATAGATACGTTGGAGACGTATCAGCCGCGAATGTGAAGAGTTGCATAGAATTGCAGCAGAAGTTCTTCATTCCAATTTTCCTTGTCGGTCACAAACTTTAGAAGGCCTGCATCTCTAAAACAGTCGAAGGCTTCTTCCAAGCATGGCAGGCTAGCAATGGCTTCGCAGTCTAGACAGATATGAGGGAAAATGCGCCCCTGATTGTATAGTATACAGGAATAGTAACTGCGCTGCTGATACTCCAGAACCGATCAGATGAGGTTCTTGGCTTGGAATATGGGTTCTTGTCGCTATTAAAGAAGGTGTTGTGTGCCTTGAAGCCATTAACATTGAACAAACCGGGCGAAGATGCAGTACCTGGAAACCTTGGCAACCTTGGTTTAGGCTTCTGGACCTGAGGCCTGTGCTCCACATGATAGTCAAATTGTGGTCCGGGAGCAGGAGGAGGAACCAGAATAGGCCATCGAACCATGACAGGTTGACCGCGATCAAATGCCAGCTCAATAGTGTGAGGCCTTGGAGGTGGCACAGGAGCATCGACATTGACATGGGTTTCGAGCTGCACAATGGCTTCAGGAGCAGCATTGGCTTCAGGTGCATTGGTAGCTTCAGGCACCATATCCACTTCAGGCGCCACATTAGCTTCAGCCATGACAACGTCATTGGCTTCAGCAGTGTTGTTGGTGGCCGCCTTAGTATTATCAACCTCCACTTGAGTAGTTGGAGGGTCGGACACAGACACGTTCTCCTCGAGAACAACTTCTTGGTTAGTAGGGGGTGTGACAACACACTCTTCTTCTTGTCGGGGTTCTTTTTGATCATCGGCTGATGCAGCCGGAATGTCTTCAGCAGCTCTGGCTTCAGACGCAGAGATGTTCACAGTTGGAGTGGCGTCAGGAAACACTTGGCGTGCCACTGAGTTGAGTTGCTCTTCTCCTTCTGGAACACTCGACAGAGTGACTTGTGGCCTTGGTCCTTTGCGAAGCCTACGAAATGCGGGCGATGCTTTTGGAGAGGGAGTTGGCTGGACCACATAGGCACCATCGTCAAGCACCGGAGTGGTGACTTGAGGTGGGGGAGTACTTGGTGATTCTTCTTGACAAGGGGAGTCTTGAGGGTGATTAGCCTATGAATCATCCTGAGCAATTGGCGTCAAAGGACGACCAATGCTGATGAGTTCATTGTTCGTGAGAACAAGCGATGATACCATTTGGTGCTCAATCTGAGGAAGGACTTCATCATCATCTACATTGTCTTGGGGACCAATGTCTTCAGCTGTGGTGTGGTCAACAGCTAGATCTTCTTCAGCTTCAGGAGCCTCTGTGGTAGAAGCTCGTGAACAATTAATTGACGCTCTCGGTGTTCGGAAGCAGGACGAGCAACTGAGATTGGCTCGACGACAAGGGGCTCTGTGGTAGCAGCCCGATCTTTCTTCTTTGGCTTCCTCTTCTTGGCCCGTGGAGCATCGTCAGTGGCATTCTTGCTCTTGCACTTTCTGGCTTCAGCCTCAGCTGCCCTTGTCTTCTTCAGTTCAGACACAACTGTGGGGACCTTTGGCTTCGTGCCTGTCATACTGGCAGGGAAGACAATGCGAGGTGCTTCCCGCCCTGATGCTTCAGCTTGGGCCACAGCTGGCTTCTTCTTCTTGGCAGCCATCTTGGGCTAAATGTCTGGACGCCCAAGGGCTTTGCGCTTTTCAGCTTCGTTATGAACTTGCACACACTTGCTGGTGGAGAGCTTCATCCGTTCTCTTGATCCTTTTGCTGCATCACATTTCTGTTGAAAATGCTCTTTGAGCTCATGCAGCATCTGCTTGAAGCATTTGACATCCTCCACACTGAGATTGGCCACGTTCTTCTTGAATTGAGCTTTCTCGTGATCAGTCTTGTTCTTCAGTTCGACAATCTTCTAAGCCAGAGCTAGCTCATTTGCAATGGCACTGTGAAAAAAGACACTAATGCCAATTGGAAGCTGAAGATCATCAATACTGAGGTCTGGGTTGTCAAACCACTCATCAATGAAGTTATTCAAGATGTCCACATCAAAAAGGGGCAGGTCGCTGAAGATCTCCGCCTCTTGCTTGCTCTTTATCAACAGCTCAAGAGCATCATCGCCAAGATCGTCGTCACTTGACAGATCAATGGCTTCGTTCTCGTTCCTCAAAACGGCAGCTGGGGTCAGTGCTTGACCAGAACTTTGGATGGGCTTCTTCTTCTTCTCGGTCTTGGAGATGCGAGAAAGATCTTCAGACTACACACTGGCTTCAGGAGGTGCAGTGGCTAGAGGCTTCTCACGCGAAGCTTTCAGTGCAGTGGAGGGCTTTGAAGCCTTTGGTTTCTTCTGCTTCTGTGGCTTTGGTGGAGCAGGCGCTTCATCAGAATCAGCGTCGTCTACAGAGTGCTCCACGGCTGTGCCCTGAACAGCAATGTGTGTGATGAGACCTTCGAGATTGTAGAAGGGCCCAACGATATTTGGTTCAGCATCACGGGTGCCATCAGCCCGAGGAGCAGGTGAACCGGGGTTGAAGTCGAGTCCAAATGCTTTCTTGTTTTTCACAGCAGAGTCCTTGGCAAACTTGTAGTTACGCTTGAATAGATTGTCGTCACAACACCATAGCAGAGAAGATGGGTCGGCATTAGCAGGCTGTGGTCCATGGACCATGCAAGGGTAGAAGCCTTGAGCAATGGCTTCTGACTTGGACTTGGGTTGAAGATTTTTGTATAAGATATCTCCCCAAGGTCGCTTGATGGCATTCTTCTCCGCATACTCTGCAGTCACAAATCTGTACAGAAACCATTGTTCAGCCCAGTATCTGCGAATCCATTGGATTCTAGTCTTGCGTTCGCCATAGGTTTCTTCAGGGTCCGTCTTGTATAGCTCATAGAGATCTGGTGGCAGATCTTTGGAAGTGTTCCCACGGCACTGTCTGCCGCCCTTTCTTGCTGACTTTTCAGTGGCCATGTAGTTCAAACTGAATGGCTTCAGAACTTGCAAAGGCTTCCGTCTGCTGGTCAGACAGGAACTGGCTTTGATGTGACGCTGTAAGAATTCTGCAAATGAATGCAGACTATGAGAACCAAGGGATTCTCCCACAGACATGTACCTGTGACAGCATTAGAGATGCGAGGGAAGGGGAAGAGGTCATATGCATTCTCAGAAGAATTTGAAGATAAATCAGTTTGAAGACATTGACCTCATAGCGCGAAGACATTCACTTATATGTTGAGAGTTGGTTCCAGAGTTGTACGAATCCAAGAATAGGTACAAGTGAGGAATCTAACTATTTATGAAGCATAAGTAAATATACTAGGCATGATATGAGATGCAGAACATGATAGATCCAATTTTGTAGGTTTAGAAACCACTTTTGGTAGAGAAGGATGAATCTATCGGATCAAAAAGGCAGTAAAGTAAGCTTTAATTACCACACGAAGAACTGCTAGACGGAGTGGAGTGGGAGGCCGAGCAGTTCAATCTCCCGTGCCCTAACTTGGTGACGGAAGACACCTACGGCGGTGAGGTCGCGACAGCTAAGCGCTTTGTCACCGGCGTCGTCTAGAGCTAGCGGTGGCGCTAGGGTTTGTCGAGGTGGAGAGGTGGGAGAAGGATTTTGACCACGATGAGATGTGTATTTATAAGGAAAGGGACAACACAACGCAATTACGCAGGTGCCCCTGGTGGTTCACATCTGAGGGACACATGGCGAACATGCAACACATTGGAAGTCGTTCCATGTTCCCACACACGCCTGGACTGTCGGGTGGTCGTTCTGGCTTCTCCGGGTTTCAGGCAATAAGGATATATCATTTAAAACAGATTAAACTTTTGTCTCTATATCTTCTGCCAACAAGGACACAGAGAAGACATTCGACAGTTTCAATAGAATGCATATGATTTGGATAGATAGAATTTGAGGTAGAAGCATAGAAGAGGTTGGGGTCCGATCACATTCACTTAGATGAAAATATTCAAGCAAGAAGACACAGCTATAAGTGAATGTTGTAGAGGACAAAACACAAATCTATGAATATGTCTGAGTAAGACTAAATCAATATGATGAATATAAACATGAGGACCAATCAATGTTGAAAACAAGCCAAATGTGAAGACTTTGCAAATGTAACGCCAAATGAAACACTTCAAACAAAAGTTTGGTGGTGGCGTTACCCACCGTATAGGAAATATTAGACCCAGACACGGCGCACAATTGTCGTGGCGCTCCGAAGTCAAATTCCACATTAATGTATTCACACTTAGAGTGTATGTCTTCATTGATTGAAGATATACTTTACTTCGTGTGTTGCACATCTAAGTCATCAACATGCATAAGGGTTAGGATGTGTGTCCAATTACATGACATTTGAGGATTCTAAGATATTTAGCTCACACCGCAACTTGCAAAACCTTTTCTCATCCAAGGGCTTTGTGAAGATATCTGCCAATTGCTCTTCAGTGTTGACGTGTATGATGTCAATATCTTCCTTCATGACATGATCTCTGAGAAAGTGATGACGAATTTCAATGTGCTTTGTCTTCGAGTGCTGAACTGGGTTATTGGAAATCTTGATGGCGCTTTCATTGTCACAGTAGAGAGGCACTTGCTTCAGATGGATACCATAGTCCTTGAGAGTCTGCTTCATCCATAGAAGCTGAGCGCAGTAAGATCCAGCAGCAATGTATTTAGATTCAGCAGTGGAGAGAGACACACAGTTCTGCTTCTTTGAAGACCAACAGACGTGACATGTGCCTGATGTAGAGTTGCGATCCACCTTGTCACCAACATAATCAGCATACGAGAATCCAACTAGATCAAACTCTGAGCCCTTTGGATACCATAATCCTAGTGTTGGGGTGTAAGCCAAGTATCGAAGAATTCGCTTCACAGCTAAGTGATGTGATTCCTTTGGTACCGCTTGAAATCGGGCACACATGCAAACACTAAGCATGATATCTGGCCTAGATGCACATAAATAAAGTGAAGAACCAATCATGGAGCGGTATACCTTTTGATCAAACTCTTTACCATTGGCGTCGGGACTCACATGACTCTTGGTTGGCATTGGCGTCGTGTAACCTTTGCAATCTTGCATTCCAAACTTATTCAGGCAGTCTTTGAGGTATTTCTCTTGAGATATGAAGATGCCGTTGCTTTGCTGACGAATTTGAAGACCAAGGAAGAACTTCAGCTCACCCATCATGGACATCTGATATTGCTCTTGCATCATGTGTCCAAACTCATCATTGTATCTCTTGTCAGTGCAGCCGAAGATAATGTCATCCACATAGATTTGGCACACAAATAGTTCTCCATCATATGTCTTCGTGAAGAGTGTAGGATCTAGAGAACCAGGTTTGAAGCCTTTTCTCTTCAGGAAATCTTTGAGTGTGTCATACCAAGCACGAGGGGCTTGTTTGAGGCCATACAGTGCCTTGTTGAGCTTGTATACCATATCAGAATGTTTTGGATCTTCAAAGCTAGGTGGTTGTGCAACATACACTTCTTCTTGAATCTTGCCATTGAGAAAGGCACTTTTCACATCCATTTGATAGAGAAGGATGTTGTGATGGTTGGCATAGGCTAGCAGTATGCGAATAGCTTCAAGCCTAGCCACGGGAGCAAATGTTTCATCAAAGTCAATCCCTTCAACTTGAGTGTACCCTTGGGCAACGAGACGAGCCTTGTTTCTGACAACTTGACCATGCTCATCTTGCTTGTTGCGATATATCCATTTGGTGCCTATGATGTTGTGCTTGCGAGGGTTAGGACGCTTGATCAATTCCCACACATTGTTCAGCTCGAACGGTTGAAGCTCTTCTTGCATAGCTTGAATCCACTTAGGTTCCATGAAGGCTTCAGCAACTTTCTTGGGTTCAGATATAGAGACAGATGCAAAGTGCCCACAGAAATTTGCTAGCTGTGTTGCTCTTGAACGAGTGAGTGGACCAGGTGCATTGATGCTATTAATTATCTTCTCAATCTGTACTTCATTTGCAACACGAGGATGAACTGGACGAAGATTTTGCTCTTGCTGATCATTGTCTTCATTTTGTGCATTGACTTCAGGCTGAGCATTGTCTTCAGGTTGATTAGGTGCAGAAATGATAAGTTCCTCTTCAGCCTGTGCTTCAGACGGTATGATTTCTCCAGTTCCCATGAGCTTGATGGATTCACTAGGTGGAACTTCATCTAGCACATTTCGCAGGTGCTCTCTTTGTGAGCCGTTAGTCTCATCGAACCGCACATCTACGGTTTCAACCACTTTATAGTGAAAGAGGTTGAAGACCCTGTAGGAGTGCGAATCCTTTTCGTAACCAAGCATAAAACCTTCATGTGCTTTCGGTGCAAATTTTGAAGTGTGATGTGGATCCTTGATCCAGCACCTAGCACCAAATACTCTGAAGTAACTGACGTTTGGCTTCTTACCAGTTAGGAGCTCATAGGATGTCTTCTTCAGAAGCTTGTGAAGACAAACATGGTTGATGACATGGCATGCAGTATCAATGGCTTCTGGACGGAACTTCCTTGGTGTCTTGTATTCATCAAGCATCGTCCGAGCCATCTCAATGACTGTCCTTGTAACATCCCAAATTTTCAATTTGGAATGTTATACATTAGATCATCATGCATAACATATTTTATTGCGTTTTGTTTTGCGATCCTAGAAATTCTACGCAACTCAAGGACCCACGGAGAGAGTTGGGATTTCGTTATTTTCATATTTGGGTTTTCTCAAATTTTGAAAATAGGATCATTTGTTTTAATTATTTTCTCTCCGAAAATATTTCATATCAAATATATGAGAGGGGATAATATGACTTCTCCAAAAATAATGAAATATTGGAGGAAAAATATTAAAAACAAACATTTGATTTTATTTGAATTAGGAAAATACACATTTTTCAAAATTGCATTTTAGGCCCAAATAAATGTTCATCTTGTCCGGCGTATTTTTAGAGAACGGGAAAAATTTATTTCGGGATTTTTGGAGTCCGTTTAGTATTTCTTTTCTTTCTTTTTCTGCATGTCTGATTTAAAAAAAAACGAACC
>NC_057802.1:442896384-442904412 GCF_018294505.1 Triticum aestivum | reverse complement strand
GGCCGCGCCGCCGCCCGGAGCCCCGCCGCCGACCCCGCCTGATGCCGGAGCCGCCCCGCCACCGCCGTCCCGCCACTCGAGGTTGACCGCCGCCGTCGCCGGTTTTCTCCGGAAAACCGTGCGTGTTTTTTTAGAAAACCCCGGTTTATTTTTTAGATCGATTTTATTTTTTTTCGGTTTATTTATTTTGTGGACGTTCGTCCGTACGTTCGTTTTAACGAACGGTTTTCGTCGTTTAACTGCAAACAGCGAACGCTCGTTCGTTAGCCTGTTCGTCAGTTTTTCTTTTTCTTGTATTTTTCATGATTATTTTCGATCGCGATTTTCGATCTGTTTTTCGTTTTAGTATAACTTTTCGCTCGTTTATCGGAATCAGGCGATTCAAGCGCCTGGAGTTTTGTATCGAAACCCTCTTTCTGTTTAACCAACTCAAACAAGTTTTTGCTACTGTAAAATTTGACTTAGGTCCAGATTAGTAAACAAAGCTTGTTTCTTTCGCCGTTTGAGTTTCGTTGCTTCGTTCGATTTGTTTCTTTTTGCAAACCGGAGTTCTTAAGTTGAACTTTATGGTTAGATCTTTTATTATGAGTTTTACCCGTGCACCCTTGCTTGATTGCTTATGTATGTATTGTTTGTTTGCGATAGAGTACCCGGAGTGCGAAGCGTGCTACTACGAGTCTCTAGGTTTCACGGATCATCAGCAAGGCAAGTAACACTTTGATCATACCTCTTTACCACCCAGTTTTATTGCATTAGATCAATCCTCAAACTATTGCATGATTAGGATCTGATTAAAATGTGGGTTTTGGGAAGTAGTTGAGGTAGTACCTATTGCCCTGTTTATATCAAACCATTGGGAGTTACTTCTACATTTGCTTATATTGCTATGCTATGCTCGTAGACGTGGATTGGGTTTGAGTGAATTTTTCCATGACAGATGTGAGATTGTTAATTAATGGTTCAACTTAAGGTGGCTACTTTAATTTACATCTAGGTGGATTGAGGCACCTGGAGAACCCAGTGTTGCCTGTATTTTTGGATATCCCGGAGTACCCGTGTGATCATCCTATGGACCGCCACCCAGACTCAGAGGGATCATGAGATTTTTCATGCTAGAAACTTCCGTGTGCAGCCACAAGATATTATGGGCTTTAGCATAGTTGAGTAGGTTACATGACCTCTTGAAGAGGTGGGCTAGCAGATGTAGGGGAAAGTAGGTGTAACTGTCCACCCGGAGTAAAGAGTATTGTTTCTGAAAGACTCTGTCTCGGTCATCCGTTTCTCAAACACCATGTAGTGCGAGAAATCAAGCGGAGGCGATCGAGTCTTGTGGGGAAAGGTGCGCAAACCTCTGCAGAGTGTACGATCTAATCATGGTTAGCCGTGTCCCCGGTTATGGACATCTTGAGTATCTAGTTTTTGGATTATCATGTGAATCTCATCATCATGTTACTTAATTTAATTTGATTGGGTTAATCACGTTCTTAATTGGGATTGAGTTGGAGGTACCTTCTCAATGTTTAACAACCACCATGATAGTTAAATAAAATTTATTCCTTTGTGGTAGGGAAAATTGGCTTTTCGCAAAACTGTAACCATAGAGCTTTCCACCAGCCAAATATGCATGTGGTGATAGCATTATTCTGTTCATTACTCTCTATGTGTTACATTGCCAGCATATTCCATGTGCTGACCCGTTTTCGGGCTGCAACGTATCATGTTGCAGACTTCTCAGACGATGAGTAAGGTGACATAGGTCGTGGTCTTATACTCAGTGATGCCGTTGGAGTTGATGGACTCACTTTATCTTCCAAGCCTTCCGCTGTCATCATTTTCAGATGGCCTTAAGCCGTATTTATTGTATTAAGTTCTCTTTTGAGACATTCGATGTAATACATGTGTGATTGCTACTCTGTTATAAATCCTTCAAGTACCGTGCGTGTCAGCATTACTGATCCAGGGACGACACTGATGCACAGAGACTAGACTGTTTGAGGTCTGGTCGCTACAAAGATGGTATCAGAGCACATGCTGACTGTAGGACACGACCACTAAGCTAAAGCCCTAGATCACTACTGTCTTCTCATTTCTAACTCCTCTCCTTTCTTCCACTCTTTTAGGATGGCAGATGCAAGGAACAAGTTCGCGCAACCGGATGAGGATACACCTTTTGGACGACACTTGAAGGAAGTTACTAAGTACCTGAACATCGGAATACCAAGCTTCACCGGAACCTACAACGCCACACTACCAGAAGAGGAGCGCTGGATGATTCAAGTTCAAGTTCCAGGAAGGACGTTCATGCCAGTCACTGAGCCCATAGAGTTTTCCTTTGATGCACCAACCTAGAGTCTAGGAAAGAGCATGGCAGCCCACATCACCATGGGACGCATTGGAGAAGTGTACCACAATGATCTCAAGGATACTATCTATCAGATTTGTGGGCGCCGAGACGAGCAATGGGAGATGATCAGCACTAGGAAGGATAGACCTATTGCAGCTTTCATTCAGGAGTTAAACCAGCACATTCGTCGCTAGGAGAACCAGATGTGCACAGACATGATAGAACTGAAGAAGGCAAAGACAAGGATCATGGAACTGGAGGAAGAACTCAAGGCTACACACGATGGATATGAGGAGGAAATCGCAACATTGTTGGAGAAGAATGACGACCTGATAAAGAAGCTAGGAGTTTTCATGGGAGACCCAGCACCAGGAGGAGATGATGACGATTCTACTTGCCCGGAGAACTACATCATCATCGACGACACTGACTCGGACCCCAGTGATGATGATTGGGAGGATGAAGCCGGAGCAGATATCATGGAGTCTTCGACTAAGCAATTTTTCTAGTAGACCACCAAATTAGTAGTAGTATTCCACCATGTATATAGTATAGTCCAAGCACTTTGTAACGATAGTTAGATTGATTGTATGCCTTGTTTGAATTGATTGGAGTGATATGATTGTGTTTGTCTCATGTGCATATGGGTAGTGTTTTCCCTCTAGACCTCATTCTATCCTATCTTCTCATCTTTTCTAAACCCATCAGATGCCTCCGAGACGCGACACCGGATTTGTTTTCCCACCGAAGAATCCCTCAATTGATTCAGCAGCAGAATGCCTTGATGCAAGTGCTAGTTCAGAACCAAGGCAACAACAACAACAACCCACCACCACCTGTTGATCACTTAGCCCGTTTTCTTAGGCTGAATCCGCCGGTGTTCTCCAGTAGCACCGAGCCGATTGTGGCAGATGATTGGCTCCGCAAGGTTGGAAGGGAGCTGACCACTGCAGGATGCATAGATGCGGAGAGAGTGCGTTTTGCCGCACATCATCTTGATGGACCCGCAGCATCATGGTGGGAGAATTACACAGCCACTCACCCCATTGACACTGTCACATGGGACCAGTTTCAGCAAGCTTTCCGTACTTCCCACGTTTCAGCAGGAGCTATGGCCTTGAAGAAGCGTGAGTTTCGCAACTTACGCCAAGGAGGACGTACCGTTGGCCAATACGTGGAGGATTTCAGTAAGTTAGCACGTTATGCCCCAGATGACGTTGCTACGGATGCAGCTAAGCAGGAGAAGTTTCTGGAAGGACTGAATGATGAGCTGAGCATGCAGTTGATGGTGGCAACTTTTAACAACTACCAGGAGTTGGTAGATAGAGCTCTCATGATTGAAGGGAAGCAGCAGCAGATTGAGAGTCGTAAGAGGAAGTATGGACAAGGAAAGTACAGTACAGGAGCTCACCAGAAGCCTCGTTTTACCCCGAACTCGGGAGGACACCTTCAGCATAACCATGGAGGTCACAATCACAATGGAGGGAGCTCGCAGAATCATAGTGGCCCCAAGAATGACAATGGGAACGGAGGAAGCAATGGACAAAACCGTACCAACCCATCAACCCCAGCCAAGAAGGATCTAAGCCGCGTTACTTGTTTCAAGTGCCAGAAGACTGGACATTATGCCACTGATTGTCCAGAAGCTAAGAATGGAAATGGCAATGGAAGCTCGGGGAAGAAGCTGAACCCTTTCAACAGAGGACAAGTGAACCACGTTAATGTGAAGGAGGTTGAAGCACAACCTGATGCAGTAATAGGTAAGTTTTTGGTTAAGTCATTTACTGCAATCGTTCTTTTTGATACTGGTGCATCACATTCATACATATCAAGGGGATTTGTGGATAAGTTTAAGTTGCCCACCAAAGTTCTTAGAACACCTATGTTAGTAACCTCGCCAGGAGCAGAGTATATGGCAAGCCAAGGATGTTTTCAGATACCATTGGCCATAGGTAGGCATGTTTTCCCCTCAGACCTAATAGTTTTGGAGTCGCAAGGTTTGGATGTGATTTTGGGAATGGATTGGCTATCGATGTATGGAGGAAACATCGATTGCGCCAGTAAGACGATTTTGCTTACTACCCAAGAAGGAAGAAGGATTAAGTATGTATTCCGGCATGTGCCGAAGAGGAGTCAAGTGAATTCCTTATCAGGAGTTGTACAAGAGGAAGTGCCAGTGGTGAAGGATTTCCCTGACGTATTTCCACAGGAGTTTCCAGGCATGCCACCGGATAGAGACATCGAGTTTTTGATTGAGCTTTTGCCAGGCACTGGGCCAATATCTAAGAGACCGTACAGGATGCCCGCTAAGGATTTGGAAGAAATTAAGAAGCAGATTAAGGAGTTACTGGATAAAGGATATATTCGCCCAAGTTCGTCACCTTGGGGATCACCCGTACTTCTAGTGGAGAAGGAAGATGGATCGTTGAGGATGGTTGTTGATTATCGTGGATTGAATGAAGTAACAATCAAGAACAAGTACCCACTGCCGATGATCAATGATCTGTTTGACCGACTACAAGGAGCTAAAGTATTTTCCAAGATTGATTTGCGATCAGGATACCACCAGTTGAAGATTCGAGAGCAGGATATACCCAAGACAGCTTTTACCACAAGGTATGGGCTATATGAGTACACCGTTATGTCATTTGGCCTGACTAACGCACCCGCCTATTTCATGAACATGATGAACAAAGTGTTTATGGAGTTTTTGGATAAGTTCGTCGTAGTGTTCATTGATGATATTCTGGTCTATTCGAAGAATGAAGAAGAGCATAAGGAGCATTTGCGTTTGGTACTTGGAAAGCTCAGAGAACATCAGTTATATGCCAAGTTCAGCAAGTGCGAGTTTTGGTTAAAGGAAGTTGGATTCCTTGGACATGTTATATCCGGAGAAGGAATAGCAGTAGATCCCACCAAGGTTAACACTATGACAAATTGGGAGTCACCCACGACAGTTGGAGAGATCCGGGGTTTTCTTGGACTCGCAGGATACTACCAGAGATTTATTGAGAATTTCTCGAAGATTGCAAAACCTATGACCGAGTTGTTGAAGAAGGACACCAAATTCAATTGGACTGAGGAATGTGAGGCTAGTTTCCAGGAGTTGAAGAAACGTTTGGTTACAGCGCCAGTGTTGATTCTGCCAGATCAACGCAAGGATTATGAAGTATATTGCGACGCTTCTCGTCAAGGACTTGGAGCAGTGCTAATGCAGGAGGGAAGAGTTGTTTCATATGCCTCAAGACAGCTTAAACCCCATGAGTTGAATTATGCTACACATGATTTGGAGTTAGCAGTCGTAGTGCATGCGTTGAAGACGTGGAGAAATTTTCTCATCGGAAACCATTGTGAGGTGTACATGGATCACAAGAGTTTGAAGTACATTTTCACGCAGAAGGAGTTGAATCTCAGGCAAAGGAGATGGTTGGAGCTCATTAAGGATTATGATATGAGATTGCATTATCACCCAGGGAAGGCTAACGTAGTAGCCGATGCGTTGACCCGCAAGAGCCATGTCAACACACTCATGGCCGGAGAGTTACCCAAGGAGTTAGCAGAGGATCTTCGCGAACTATGTTTGGAAATAGTTCCGAGAGGCTTTGTAGAAGCATTGGAGATTTAGTCTACTTTGATGGATAAGATCAGAGAAGCTCAGAAGACAGACAAGGAAATTGCTGAGATAAAGGAAAGGATGAGTAAAGGAAAAGCCAAGGGATTTCATGAGGATGAGCACGATATCTTATGGTTTGAGGACCGCGTTTATGTGCCCAATGATCCGGAGATCAGGAAGTTGATCTTGCAAGAGGCCCATGATTCATCATATTCGATTCACCCAGGAAATACCAAGATGTACCAGGATTTAAAGGACAGTTTCTGGTGGACCGGAATGAAGAAGGATATTGCGGAGTATGTAGCAGTTTGTGATGTATGTCAGAGTGTAAAAGCAGAGCATCAGAAGCCGGCAGGATTGCTACAACCATTGCCGATACCCGAATGGAAGTGGGATAAGCTAGGCATGGATTTTATCACAGGATTGCGCAGGACTCGTTCAGGCTATGACTCGATATGGGTTGTAGTCGATCGTTTGACGAAGGTAGCTCATTTCATCCCAGTAAAGACCACTTATACAAGTCCTAAGTTGGCAAAGATATACATGACCAGGATCGTATGTCTGCATGGAGGTCCGAGGACCATTGTATCAGATAGAGGAACCCAATTTACTTCAAAGTTTTGGAATCAATTGCATGAAACTTTGGGTACCAGGCTAGAGTTCAGTACAGCCTTTCATCCACAGACAGACGGACAGACCGAGAGAGTCAATCAGATTTTGGAGGACATGCTGAGAGCTTGTGCGCTAGATTATGGATCTAGTTGGGACGACAATTTGCCGTATGCAGAGTTCTCTTACAACAAAATTTATCAATCTAGTTTGAAGATGGCCCCTTTCGAAGCTCTGTACGGAAGGAGGTGCAGGACACCGTTGTTGTGGGACGAAGTTGGAGATCGCCAGTTGTTTGGACCAGATTTGATTAAAGAGTCTGAACAGAAGGTGAAGTTGATTCGCGATAGGCTCAAGGTAGCCCAGTCCAGGCAGAAGAGTTATGCGGATTCTAAACGCAAGGAGACAGTTTACGAAGTCGGAGACAGAGTGTATCTTCGAGTATCACCACTTCGAGGAGTGAAGCGCTTTGGAGTTAAGGGAAAGTTAGCGCCACGTTTTGTAGGACCATACAAAGTCTTGGAGCGTATGGGAGAAGTTGCTTACAAGTTGGAATTGCCCGGAGGATTGTCGGGAGTTCACGATGTGTTCCATGTTTCTCAGCTGAAGAAGTGCCACGCAGAGATGGCTGAGATACCACTGAGAGATAGAGTGCCATTGGAAGCGATTCAGCTGGATAGTGATTTGACCTATGAGGAGAAACCAGTCAAGATTCTCGAATATGCCAGCCGAGTCACCCGCAGCAAGGTTATCAAGTTTTGCAAAGTTCAGTGGAGTCACCATACCGAGGATGAAGCCACCTGGGAGCGAGAGGAAGATCTACGGAAGGACCACTCTCACCTATTTTCTAGCCAACCCGAATCTGGAGGGCGAGATTCATCTTAAGGGGGTAGGTTTGTAACATCCCAAATTTTCAATTTGGAATGTTATACATTAGATCATCATGCATAACATATTTTATTGCATTTTGTTTTGCGATCCTAGAAATTCTACGCAACTCAAGGACCCATGGAGAGAGTTGGGGATTTCGTTATTTTCATATTTGGGTTTTCTCAAATTTTGAAAATAGGATCATTTGTTTTAATTATTTTCTCTCCGAAAATATTTCATATCAAATATATGAGAGGGGATAATATGACTTCTCCAAAAATAATGAAATATTGGAGGAAAAATATTAAAAACAAACATTTGATTTTATTTGAATTAGGAAAAATACACATTTTTCAAAATTGCATTTTAGGCCCAAATAAATGTTCATCTTGTCCGGCTTATTTTTAGAGGACGGGGAAATTTATTTCGGGATTTTTGGAGTCCGTTTAGTATTTCTTTTCTTTCTTTTTCTGCACGTCCGATTTAAAAAAACGAACCGACCTACCGGGCCGTGTCCGGCTAGGACTCTGGCCCGGCCGGCCTTTATAAGCTGGGAGGCCGAGCCCCGCAGCCCAGCCCGAGCCGCTCGCCC
>NC_057802.1:442888802-442895897 GCF_018294505.1 Triticum aestivum | reverse complement strand
CGACGCCGCCCGGAGCCCCGCCGCCGACCCCACCTGACACCGGAACCGCCCCGCCGCCGCCGTCCCGCCACCCGAGGTTGACCGCCGCCGCCGCCGGTTTTCTTTGGAAAACCGTGCGTGTTTTTTTAGAAAACCCTGGTTTATTTTTTAGATCGGTTTTTTTTGGTTTATTTATTTTGCGGACGTTCGTCCGTACGTGCGTTTTAACGAATGGTTTTCGTCGTTTAACAGCAGACAGCGAACGTTCGTTCGTTATCCTGTTCGTCAGTTTTTCTTTTTCTCGGATTTTTCGCGATTATTTTCGATCGCGATTTCCGATCTGTTTTTCGTTTTAGTATAAATTTTCGCTCGTTTATCGGAATCAGGCGATTCAAGCGCCTAGAGTTTCGTCTCGAAACCCTCTTTCTATTTAACCAACTCAAACAAGTTTTTGCTACTGTAAAATTTGACTTAGGTCTAGATTAGTAAACGAAGCTTGTTTCTTTCGCCGTTTGAGTTTCGTTGCTTCGTTCAATTTGTTTCTTTTTGCAAACCGGAGTTCTTAAGTTGAAATTTCTGGTTAGATCTTTTATTGTGAGTTTTACCCGTGCACCGTTGCTTGATTGCTTATGTATGTATTGTTTGTTTGCGATAGAGTACCCGGAGTGCGAAGCGTGCTACTACGAGTCTCTAGGTTTCACGGATCATCAGCAAGGCAAGTAACACTTTGATCATACCTTTTTACCACCCAGTTTTATTGCATTAGATCAATCCTCAAACTATTGCATGATTAGGATCTGATTAAAATGTGGGTTTTGGGAAGTAGTTGAGGTAGTACCTATTGCCCTGTTTATATCAAACCATTGGGAGTTACTTCTACGTTTGCTTATATTGCAATGCTTTACTCGTAGACGTGGATTTGGTTTGAGTGAATTTTTCCATGACAGATGTGAGATTGTTAATTAATGGTTCAACTTAAGGTGGCTACTTTAATTTACATCTGGGTGGATTGAGGCACCTGGAGAACCCAGTGTTGCCTGTATTTTTGGATATCCCGGAGTACCCGTGTGATCATCCTGTGGACCGCCACCCAGACTCAAAGGGATCATGAGATTTTTCATGCTAGAAACTTCCGTGTGCAGCCACAAGCTATTATGGGCTCTAGCATAGTTGAGTAGGTTACATGACCTCTTGAAGAGGTGGGCTAGCAGATGTAGGGGAAAGTAGGTGTAACTGTCCACCCGGAGTAAAGAGTATTGTTTCTGAAAGACTCTGTCTCGGTCATCCGTTTCTCAAACACCATGTAGTGCGAGAAATCAAGCGGAGGCGATCGAGTCTTGTGGGGAAAGGTGCGCAAACCTCTGCAGAGTGTACAATCTAATCATGGTTAGCCGTGTCCCCGGTTATGGACATCTTGAGTATCTAGTTCTTGGATTATCATGTGAATCTCATCATCATGTTACTTAATTTAATTTGATTGGGTTAATCACGTTCTTAATTGGGATTGAGTTGGAGGTACCTTCTCAATGTTTAACAACCACCATGATAGTTAAATAAAATTTATTCCTTTGTGGTAGGGAAAAATTGGCTTTTCGCAAAACTGTAACCATAGAGATTTCCACCAGCCAAATATGCATGTAGTGATAGCATTATTCTGTTCATTACTCTCTATGTGTTACATTGCCAGCATATTCCATGTGCTGATCCGTTTTCGGGCTGCAACGTATCATGTTGCAGACTTCTCAGACGACGAGTAAGGTGCCATAGGTCGTGGTCTTATACTCAGTGATGCCGTTGGAGTTGATGGACTCACTTTTTCTTCCAAGCCTTCCGCTGTTATTGTTTTCAGATGGCCTTAAGTCGTATTTATTGTATTAAGTTCTCTTTTGAGACATTCGATGTAATAAGTGTGTGATTGCTACTCTGTTATAAATCCTTCAAGTACTGTGCGTGTCAGCATTACCGATCCAGGGATGACACTGATGCACAGAGACTAGACTATTTGAGGTCTGGTCGCTACAGTCCTGTTCTTGCGCTCCACGATGCCATTCTGCTAAGGTGTGTATGGAGCAGATAACTCATGAGTGATGCCTAAGGTATCAAGGTAAAAATCGAGGCCGGTGTTCTTGAACTCCGTGCCGTTGTCACTTCTGATGTGCTTGATCTTGACGCCATAGTTCGTCATGGCATGAGTTGCAAAGCGTCTGAAGACGTCCTGCACTTCATTCTTGTAAAGGATTATATGCACCCATGTATGTCTTGAGTAGTCATCAACAATGACGGAGCCATAGAGACACGCAGTTGTAGTAAGAGTAGAGTAGTGAGTAGGACCAAATAAGTCCATGTGTAGTAGCTCGAAGGGTTGAGATGTCGTCATGATTGTCTTCGAGGGATGCTTGGCCCTCGTCATCTTTCCAGCTTCGCAGGCACCACACAGATGATCTTTCTTGAACTTGACGCCCTCGATGCCTACGACGTGTTTCTTCTTTGCGAGAGTGTATAGGTTCCTCATGCCAGCATGCCCTCGCCTCCGATGCCAGAGCCAGCACTCTGAAGCTTTTGCTAGAAGACATACGGCTAACTCTGGTCCTACTGAGAAATCTACCATATATAGATCATCTTTCCGGTACCCTTGAAAGACTAGAGACTTGTCAGATTCCATTAGAACAAGGCAACGATATTTTCCAAATATCACAATCATGTTCAAGTCACAAAGCATTGAGACAGACATTAAGTTGAAACCAAGGGATTCAACAAGCATCACTTTATCCATGTGCTGATCCTTTGAGATTGCAACTCTACCTAGGCCCAATACCTTGCTTTTACCAGTGTCAGCAAATGTGATGTGACTCTTGTCAGATGGACGTAAGGTTGAGTCCATGAGAAGACTTCGATCACCAGTCATGTGATTAGTGCATCCACTGTCCATAATCCATTCTGAAGCATGTGGTGTCATACCCTACAGTACAGTTAGGGGGACAGGCTTCACCAAGAGTATTGTGAAGCATAAACATTTGACGGACAAGAGGATTATCAAAGCTCAGATCAAGGTTAGGACTGATAGGATGATTGGCAAGTGATTCAGGAACAAAATACATAGTAAGACCATTTGGGCAGTTTATCTTGCGCCCCACAAGATGTTTTAGGTCCCCAGCATAAGCATCGGACGCCTTTGATTTCCGGCTAGAGACCTTTCCCTGCAAAGGAAAGTTAATTTTTCGTAACCACCCACATCCTCAGGGGTGGCTTAGAAGCAATGAGTCTAACTGCAGCATCTGAGAACTTCGGCTTTGGAGCCCTAGCAAATAGCCTTGCAGGAGGTGAATAATACTCATATGAAATAAGCAGAATAGTTCTTAGTCTTATGAACATAGCGGTTTGATGATACGCGCTCATATTCATAAGTTTGAGAATGATTTCCCTGCAAAACATTGGCGTTAGGGTGACTCTTGTGAGTCCTCTGTCTGTATGACGCCTTTGGACCATATGAAGCCTTTGGTCTGGGGTTTGTCTTCTTCCCTTGTGGTGTCATGATGAAATTCATAGGAAGATTCTCAAGACACCTTTTGGGCACCCAGATCTTCTTCATAGGTGGTCCATTCCTGCAGTTAGTACCAACATACCTGGCAAACACTTCACCATTCTGATTCTTAAATAGTTTTATAGTTTGCATCAAAGGATTCATCAATGACAATCGGGTTCGCAGAAGTGAAGCCAGATAAGGTGGATGGGTCCACTGAAGGTCCCTTTGCAGCAACCCATGTGGTTTTGGGGTACTGCTCAGGCTTCCAGTAAGAACCATCAACATTCATTTTCCTCTCGAACCCGACACCCTCTTTTCTAGGGTTTCGGTTCAGAATCTGCTTTTTGAGGACATCACATAGTGTGTGATGCCCTTTGAGACTTTTGTACATTCCAGTCTCAAGCAATGTCTTCAACCTAGCATTTTCATCAGCAATAGTAGTGGTATCCTCAGCAGAGGGGTTAATTACCACATCAGCAGTTGAAGATATTGTGACAGTAGCAGCAGTAGAACATTCAGCAACAGAAGTAGCGTTATCATGCTCAAGGCATTTTAGACATGGTGGTTCAAATCCTTCCTGAGCGGGAATGATCTGTTGAGTGCGAAGTGACTCGTTCTCTTTTTGAAGATCTTCACGAACTGCTCTCAATTTCTCAAGTTCTTGCTTCCTTTGAAGATAATCATAGGAAAGCTTTTCATGAGTTGTTGAGAGCGTTTCATGACGAATTTCAAGTTCCTCGTACTTAACATGAAGATTTTTTATGTCTTCAATTAAGGACCGAGATCGGGTCATTTCCGCGTCCAACAGGTCATCGCTTTTGTCTAACAGTTTTTGAATATGTTCCATAGCTTTCTGTGGTTCAGTTGCAATTTTAGCAAGTGTTTTGTAGCTGGGTTTGGATTCACAATCAGAGTCATCTTCACTTGATGTTTGAAAGTAAGCATCGCGTGAGTTTACCTTGGCACCACGTGCCATGAAGCAGTAGGTGGGGGCAGAGTCGTCCTTGTCATTAGCATCAGCGTTGGTGAAGGAGCCATTGTCTTCAGTGTTAAAGATGGACTTGGCAACGTAGGCTGTGGCTAGAGCCAGACTTGCAACGCCAGAGTCAGACTCCTCCTCAGACTCCACCTCTGCCTCCTCAGAAGCAGACTCCTCCTCTGAATCCATCTCCTTGCCAACAAAAGCACGAGCCTTGCCAGATGAGCTCTTCTTATGTGATGAAGACTTGGAGGAAGACTTGGAAGAAGACTTTGAGGATCTCTTCTTCTTCTTGTCATCAGAATCATATTCCTTGCTCTTCTTCTTCTTGTTCTCATTGTCCCACTGAGGACACTCAGAGATGCAGTGACCAGGTTTCTTGCACTTGTGGCATGTTCTCTTCTTGTGGTCATGAGTGGAAGCTTCATCATTTCTTCAGCTGGATCTTGAAGACTTTCTGAAGCCTTTCTTCTTGGTGAATTTCTGGAACTTCTTCACAAGCATAGCAAGATCCTTTCCAATGTCTTCAGGATCCCCAGAACTACAATCAGATTCTTCTTCAGATGAGGAAACAACTTTTGCCTTCAAAGCGCGAGTACGTCCATAGCTAGAACCATAGATCTCTCTTTTCTCAGATAACTGGAACTCATGTGTGTTGAGCCTCTCAAGTATGTCAGACGGATCGAGAGTCTTGAAGTGAGGGCGTTCTTGGATCATTAAGGCTAGGGTGTCAAACGAGCTGTCAAGTGATCTCAGGAGTGTCTTGACGATTTCATGCTTGTTGATCTCTGTGGCGCCAAGGGCATGAAGCTCATTTGTGATGTTAGTGAGGCGATCAAACGTGAGCTGGACATTCTCATGGTCGTTTCTCTTGAAGCGGTTGGAGAGGTTGCGAAGAACACTGATCCTTGAGTCTCTCTGGGTTGAGACGCCTTCGTTGACCTTGGACAGCAAGTCCCGGACTAGCTTCAATGTTTCCAAAGCACTCACACGGCCATACTGTCCTTTGGTGAGATGACCACAGATGATGTTCTTGGCAGTAGAGTCCAGTTGAATGAACTACTTGACATCAGCAGGGGTGACACCTTCACAGCCCTTGGGAATGCTGTTCTTGACGACATACCAGAGGTCGACATCAATGGCTTCAAGATGCATACACATCTTATTCTTCCAGTAGGGGTAATCAGTGTCATCGAAGACCGGGCACACGGAGGAGACTTTGATTATCCCTGTAGTCGACATAGCTAAAACTCTAGGTGGTTAAACCGAATCACACAGAACAAGGGAGTACCTTGCTCTGATACCAATTGAAAGTGCTAGTTATCGACTAGAGGGGGGGGGTGAATAGGCGATTTTTATGGAAGTCTTCAAAACAGGGGAGTTTCGAAGACGAACGATAGAAATGAATCTATTGACATGCAGCGGAAGGTAGACTACACTAGACAAGCCATAGTCAAGCAAGTAGTGAAGCTAAAGCACGAAGACTATTAGCAGCTAGGTAGTATGGATCAAGATGGAAGATAGTGTGAGGTCAAACAACAATAGTTGTAAAACAGTGAAGTCAAACAGATAAGACAAACAAGCAAAAGACTTCACGAAGACAAACTATAAATAAGTGAAGGAAGAGATAGAACCAGTTGCTTGATGAAGACACATGATTTGTTGGACCAGTTCCAGTTGCTGTGACAACTGTACGTCTGGTTAGGGAGGCTGAGATTCAACTCAGAAGACCGCGTCTTCACCTTATTCCCCTTGAGCTAAGGACACTTAGTCCTCGCCCAATCACTCTGGTAAGTCTTCAAGGTAGACTTCCAAACCTTCACAGACTTCATTTACCGGCAATCCACAATGACTCTTGGATGCTCAAAACGCGACGCCTAACCGGCTGGAGGATTCACAGTCCTCAAGTGTAACAAGTCTTTAGGTCACGCGGACAGAAAGATTCAGTGATGCCTAACACTCTTTGGCTCTGGGTGTTTTGGGCTTTGTCCTCGCAAGGATCTTTCTCTCAAAGGCTTCGAGGTTGGTTGCTCTCAAATGACAAAAGCCGTGCACTAACTCTGAGCAGCCACTAATTTATGGTGTAGGGGGTGGGCTATTTCAGTACAAAAAAAGACACATCCGTGACATTTTGGGCCGAACGAATTTTTTTTTCTGTCATACATATGACACTTCTATGACGATAATTGTGACAAAACCCGGTATCATCATAGATGTGGTGGGCTCCTACTTCTATGACAAAAAATCATGACAGAAAATGGGCTTTTCGTCCTGGGCGGGCCAGAGACGCAGCTGCATGACATTCTTTGGGCCGTCCATGACGGAAAAAACTGTGGTAGAAGCGAGGGGGAGGAAAATTTCGGGGAGTTCCCGGTTACGGTGGGAGGTCGGGGGCTGAGCGATGCGCGTTTCTCTCGTACACATACGCGCGTGTGTGCGAGGCGTTGGCTCTAACTGAACCCGAGCGAGGTGTTGGGCTCTAACTGAACCCGAGCGATTGCACTGCAGGCTACGCGTTACTGAACCCGAGCGATCGATCGATGGCTGTTAACTGAACCCGATCGAGCGATTCCTTCGCTACTGCTGCTAACTGAAGCCGATCGATTGGATGAAC
>NC_057802.1:442887300-442888192 GCF_018294505.1 Triticum aestivum | reverse complement strand
AACAGTAGCCGGTGGAGTAGCGCGCGGTGGAGACTGGATGAACAGGAGCCCATGGAGGTTGGAGGAGGTCAACGGTAGCCCGTGGAGGCTGGAGGAGGTCGATGGTGGAGATGAACAGTATCCCGTGGAGTCCCGTTTTGCGGTACGCCACACCCCTCCCGATGAACAGGACCCCCATTTCGACCGTAGTGCTCCAACACAAGTCCATTTCCTCCGTTTTGCGGTACGCCACACCCCTCCCGATCAACAGGACCCCCATTTCGACCGTAGGAGGTCAGTTTCCTCCGTTTTGCGGTACACCAGACCCCTCCCGATGAACAGGATCCCGTTTCGAACGTGGCCGGTCGAACACAAGGCCGTTTCCTTTGTTTTGTGGTACGCCAGGCCTCGTTTCCATCGCCTGTTCCGTCCAAGCCCTCCCATGAACATGACCAAGCATTCCGTTCCGACCCAGCCGGTTGGCTCCCATGCGTTCCGTTGCCTCCCGATGAACACAACGCATTTCGTTGCCTCCCCATGAACACGACGCATTCCGTTGCCTCCCCATGAACATGACGACAACGCTGTTTCTCCGTTCTGACCCAGCCATGTACACAAGACCTGGCCGTATGTATGCGTGAGTAGGCGTTCGAGACCCTGCCCGTATGTACGTATGTGGCCGTATTTTCTTTCTTGCACCCTGGCTGCTGTACGTACATGTACATGCTACGCGCGCGCCTCTACTACGACACGTATGCGCCTCTACTACGACACGTGCGCGCCTCTACATCGACCAGTATATATGTACGTACACGTTCGCGACCAGAATGACAACACTACGTACGCTTCGACCAGGTGGGTCCCGACTGTCAGGCACTTCCTTGCCTGCGAAGATGTAGCTGGTGGGTCCTAG
>NC_057802.1:442871805-442887195 GCF_018294505.1 Triticum aestivum | reverse complement strand
GGACGCACTTCCTTGCGTGCGAAGGTGTAGCTGCTAGGTCCCAGTAGTCAGGGGGGAATCGTTTTGTTTTTTTGCCCGGACGCACTTCCTTGCGTGCGAAGATGTAGCTGGTGGGTCCCAGCAGTCAGGGGGGAACGTTTTTTGCGAAATACGGTGGCTTGTCCGGTGGGTCCCCGCTGTCAGGTGGAGGAATAATTATTTTGCGCGTAATAAGGAGGCACTTCCTTGCTGCGGCCGTGGACCCAGCTGTCAGCCTCTCCACGTACAGTCCACGTCTGATGGAAGCCATTCCTTGACCACGTTGACCACGCCGCGCCGAGAGCACCAGGGCGGTGGACGACGGCGAGGCCTAGGAAGGGGACGACGCGGAGCCGGGGAAGACGCGGCAGTGGATGCCCACGCGTAGAGGAGTATGAGGGTTCACTCGTTCGGCTGCGGTGTGAGGCTGCCGTCGCCGCAGAATAACAGGGGGTGTGGGTGCGTAGAGGGATGGCCTGGCCAGCGGTGGGAGTAGTAGGGGGCGGTGAGGCCTCCGCGGCATCACAGCCGGCCACGGGCGGCAGGAGCAGGCGGCACGACTGGCGCTGCTTTGGGCGGCTGGAGCAAGAAGACCAGAGGTTGAAGAAGCACTACGGCCGTTGGATGGACATCGTACGGTCACTGGAGCTAGAATCGTTCATATATTGACTAAAGTTGACAAAGGCCTGCGTCCCAGTCAACTTAGTAGGCCCACAAGTCAGCCTCCCACCAAGGTGGGTCCCAGCTAGCAGGGGGTATTCATTTTTTTGTGCGTAATAAGGAGGCACTTCCGGTGGGTCCGAGCTGACAGCGGGGGGAACGTTTTTTTCACGAAATACGGTGGCCCATCCTGTGGGTCCCAACAGTCAGGGGGAAACATTTTTTTCACGAAATACTGGTGGCCCGTTCGGTGGGTCCCTGCTGTCAGGTGGAGGAATAATTATTTTCCGCGTAATAAGGAGGCACTTCCTTGCGGCTGTCGTGGACCCAGCTGTCAGCCTCTCCACGTACAGTACTCTTTCGATGGAAGTCGGTCGTTGACCACATTGACCACGCCGCGCCGAGAGCACCACGGCGGTGGACGACGGCGAGGCCTAGGAAGGGGACGACGCGGAGCCGGGGAAGACGCGGCAGTGGAAGCCCGCGCCGAGAGGAGTACGAGGGTTCACCGGTTCGGCTGCGGTGTGAGGCTGCCGTCGCCGCAGAATAACAGGGGGTGTGGGTGAGTAGAGGGATGCCCTGGCCAGCGGTGGGAGTAGTAGGGGGCGTTGAGGCCTGCACGGCAGCACAGCCGGCCACGGGAGGCGGGAGTAGGCGGTCCCGCCGGCGCTGCTTTGGCGGCTGGAGCAAGAAGATCAGAGATTGAAGAAGCATCCAACGGTTACGTCTGCTAGAATCGTTTGTTGACGTATATAATAACTAAAAAAATCTTGCATACGCGTCAACTAAACAGGCCCACAAGTCAGACCGCTCCCTCTTTTTTTAACAATTTATATATAGCTCATGGCAACTTCTTATGCAATTTATTGCAGTTGTTTTTTTTGGTTGGCCAGGCCAATTTCGCATATTTCTGTGGGTTCCAAACTATTTTTAATACCGAAATGTCGAGCCAGATTTAAAGTACTTTGAAGATATATTTAAATTAGGTTAATTCCCAGTGAAATAGGAATCTGAAAATGTGAAAAAATTCAGAAATTATAAAGTAATTGCCAATTTGTCATCTGTTTTTATATTTACAACCCATTTCATATTACTTTCAAGATTTGCAGGCATCTTGAAAGAGTTGCAGCCCATTAGGCGTAGAAAAATAAGTAGGACTGGATTGGGTATTCTTCAGAAAAAATAAACTGGGCTCATTTTCACAAAGAAAAAATAGCTGGGCTGGTAACATGGTGAACATAAAATATAAGCCTGGGCTAGACGGGCCACAACCCAGTTCAAACCCTGCTCCGTCTCAACAATACCAAACAAAAAAATACTGCTCGAGTAGCTACGTCCCAGGTGTCAGCCGATCTTGTGTTGTTCTCTTGTCTATTGACTATATACGCTCACAATGTCGTGGGTCCCAGATGTCAGGAAAACACTAGGAGGAAGCATTTTATTTTTCCATACGCTGACGTGGTGGGCCCCTACTTTCATCCTCTCCACGTACTTCTACCAATTCCTGTTGTTTGTTGACCATGTTGACAACGCGAGAGGGCGGCACCGCGGCGAGCGCACCAAAGCGCGCGGAGGACGTCGGCGTTAACGATTTAGGAGACGGTGGGGGCGGCGATGCGTGCGCTGAGGCGCAGCCAACCGTGGGAGGCGGAAGCAGGCGGCCCCGCCGGCGCTGGTTTGGTTTTGGTGGCTGGAGGAAGACAGGACTGAAGAAACGCGACAGACTGTAAAAGTAGCAGGAGTACTTAACAACCTTAACTGAAACCAGCAGGGGCACTTAACAACCAAAGCTGAAAGCAGTATGAGTACTTATACAGGTTCAACCGTACAAAGCACGCCTCGAATAGTGCTACTTTGCCTACAGTTAACCAAGGGTGAGGCCGCCAAGCCCTAGGACAAGGCCCAGGCGCCACCCCGCGCATCCACAACCTTCTGAAAGCGGCCTCATCTCGCAACGTGGTCAATAAACAGGATATTCGCTTTAGAACCATGGAAAAGCATGAACATAATATTCTGTCCTATTCTCCAAGATGGACAGGCCTTCATTATTTGAGACCACCCATGAATAAGTATCTTTTCACCTCGAAGGGGAATTGAGTAGGTCGACATAAACATCATGTTGTGACCAAGCGCAAGTCTGACCCGACCATGGTCAGGCATCTGTATAGGAACAATAGAACTCGGCAGTTCCTGTTTCAAGAAGATCAGAGCTGTAAAACTGTGTATAAGCAATAGTTTGTGAACAACATATATAACAGAAAATAGCTCATACCATAAGTTTCTTGACATAGTTGGACCTGTTCAATGAGTGCAGCAGTGGCACACATATCCCACGTGGCCTTCCACCATTGAAACGCCCCACAAGGACCTCAAGACGATCAATAAAGTGTAGGAACTTGTGGATGTTGATCCAGTCAACTTCAGTGCCATTAGTAACAGCCGAGTTATTACAGAGTAACAAACGAGCAGACTGCTTAACTCTGAAAAAACCTACACGTGCCACCAATTATAAGAAAATATTAGTTAGAAGTAGCATCTTCGTGAGAGATTCGTTGCTACTTCTAAAGTTAAATTGTGATTAGTTAGATAGAATAGGTGGATTAAGAAGTAATCGAGGCAACAAGCAAGAACCAGATACAAAACTAACATGGATGAACAATTGGAACGACGTCGGGGTGGAAGATCGCAGTGAAGATGAGACCAGGTTCTGCTATTTCCATCAACATTCGTGCGCCAACTTTCAGTCCGTAACACTTGAGAAAGTTTATCCAAGTTCGGCCATAAAAAAAGCAGCGATCTTCTTGGTTCATGAACCCAACTCGGAACTTATATCCATGGCTTGTCTTCACTGTGACCATTAAACTAGTGTATTCAGTTATGGCAAGGCCGAGCATCTTGAGTACATGTGTTCTGGCAGAGCAAATAATACACTGCAGGAAAAATAATATGAGAACGCAGCATGTTCAAAAAACCCCACCCTCCCGGATAGAAAAGAGGATTCTAGGAACATACTGTGCGTGTTTCAAAATGATGTGTTAGGATGAGAAGGAACAAGTGTGGCGTCTCGCCGACGCCGCAGAAACCTGTAGGGTACTCGCACTTTGGGCACTGCAAATGAAACACACTAGATTCAGTAGGAAGAAAAATGCATGAACAGCGGCGGCTGCCATCCTAGGATTACCTGCGACCAAGGGACTTGGATTTATCGAGGATGGATGAAGAATTTGTACCTGGTTCTCCATGAGAAAACCCTATGCAATCGCCGGGAGGGGGTTTTCTCTGAACAAGCAGATGAGGGAGAAGGGGATTCAGGCCCAGTGAAATATTGCCACTTCGTCCGTCCAGCTTACTGCTAAAGCTGGAAAGGGGGGTTGTGATTTGATGGCTCATTGGGCATTACTGCGGCGCTACGACCAGGGTGTGTCTACCGTGAAGTTGTGCACTCTAATTTGTGCATATGGCACGTGGACCCCGTTGCCGATTGCCCCACATATCAGCGAAAGGAAGTAGAAAGACAGGAGTAACTAGTTACACATAAATATATTTTTTGACAGAGAGATACTCCCTCTGTAAAGAAATATACAAATCTTTTATATCACAGGCTCACCTTGCCGAGAAATATACTCCCTCTGCAACGCACGGGCATTATGGGGGTTCAGCTTTTTTTATGGGGGTTCAACTGAGAATATAATACTCAGATAGGCTCACGGTTCTGGACTTTGGGCCACAGGCCGACCCTGCATGTTTGGGGGCCCATGTGTTCTACCTCAGCGCTTTTCATATTGCAAGCGATCGGTACGGCGCTGGTTTTAGATGTTGTCGCACGGCGAATACACAAAATGGAATAAAGCACGGCAGCTGTTGGAATGAAATCGAACGACAGTTCCTAACCAGCAATCAGAGTTGCAATTCTATCAACGATATACCATGTGATAAATAATACTGTCGTACTACGTATACACACAGGACACTTATTTCACCATGCTAGATTATTATATCAAAATCTCTTGGAGGATAGATCAGTTCGGCAGTTGCGTGCTGCTACTGAAGAATTTCAAAGTTGATTTGGACCAGCTCTCCTTGCCGAGAAAGTTCAATTTTGACATCATCCCCTACCGCAAGATATGATTTAGATTTGAACCTTGACCATCCTTTAGCATCAATCATCATGCGACCATCCTTTGTACTTACGGTATATTGAGCAGGTTCATTCACACGAATGCTGCGCATGGTAAGAGAAACTTGGCCGCGGTCGCCCGGATTGTTGAACGACTCCCTCGTTGCTCTAGGAACTCTCTGTTTGCAAACAAGAAGACATACCCAAACAGTTAGATCAACACAGTGAATCATGTGAAACAACATGGAAAGAAAAAAGAACGAAACACTTGGGCGGCCAATGCTTACCAAGAAGGTGGACATGTCGGTTTTTGTAAGGACTTTGGTATATGAAGTGCGAACTGCAGCCCAATCCGTTGCCGGTGCAACTGCACGGGCCGAAGCAGATGCAAGTGCAAGTGTTGGTGCAGGTGCCGAAGCCGCTGCTGCTCCTGGAGATGGTGCTCCTTGTAGAGCTGGTGCCGGTGTCGATGCCCGATCCTCCAGTAGATCAGACTGATCCGCTGAAGCGGTCGGTGCCCAATCCTCAGCTGGATCAGACTGAGCTGATGCCGCTGTCAGTGCTAGAGAAACTGCCGGTGCTCGATCTGTGCAAGACAGTGGCGATCGTGTCTGGTCTGCTATGATCAGCTTTCTAACTTGACTAGGATCCGTGACCGTGATCCAATTTTTTTTCTTCATTTCTTTTAAACGCGAGAAGGACTAATTGTGGCGTTTTTGTTAAACCAAACTGCAGTTCATCATAGGGATTCAGCTTGTACTCAGACAACAGACTGATCCAATTTTTCCAGTAATATAAGTGATGGACAGTGCCTTCGTTACTGACACGACATAAAAAGTGAAACCTGCAAAAATAGCCATCGTAGAGCAAACCAAACGGTTTATTCTGTGATGAATGTCACATGGCAAAACCTGCATCATAAAATTGCAGGAAAAGAAATAAAACATGACATTAAATCAATAAGATTTAGACAGTAAATCAATAAGATTTACTTGATGTGACACGAGTGAATCCTTACCATGAAATCACTATGTTGAAGTACTAAACAGAAGATTGATCGTCCAACTACGCGTGGCATGCAGGGGCCCTGCCTACTCCCACAAGCAGGACAGTCCAAAGGTCGTGACAAATCGTATGGACTGAACATCCATGGGACTGGAAATCCTGGTGGGTGCGATAAACCCTGCAATGCATATAGATATTGGAGTGTAACCATAATTGATAAACCGTCCTCCCAAAAAATATGATCTGGATACTTCAAAATATACAGACTGAATTGAGTGGACAGACATTAACATAGACCGTTCACACACCAAAAGCGGCAGTACTAATAAACAATACAGGGTTTACAAACACAAATCAAGTACTGAACAATAGTACTTACTACAGACAAGCAAAGTTGCACTAACTAAACTCTGCAGACTATTTCTTGCCACCGACCTACGGGATGAACCCCGCATAACTGACTAGGCCATGGACTTCGTGTGAGATGTCTACATGCACCATCACCATCTTGTCAACCTTGGGGAACCTAACAGAGTGGTCTTTCCACTCATAAACATGATGATGAAGACAGGCCGCATCAGATTTGTTGGGAAGCTTTACAAGAACCACACCCTTCGTAATCGAAGGCACAGCCAGGAAATTGTTGTGGTCAAGTACAGCCTCGAGAACACGCCTGGCAACAATGCTATAGGAAAACACTAGTTCAGGACACGCGGCGACAAGGACACAACAGCTGGATAGTTCAGCAGTAGAACTCATCATCGGGTCTTCCAGTTCACATGGCATGACTTTGAGAACTTCATCTCCACCGCGGACCTGGTTCTAATTCAAACAGAAACCATATTTTATTACTACCTCCGTTCAGAAATATAAGATGATTTTCGATATTATACTCCATATATGATTACATATACACACAGAAATGAGTGAACAAAGACACTAGAACATGTCTTCAAAGGCATGAGAGCAGAGGGATTACATGCAATATCCATAACACAAGTTACTGAGGCAAATATACCCTCTTAAAAGGTAGCATTGATGTTCATAAAGTACTCCCTCCGTCCCAAAATTCTTGTCTTAGATTTGTCTAGATACGGATGTATCAAGTCACATTTTAGTATTAGATACATCCGTATCTAGACAAATCTAAGACAAGAAATTTGGGACAGAGGGAGTAGTTGAAAGTAATCTATAAGAAATCAGTGTCAACCTCTCGCATGTTTTGGTCAAAAGAGGAATTTAGAACCGTCATTTGGCACACTAAAATCACGTGCAAGATCACCCATAAAGTTGTACTACCAGTACTAGTACTGCGTGTTAGATGAAAAAACATGATCAAGATCGATAAAAAGATCGTCAACAAGAGACATTACCTGGACTTGCTTAATGAGGGATCCCAGAGAGGGGGGCTTGGACAGGGCGATGGCTTTGAGCTTGTCTGCGGTAGTCTCGGCGGGGTGCTTGCGCTTCTTCGTACCATGAGCCTCGACGGTTTTGGCCAGAGCCATAGACATCATGTCGGCCGATGCTCCGGCGTCCATCCAAGAGAGGAAGCTGAGAGAGAAGAGTGAAAGGAGGAACGAGATGAGGGAGAAGCGAAGCGAGTGGGGGTTTTCTTCAAGAGAGGAAGCTGAGAGAGAAGAGTGAAATGATGGTTGCTTCGTCCGTCCAACTTACTGCTGGAAAGGAGGGGGTTTTGTGATTTGACGGCTCATTGGGCATTACTGCGGCGGTTCGATCGGGGTAGTCTACCGTCACTCTACTACGGAGTAATTTAGTGCATGGCTAGTGGACCCAGGTGCTGGCTATCCCACACATCGGCGAAAGTGAGTAATTTAGTGCATGGCTGGAGGAGGATCCGCACGGTAGAGCGTGTCCACTTTTTTTCCGAAGAAAAAATGATTACAGCAAGCGTTTCCACTCTTACGACGGAGGAGTGCGAAACACGGCAGCCACTTGAACATACACAGTGCTCCTACTACTAGGCATGTGCAGTGGTTCATACGTCAGTACTACACAATGTTGTTGCTAGTGTAGTAAGATATGACGATAACAAATGATGTTGTGCGCATGTCAACTACTCCTATATGTAACATAGTACCGCTTTTTTGACTGTCTGGTCGAGAATGAACGGTGAGATCAATGTTAACAGAACTAGGTCCACAGCGCACGGAGAGTATGGTGCTACAGTACTCCACGAAACATGAACCATATGAAGCACGAATAGTGTTAGGCAGGGTGTATGAAGGGTGCACGGGATGGGAGCGAAAGTTCCCTTCTCGACCCACTTTTGGGTGTTTGGCAGAGGGCGCCTAAACACCACCGAAGTCCCTCTGCTTCTCGAGGCGCACGACGTTGGTGATGCAGGGTGCAACCGCCCGCAGAGCCCACTCCTGGTCGATGGGAGCCAGCTCATCAAAGACGGCGTCCAATGGCAGGAATGGATTCCGGTGACGGAGCCTTGAAAGGATTCGCCCGACAACGGCGACGACAGCCCGCAACCCCTCCTTGTCCAGCTCAGCCCCCACCATCGCGTGGAGACGGCTCAGCTCCTCGGAGATATAGGTGAAGAAGGAGACCAGGTCAGGAAGCCGCAGCTCGTTGAAGTCGACCGGGTGGTCGAACGGGTTTAGCCCGACGGCCGGCATCGTCGCGCTGGCACAACGATAGGCATCGCGCAGCCGCAACACGTGCGTGGCAACTTGGTTCACCAAGTGGTTGAGGCGATCCTGGACCTCGTCACGATCGGCCCGCTCACGCTCCAGCCGGCTCCCTTGATGGCCTATCGTATGTCCCGCTTTCTGCAGCAACGCCGCCGACGCCTCGAGCATCTTTGTGGTGGACACCTGCCGCTTTTGAAGCTCCGTGAACTCCCGCACATAACGGAGGAGCATGGCACTCCTCTCCTCCTTGAGCTCACGGAGCTCCACGTCCTTGGCCCTGAGCTTCGCATCCTTGGCATGGAGCTCCCGTGACAGGCGCCTCACCTCGGACTCCGTGATCTGCTGCGCCGCCATGGCACCAGGTAGAAGCAATGGGGAGAGGAAGCAAAGGGGGCGAAACGGCTGAAAGGCAATGCAATCTACGGGAAGGCGGAGGGAGCGGGGAATCGTTTGGTTTTCACCACGGTAAAACACCAGTCGACAACTTCTCACATCAGGGAGCAGTGGGTTTTTACAGGTGGAGTCATCGTGACTAATTGCTGCCGCACCTGCTCCTGTCAATCAAAAAATTAAAAATCCTGCCGCGCCTGCTCCCGTCAATCAAAAAATTAAAAATCCTGCCGCACCCAAACACCAGAGCAACGCCGCGGTGGATATTTAAATTTACCTACCGGCAAGTAGATAAAAAAGGGGTGAAAAAACAAATGTGGCGGCGGCCTAGCTAATCGGTCGAACTAGCCCAACTAGCTAGCCACCGTGCTTCACTGATGTACTCAGCGGGAAAGATGGTCTTTCGTGATTTGACGACTCATTTACTTGCTTCGGCGCTACGACCGAGGAGGACCCAGAAAACGCGTGGCAGGGCGTCCCACGTCAGGAAGAATATATGCGTGCACCACCCGGGAGGACCCCGAAACCGCGCGGTAGGGTGTGCCACGTCTCGGCACGGAGGAAAAATGTGCGTGTAAAAATATACTGTATCAGACGTAGTACCTATGGTTCGACCTTGGGACCCAGCCAGTCGGTTGAAAACACCCCACTAGCCACACAGCTTCATCATGCAAACGTGGCATGGAGGATAGATGTGGTTAGCTCCGTCTCGACCAGCCACAACGTCTCTTGTTCTAGGTGATTCTTCTATTTTCCAAGCTTTTTTTTAGTTGTAATAACACCACAGCAAGCTAGCGCCGCTCTTCGTGTGTGCCCATGCAAAGGTTAGACGATGGAGAGAAGAGAGATTGAGATCGCAGACCTGGGTCCCACTAGTAAGTGAGACAACAGTCATGCACGTGTTGACGAGGCACTCCCTCTACTCTACTCAACGCAAGTACTGTATAAAATCAAGTTATGGGACAAAGCCAACAACCGTTCATTTTTTCAGGCTATCGACTTACACTTTGTAGTCCAGGTTGCCCGTTCGAATCTCGTCTTTCAGATTTGTTAGTTTTAGGTCCAAATTTGATTAATGGCAAGTGGGACCCCCGTGTGTTGTTCTGATATTTCAGTGTAGGATGGTTTTTTTTGAACAAACACTTTGCGCGGTTAGACAAGTAACGGCACGAGTTACATGTATTTTGCAAGTTTACGAAGAAAAATGACAGCGGCATAGAATATCACATCCACCCCGCAGCTTAGATACTATGGTGATACAAGTTTTTACACCGTTGGAAGTGAGATCCAATGGCTTGGGAGTAGTATTTGTAATTATGCGCAATTTCCAAACTCTCCAAAGGTTTTTTTGCAAATAAAACATTCAGGCCTCGTGTGTGCCGCTGCATCTTCGATCCAACGGCTCCCCGGTGCTCATATTAGGTGCTCCCCGTAGCTTAATTACCCGCTACGGTGATATGAGCATCTAGGTCATATGTTCAGTGATCAGATGGCACATGCGTAGTACTTGTACTTTCTGCGCATTTCCCAAACTCTATCAGCCGTATATTGCAAAAACATTCAAACCTCCTACTGTGGGCCGTTAGATCTCAGTGAACTCGTATCACCATAGAATCTACGGTGCGGGAGCACCTCATACTCTCCCGTGTGAGAAAACATAAGGTGCTATCGTAGCTTGGATGCTACAGTGATACGAGCTTGGAGGTCGTTTGATCTGAGATCCAATGGCATCTGAGCAGTCTTTGTGCTTGTAAGCAGTGGCCGAACTCTTTTGGGGCTTTTCTGCAAAAAACCATTCGAACCACCGAGGAGGTGTTGGGTCACAAATCCAACGCCTCCGAAGAGCTTGTATCACCAAAGCATCTAAGGTGTGGTAGCACATGATATTCTTACATACAGGAGAATAGGATGTCCTCCTTCATCTTAGATGCTACGGTGATATGAGCTTCGAGGTCGTTGGATATGGGATCAAAGGGCATCTAAGTAGTTTTTGTACAAATTGTGTGCAATTCTCAAACTCATCAAGGTTTCCTGCAAAAATATTAAGACACATCATGTGAGCTGCTATATCTCAGATCTACAAGCTCCAAGCAACTCGTATCGACATATAGCATCTAAGGTATGGGGGCACATGATATTCTCCCGAGGAGGAGGGGTGGGGGGTGCACAACCAATCGGTGGTTGGGAGGGTGGGGACAAATATAATATAAACAACCCTAAATAGAGCTCCACAATTTTATCTAAGGTCGAGGGGTTGACCCCCGACAATCATAGCTCTGCCTAAACACAACATTTGCATGTACTGTAGTACTAGACTTAATATTCATGTTTCAGTTTCATGTTCATTTTAAATATTGAACTGAGGACCATGGATGTCTTACATTTTACTCCCTTCATTCCTAAATATTAGTCTTTTTAGAGGCTTCAAATGGACTGGCACATACGGATGTATATAGACATATTTTAGAGTCTAGATTCACTCATTTTGCTCCGTATGTAGTCACTTGTTGAACTATCTAAAAGACTAATATTTAGGAATAGAAGGAGTATTTTTGAATTCGTGTCATACATGCATGGTTTGGAAAAATAGATGCACTATACTTGTTGGATTGTTGTTGTGTTCGTGCGTGTGTGTCTCTCTGTGTGTGTGTCTGTGTGGTCATATGCTTGATACATACAAAGTTTTCTCACCTCCATATTGTTCATCTTTTAAATTTGAATTTGCATTGGAAAACTTACTAGGGATACCATGAAATGTGAAATCCACGTTGAGATCACTATATCACAAACTCACTCTAATTCAACAACTCGTCATAAATCAATTACCACGTTGAGATTAGTATTTGCAAGGAAAATACGGGTATTGTAATACACATAGATTCGTTCGGCAATGTAAAAGGTTCCTTTCGTATTCTCGAATGGTAGGACCCAACGGCGTACCAGCCAGACCTTGGCTCGTGTTGATCCTAAAAAAACCGGGCTCATGTCCTTCGGTGGCGTGCGTGGTACGCACATTAGGCAACCCCAACCAGTCGAGCCTCAGCGTTTCAAGTCGAAATATCTGGCGGCCAGAATTCCAGCCCTAGGAAATTCCCCTCATGTCCCCGGTCCATAATGACTACCGATGAACAACAGAGGGATGCTTTAGTAACTAGACAACATTACCTACCGTGCCGAAGACGGTTCAATTCCCTCGGTCGCCGCCCGTCAAGGTCACCCATCAACTGCATTGCCTAGTACTACTACTACTACACAAGGATGAGCACAGAATTGAGCCCGTTTGTTCGTGCCTAGTAATTGAGTTAATATATCAGGCAATGCACTGGTACGGAGGGATTATCCTCTTACTCTGCATATATAACTTGTCTGAAGTCTAACTAAGCAAAATATTTGACCAAATCCTTTCTTAAGAAATACAACAGGACAGATGTATGGCTTGAAAATTTATTGCATGATGCAGGTTATGATATTGTTTCGAATCCTGGATCTTAAATTTCAGAAAATCCAAAAGTGAGCATAAATTCTTGAAACTAAGCATGGTCACGTGATATGGCACAAATATTACTTCATAAGTTTTTTCTTCAATTTGAGACAAGCTGCTTATGACAAGTTGCACAAATGAAGAGCCAAGGTATTTTGGAACAAAGACCTGTCACGTTAAGGCGAACGCTTTCACTATTGAAACCATGGGCGTTTACGTGCCGCCGCGAGTCCCCGCTTCTCATCGGCAAGTGCCGTCTGAGCAAGCGTGTGAGTCGACGGGAGGCGTGCGAGCAGACCGCTGCGCCGGCTGTCAGGGAGGCGTGCGAGCAGACCGCTATGCAGGCTCACCGGGAGGCCTGCCCTTTGACGAGGCTCCGCCGCCCACCGTCGTCCCAACTGCTCCCACATTTAATGTCGCTGGCGCCGCAGTTTAAAATCAACCCCGCACTACCCGGTATCACTACAATCCCCTCTCTTCCTCTCCGATTCTCCTGTCGTCTACCTCCAACTAGCCTGACCTAAACGTACGCCATGCCGCATCACGATGGTCTGCCCTTAGTGTTCCAATTTCCTGAGGAAGAGACCCAGCCGGAGTCTCAAGAACATAAGGCGCTTTGGGACGAGCTTGAACTGGCCTTGCGGGAAGACGCCGCGCCTGTCCCCGCTCCCGTTCCGGCTCCCGTCGCCCCGACTGCGCCAGCGCCCATCCTCGTGGCATTGATGGGCTTGGAGCCGCACATTTTCGCCGAGCTTGATCCCACGGGGTTACACGAGGTCCTCGCCGACTTTCACGCGCCCGTGCACCTGCCAGCGCATGCGCCTGCGCATGCACTGACGCGCACGCCCGTGCACCTGCCAGCGCATGCGCCTGCGCGTGCACTGACGTGCGCGCCGGTGCCGGTGCCCGTGCACACGAATGTCTCTGCCGCGCCGTTGACAGCGCCTGTCCCCGCGCGGGTGCCAGTGCCCCCCTCAGCGGCATGGATGGCCGCCGTCGACCGCTTCCTTGCACCAACGCCAGTCGCCTCCTCCCACCAGTTGACTCGCTCCGAAGTCCAGAACATTTTGGCCTTCCTTGAAGCTAGGCCAACGTCCAGGAGTACGCCAACAATGGCGCAAGACGCCGCCGTCGCCATCGGTCAGTGGCCCGACGACACACAGAGCACGGCAGAGGAGCCGCTTCCCACCGTGAGATGCCCCCGCCGCCGCCGCGCAATCTAAATTTGCCATGAAAAACGTTTGGATTGCCATGCTTAAAATCCGAACGTTTATCATTTCCGTTTATTTTATATCGATTGTCGTATAATTTAAAGTCGGAGTCAGACTGAACGAAATGTATGGTTTGATCGGTTGAATGTTCTGCTAGAGCCGTATCAAATTAAATATAAAACGTCATCAAGCCACATGTATTCCTTATCATCAACGACCTAGACTGCTTCAATGTCGAGCGCTCAACACGTTTAGCGTGCAGTTAATTTCATGCCAAAAATAGTGCTAATCACATGAAAACACACAAATAATATCCTAGTAGTTAATATCCGCATGCACTTAATATACTTCCAAATTAACGTGCATTGCACGTACACACTGACTAGTGCTGCTAGTACGTGAAACTGGTGCCGTGACTTGTGAACGCGTGGAAGTATGGTCAACAGCAACATCGCCCGCGAGTTCTTCTTGTTTGCCCATGCGTCTAAACGCAGAAGGTGAGGAGAGGGAGAGAGAGAGAGCACACATGGAACCCACCAGTAAGTGAAGGCGAATAGTACTAAAAATAATATCACATGTTATCCATTAATTAGGCTGTGGTAATATAAAAACATTATGTGAACAAAGGGGGTACAACAAACATTGCTATTCTACGTATGTTGCTTATTGACGTGCGGCTTGAAGGCCCGGTCGCATGTTCGATCCTCGTCCTTTATTTTTTAATTTGTATATGGGTCCAAATTTGTTTCATGACATGTGGGCCCCTCGGTGTGTAGTTTGTAGCACTTTAATTTGTGGGTCGAAATTTGTTCCATTCCAAGTGGACTATCGGTGTGTAGTTCTGTAGCTTATTTATAATAATTAAAGAGAACAACATAGTTTTTTCAATAATACCATGGTGCGACGTTGAAGGCGAAAAAGGACGTGCAAGAGAGCGATGACCGAGCTAGAGGGAAATCAACTAGGGGAGTTGCGTGGGTTGCAACGGTGTTTGGAGTAGTTGTGGGCCGAATGCTACGAAAATATAATCTAAACCGACCGGAATAAATGCCTACACAAATTAATCCAAGGTTGGAGTGCCCCTCGCAATGTAAATAGCTCCGGTTTTGCGAGGGATGGAGAGGTAGTAGCTTCAACGCGTGGAAGATACGGTGTGAGAAAGCGAGGTCAATCGAGAGACATATAGATAGAGAGACAAAGTGAGTGTGGTCCGACATTCATGGAACAAATATATATGCTCTGGAGAGATATTGTTCGATTGAGCTTTTTGGCAAGGGTGAGGGCTGTAAGATAGAGCTTGAGAGATGATCCAGTCACAGACGTGTAGATATATTTTGTGCGTGGGAGGAAGCAAGGTCAACCGATCACATAGGGTCGCCGTGCGATCGAAAGAGTGAGACGGGTTGGAGAGAGTGACCTAGATAGACGATGTGCGTGAGAGAGTATACAATGTGAATAGGTCGAATTGGGCTCAAACATGGTGATATATCGTTTTTGTCCGAGAAAGAGCGAGGTCAATGGAGACATACGGAGAGAGAGAGAGGGAGATTGAGTGAGCGTGGCCCACCATGAGGTCGAAAGAGTGGCGGCGGCTTGGATGGAGTGACCTAGATAGACAATTTGCGTGAGAGAGTATAGAGTGTGTCGATCGAGGCCCGAACAGGGAGATATATCATTTGTGTGTGTGAAAAAAACGAGGTTAAACGAGACTCAGATAAAGAGAGCGAGATTGAGCGAGTGTGGCCCGCCGTGCGGAAGAAAGAGTGAGACAGTCTCGAGGGAGTGACCTAGATATACAACGTGCGTGCGTGCGCACGAGAGGTTGGGGGGCTAGATAGGCAATGC
>NC_057802.1:442870843-442871644 GCF_018294505.1 Triticum aestivum | reverse complement strand
AAAAACAACATTTGAATGTACATAGTACGAGACTTAATATCGATGTTTCAATTCGGTGTACATTGTAAGATTTGAACCGAGGACCAGGCATACGGGTAATTATTTCGAATTCGTGCCATACTATGTTTCGAAAAGTTGACATTGACTCAGTTTGTTGTGCTATTTTGTAGGTCATATGTTTGAATCCATCCAAAAGTTTTCTCACTACCATGGTGTTCATCATATACATATGAATTTGTATTAAAAAAAGTAGCGTGGATATAGTGAAATGCAAAATCCACGTTAGAATTGGAGATCGCTACGTGACACACACTCTAATTCAAATAACTAACTACGTGACACACACTCTAATTCAAATAACTAATTATGTGACACACACTCTAATCCACGTTAGCGTGGGTACCGTTTCGATTTTTTTCAAATAACTCCTCATTAATTAATTTATAGTACTCCCTCTGTTCACTTTTATAAGACCTTGAAGACATTTCAGACAATGTGCAAAACAGTTCATTTTAAGTTGTCTGAAACGACTTACAAAAGTGAACGGATGGAGTATCTCGTTTCGAATGACTAATTATTGCAAGGAAAACACGGGCATGGTAATACATACAGATTCGTTTGCAAATGAAAGAAGATTCGTTTGCATTCTCAAATGTAGGCGCACCAGGCAGACCAGGGTCATGTCGGGGTGGACGCTGCTTCGGTGCCTTAAAGGCAACTGCCTTTGGGTCACTGACATGTGGGCCAGCCACCTGTTGGGCCCACATGTCATGGACACAAAGGCAGGTGCCTTAAGGCACC
>NC_057802.1:442846393-442870600 GCF_018294505.1 Triticum aestivum | reverse complement strand
GACGACGGCAATATAAGTTCGCACTTCCACGTTTCGGATTGTAATATCTGGCGGCCCCAATTCCAGCCCTGCAAAATCTCTCTTCTCCACCGTCCCCTTCCGCGCCCAGATTGCTCAAATCCCTAATTCGCCGCCAACCCTCGAATCGCCCCTCATCTCATCTCTTTCCCCACCGTTCCCCACCTCTGTGCCGGACGACAACGACGAAGACGACGGTCGCGCTTCACCACCGCACCGGAGCTACCTCATCTACGCCCTCGTCCACCGCACCGGGTGGTCGCCGCCACAACCGACGTGCCTCACAGACACCGAGTTCCACCGCATCAGGTGCGCTTCACCGACGCCGTCTCCCAGCTCACCGGGGCTACTTCACCGAGCACATCGTCGCACCTCCGCTCCCCGAGGCTGTTGGGGCTTCACCAACGGTCTCGTCCACCGCATCCTAGCGCTCCGCTGCCACTCAAGATCTGCATCCGTGCGCGGCCAGCCAACGCCAGCGCATCACCCTCAACGGCTCTGAAGTGACCCGCACTCTAGCTAGGCGAGCATGCCCAAACGCCGGCCCGAACTAGGTATCCACACATCACTCCCTTGTGCACTGTTCCGACGATGTTTGGATATCCTTTCACTGCTCTCTTAGCTTACACGCCTATGCAACTCTGACTTTAACTCTTATTTCTTCTGGAGATATCATCTGAAACAAGAAAATCCATTTTTTAGCGAAGCATGACGGCGCTACGGGATCTGGTACACATCCTGCACACCCGTATAACCTTGTAAGTATCTGTCCTCCGGTACAACATCAAGGTCGATTCCTCTTATTTGATCAACCATTTGCCGTGTCAAAAATGCAGAGGGGGATGCAAGGAGCACAAGGCCTGCACATCCAAGCAAGTGGTAACTTGGACTTGTACATGGAACATCCCAAGCGCAAGCAGAGCTGCAGTGAGCCTATACAACGAGCTAGCGTAAGTCCCTGCATTTCATTTAATTCATACTGGCATTCGTGTATGATTTGTGTGCAGTGGCTGATCCATGAATTCAAGTCAACAGGGGCGAACATTTAACTTAAAAAATACGAAGGCACTTGCACTCCGGAAATCAACATAACTTGAGAAATGTGAAGCTACATGCACTTTGAAAACCAGCTAATGATCCAAAGTAGTTCAGATTATAAACTAGTTCAGATTATAAACACTAAATGATGCAAGCACCAGAAAACACAAAATGCAACATGGTGTACAAGGACTACAAACATGGTATGTACCTGCTTGAATTATTCGTTCTCTGGCTGAAAATATCGAAGTGTAATTGCACGTATAACCAGTGCGCAAACTGCATATCAATATATCTATCCTTCACAAGTATGCCAATAGTTTCAAACAACAGATTAGAAAAGTATTTATGCTATGTTGTCATGATATGGGGACTTTCTGGTAGATGGCCTCGACGTTTCCTCAAGCTATGAAAATGCACTATAATTTGCTTGTCATCAATGCCTGCAAATCTCTGTCTCTCTCAACATAGTAGATCATCATTAGACACTAAATCCTTCAATGAGCTTGCAAAATGCTTGCATGAGATCCCCCATTAGACACTATATGTTCATCACCAAGAGCATGTAAAATGTTTGCATCAAATCCTTCATTAGCAGTCTGTTCATTAGACACTTCAGGCTCAAGAACAACATGAGCTTGTATGTTTGCACCGGAAACTTGATTAGATACATCAGATTCAGTTAGTTCAGTATTGATTGGGGGAGTTATAAAATAAGTAGAAATTGGTTTCATTTTCTCATAGATTCCCTACATACAAGCAGTTTTACAACACCGTTAGGTTTAACTATTGGCCAGAAATTGAAGAGTTGAATTAGATATAATCAAGGATGTGATGTACCTGCTCGTTGCGCATGCTACTCTTGCAAGCTGCGACTGTCCGTTTGCGCAAGCTCGATGCCATGGCCGTGTTGCCGCCGCTACCTCCCACGCAGGCTACACCCAGGGTTGGGTCTTCATCTTCTTGTCCTTCCGTTCGCTTGAAGCCCGGCGACCGCCCTCCAACGAGGGCGCGAGGAAGTGCTGTGTCGGTCTGTCCAGCGGCGGCTAGGTTAGGAGCGAACCAAACTGGAGGCTGGAGCGAATGAATTGGGATTTTTCCCGCTGTCGATCAATATGGGAGGCGCTCGTTTGGGCCGCGAGCCTGCTATAGGGCATGCCTTGCACTTATGTTATTGTCCCATCCAAATTGAAACATTTTTCTTCATTTTTTACATTGCTTGCTCGTGCGTTGGGACGAACAAAACTAGCGTGGGCCAACCTGCACGACTCAAACTAGGTGCACACTTTCCAGCCACCTGAGGTGGCCGCCCATACCAGCCCCTATGGTGGCGTCGCCCCTTTTTGCGTGTATGATTGGATAGTGAAAAATATTCCAGTGGCGCTTTTGATTTACCCACAGAATGGTTGAATTGCTTGTTTCTATGAACTGAGTTCGCCAATAATGTGAAGGATGCCAGTCTTTTCATCCTATTGTAGATTGCTTAGATCTCGATATGCCAAAAGTAATCGCATGAAATATACAGTAAAAGCCAGTGTGATGTGTTTGGCTACAACTAGTCTCACTACACGTCCTCATATAACATATCAAGGACGCACCATCTTACCAGATTAACCATTCGACTTACCCATGCAGTGTGGGAAGAAAGAAGTATTGGGACTGCGTATCCAAGCAATTGATGCCATGGACTCCTTCGTACAACCTTGTAAGCGAAAAAGAAGTTGCAGTGTGCCTGTACAAAGAACTAGCATAAGTTCAGTTACCTGCTTCTCGGAATTTTAGTTAGCCACTTATTGCAAAATTGTTCAATTACGTTGCTTGGCTTAATTTAGTTTGCTACTGATTACATAATGGCACAACCTGTTAATCATATTGTAGACTGCGCCTATCTATGTGTTTGATACTTACTGTTAAGAATTACCTATTTGCCTTAACTTAAATATCTACTTGTTTGTTTAACTGCTTTGCTGCTGCAACAACGGGTTACAATGATGTTAATAACTACTTTTCAGCATCGAATTGAAACTCTTTAATTCCTTTTTTGTTTATTTGGTTTGCTGTTATAACTCCCAGTTGAGATGTTTTGCTAACTTCAACTTTTCTGAATCCAATCGGAACTTTAATGGCAAAACAGGTTAGCCCAAGATCAAAGAGCGAGGTCCCCATGGACGTTGCATCATCCCATAGCAGTGGCACCGGCCCAATCGTGCATTATAAATTGCCAACTGCTGATGCTCTTGAGGCTAAACTAGTGGTAGAAAGAGATTCTGCTTCTGCACTTAGAGATGAAGTTGACATGTTGAGGAAGCAAACAGCACAATCACAAGCAGTACTCAAGACAACCATTAAATATTTGGTGGATTTCAAAACGAAGCAAGCTGAGACTGACCAGATTGTTAAGGTCCTGAAGGAAAAAAGGAAATTAAATTCCTACTTGGTAAATCATAGGTGAAATGTTCTTTCCATAGTTGAATAACCTTTGTGTTGTCTGTTCATGTAATCAATCAAACCATTTGTTTTAGAGATCATGTAATAATTGTTTTGTTTTTGTTTTTTGGTTTGTAATTTTATTTGAGCACAAGTCTGTATTAATTGATAAGACTCGGAGACATTTCATTTGGATTGCTGTGCCAGACCTACAAATATGCCATTCGGGCTGAATGTGCATTCAGCAATAGTAGTAGTATAGATGGATTTGAATTTAGTTGCCAGGGTAAACGTGGATGCTTATTGTCCCAAAATTTGAAAGAAGCAGCAAAATGTCCACTCCCACGTCGGCTGCCCGAAGCCAAGTGTTTGGGAGATGGAAATTACTGTCTACCCATTACACGAACAATCCATCGGCCCGATTTCCACTGCTCTAAAGAGGAGTAGGTTAGTAACTTCAATTAGACGTGACACGACCGCCTCTGAGCCCATTCCGACACGGTGGGCGTCAAACATGGGCGGCAAAACTCATTTGATTCAAGCTTGTCCGAAAGACCTCTGTTTCTTCCTCCATTCCCCATTCATACACGGTGGGCGGCAAAACAAACTCGACTCGGCCAAAATCGATGTAGGCAAATATTTTCAATAGGGGCAGGTTTGTAACTTCACTCAGACGTGACACAACCGCCCTACCTGTCAGCCCCGTTCATACACGTGGGCGCCAACCATGGGCGCCAACCACCCTCTCCTCGCCCGAAATCGCTCTGGGCAAATATTGGCGAGATCCGAGATTACCGTCCTATCCCCAACCGACGAGACGTCCAAATTTTAAACGGGGGCTAAGTTCGTAACTTTCCCATATTTCAGACAGGCGCGTCCAAAAAACATGGTTCCCCGTACCTCTCCCTCCATTTTCCCATTCATACACCGTCCGCGCTAGAACACCCCATCCCCACACCAGCCTCTGTCTGCCACCCCATCCATCGCCGCCGTCCTCCACCACATCCATCGCCACCGTCCTCCACCATGCCGGAGCGCCTACCAAGACCGCGTCGTCCACTGCTAGAGATGGACGGTTCTCATCCACGGCGACGGACCAATAGCCTTGCATCGCATCCTCTCGCTTCATCGGCGCCGTCGTCCTCTTTGCCGGGGCCGCTCACACGACCTTCTCTTCCACCGCAACGGGACTTATCCCACGATGCACCCGTCTACCGTCGCAGATCTGCTTCAACGCCACCGACAGCCATCGCACCCCCGATGCCTACACGGCACCGCAAGAGAGGTGGTACTTCATATCTCCTCAACTTTTTGATCTCAACCAGAAAATAGATCTTAACTTGGTTACTCTACTTTCTTTTCAGCTCTTAGAATTTAGTTCTTAGTTCGAAGCAAACAATGGATGCTAAATATCATTTCTCCGGTTTGCAGCTTCAAATCTGCCATGGCACAGCCATAATACGGTTTAATTGATCATGCTTAGGGTTTAATTGATCATGTTGGTTCCGTGGTGGTTTCTTTAATAGAAATCGGAGGGGAAACCCTCTTTTGCTAAAAAAATATGCTTAGAGTTTCCCCCTTTTATGATCACTATACGATCAGAATACGTGCTTCGTGTCATAATAACACTGCTCCACCCATCAAGCTAAACAAGCTTAGTTGTTCAAATACGAATCTGATATTATTAAAACAGAGTTGTTTAATTGGTCAGCTAAATGTTCCTAAATTAGTTTTGAAAATGCATGTTCGCCGCTCGGGTGTGTATCTCTACAGGGTGCCCACGGTGGGCCGGCCCACCCTGGGATTTTGGGTCGTCCCAGGCCCCGATTCCCCTCTGTTCTGCTGCGCGCTTCCGATCTCTACTTGCCCCCAGCCGCCTGCCTCGCCGGCGACTTGCCGTCCCCGGACGGCATGACTCTAGGAGGAGACGCCGGACTAACAGGAGGCCAGGAGCCGCTTGCCCAACAGCGTCACCACTGCCCGGGCGCGCCGCCGTGCCTACCTTCCTAGTCCGTTCAGGGCTCAGGCGTGCAGCACCCACCAAGCCAACCCGATTTATCCTGAGATACGTCCTCAACACTCAGCAGCCACTCCTCATCACCCATTTTCTAATTGATTCATTACTCATTAGGCAGGACTGTCATTAGGGTTTGTTGTGTGCTCAGTGCTACCTACACTTAATGGTTCAGATGTATTTCGGTAATCTTTAGTACCTCTAAAGTTCACAGGGTTTTCAAAATTCCGGTCCTCGGAATAGAAACTAGTCATTTTGGATTGTTGGTCGTAGTGACATTGACCCAGATTACTACTGCAAGCCAGGTTTGTTGACAATTTTACTTGTCTTTCTTACTCACTCGATATAATATCCAATTATTCACATCGATTAGTTGCAAACAATAAGTGCTAGACAAACTTCTTCATTCAGATTTTGGACGGTCTCTTACTGCAGTGACAATTCTGCATACTTGTCCTAGTAAGCTCACAAGTAAATGATTGATTCACTACATCTATGCTTGCCTTGTCATATTTGTTGTCAATATTCTTTTAGGGTGGGCCACCCTGTTTCTAAATACTGGAACCGTAGACATGAGTGAATAGTATTTCTCTATGTGATCTCTTCCATCATGTGTGGGTAACGGACACTGCATTGTATAGAAAGAAAGTGTCATTTCCAGCTTTTACATAGGTTTCGATCTTTTACATGGAATACAATCTGCCTACTTGCTTTGTGTCGCACTACCAACACTCCACCCTTGAAGCTAAACATTACGCCACTCATAATTGCTTAGTTTATTTGTTCAAATACGAATTTCATATGATTCTAATGTTCCTACTTTAGTTTTGAAATGTGTGCCTGCCTATTATAGAGACATAAGGGGTTTCTATTTCTGTGTGTGGTCTGGTCAGCACGGTTGGGGAGGTGAACTTTGCATATGCAGGGGTTTATAGGGAGACACTCTCCGAGTTGATTCCGCAATGCATTCCATAGATAATCTGACTACTTTTTATGTTTTCATGAATCTCAGATTCTGAACAGCATCATAATGATTATGAGCTTGCGCGCATGAAAAGAATAAAGCAGAACAATGCCATGGCTTTCAAACTTGGCATTAAGGGACTGAAATCAAGTCTGGATGCAATGCATTGCAAACGCTCTCCACCTACAGATTCATGCTCAGAATATGATCCTAACAGTGATTCTGAGCTAGAGGGAGACCTAAGTCAATGTAGCTCCCTAGTGGAGGAGTCAGAGGAAGATGCCCTATCTTATTCACCCATCAAGGTACTTGCCCTAACTTTCCAAGGTTACATTGCTCGCACATATCTTGCAACTGATGCTTTGCATTGCTTCTACTTTGTTGAACTGCCATTAGCTTAGTTTACACATCGTGTATGTGAATACGCCCTGCCTATCCATTTTCAGTACATATTCCATCTGTCATCATACCATATTTATCCATTCAAATGTTGTTCTTGTGTATCAGAAGTTCAAAAGGAAGAGGGCGATTGGTGATCGTGGAGGAGCACAAGCAAAGTATTTGGAAAATTTAGTGGCACCTGATAAATATAATAGCCCATTAGGTGTAGTTGCAATATCACCCGACCCACAAAATACCCCAACTCTAGCAGAGTCTAGCCCTACTACACTGGTCATTTCTGATGCCCCAACTCAGCAGACCCCAACTGCAGCAAACAGTATGATTATGCCAGTTGACATAGCACCAGCTGTACGACGCAAAACCCCCATTCCAGCAAAGAGTACACCAAATCCAGTTGCCAAATCCCTTTTCGAACCAGAGAGAGCCCCAATTGCAGCAAATAGGACCCCTGTTCCATTTCTTCCCAGTTTAGAAGACGAAGCTTATGTTGTTGTCAGGAACTTTGTGCGCATCTTTCCTTCATGGAAAGATTATACCGCAGACACAGAACAATTTCCAGTCTTCCTCCGCAACTTACGCGTAAGTAATGTACTAATGTTATTTATGGTCATTACTGCATATGTTTCTGCTGACAGAAGACACAAGATTTCATTCTTTTAAATAGGCGAGGAGCAAACTGGATTGTGATGACGAGCAAGGGTTGGTTGCGCTTTTCAAGCACTCATTGATGAAGTATCGTTCCTACCCGAGGCAAGCGCACTTCGATGGCAAGCCTCTGAACGAAATTTCTATAAAGTCTCTGGTGCTACATTTATCCGACGGTGACTGGAATAATCTTGTTACACATTGGTCTCGGCTGCAGCGTAAGGTATTGTCTATGATATCACATCACAATTTGAACTACATTTGTGCATTTGCCTTAATGTCTCACTTGTACGAAAACTGTTAGCAGAAGAACATTCGTTCTCAAGGGACCACAGAATCTTGCAACTATACTGCACACTGCATTGCTCTTGTGAGTACCTCTTGCCCTGTATGACCATACTTACTTTCATAGCTGTTTGATTATGTAGCATCACTGCACATGTTAGCCTCGTAATCGTCCATTTGGTGGACATTATAAGATCCGTATGGACTCTTACATAAATTTAGAATCAACCCAATGCTTTTGAAGAGGTTTAGCTCTGTAGTCCTCTTGTAAGGACTGAACGTGGTCTATCACTGTACTTACATTAACAGCTACTCCCTCCGTCCCATAATATAAGAACGTTTTGTACAGTACACCAGTGTTCAAAACACTCTTGTATTATGGGAAGAGGGATTGGTTCATTTTGTAGCATTCTGCATCTTATCTCCCTCGCCCACCATTTACTAAAAAAGATTAGATCTATATTTAATCTTACCAACAAGTAGAATACACAGACAATGCCAGTGCAGAAGTGTAGCCCATTGCTCTTGTCAGTATATTTTGTCCTATAACGCTTGTACTTCCAGGGATTGGTAGTTGATTATGTAGCATCAATCTGCATCTTATCTTCATTATCCTCTCTCCCTTCCAGTATTATCATATCTATAATTACTCTCTACAAAATGTAGAGTACAGGCAATGCTTATGAAGAAGATTCTGTGCTAAAATTCTTGAGTTATCCTTCCCTTGACATGGAGAAGGGCATTATAAAGCCGGTGTTAACTGTTAATGTAAGTCAGTCCTTCTAAAGCCTTTATCCTCAACTGCTATTTAATTTGCTCATACACCCTATCGTTTACTGCTATTTAGTTTGCTGTTTCTACCAAAATGCATGTTCGTAAGAACCGTAAGTTCTAAGTTTTACTTGTAAAACCAAATTCCTTATTCATACCATGCACATTACTTAATACTCCCTATATGTATGCTTGTTTTTGTGGATCTATAATCCAGTGTGTGGTGAAGCAGCCCACGTTTGCACCTTGTCATCTCCTGTTTTATCTTACTGATGTGGCTGATGATATGAACAACATGCCATGCACATTATCCAAAATAGATACAATGATTTTCTTTGCCCTTCATCTATGCTTGTTATGTTGACATGGTAATCCAGTAGTGTGGTGAAGCTCCCCGCATTATAAACAATGCCAAATTATGCTATTGATATTTTGAACTTACTCTTTATTTTCTAATTTGAAATTGGATAGAATTGACAGAACAATTATCATCTTTGTTTATACACGTGCAAAACCTGTCATCTCTCTGCTTTGTTTCAGGGTGATATGCCTGATGGCATGCACAAGTCTGCTGAAGGCTGTGAGACAAACCCAACATATATTGCAGCAAAGAAGGCAAAACATCTTGAAGATAGCGAGACAACCCCAAAGTCTTGTCTTGATGCAGTGTTCAAGTTACTTGAGACTAACAGTCAGACAAGCTCACGGAATTCGTTGTCTGAATCAGTTCGACTTCTTCAGTCCCAAGTTCTAGCAGAAAGGCATTCTACAACTCAACTTCGACTTGAAGTCCTATCTCTAAGAAAGATTGCGGAGAACACCAATGAGAACCTCATCGCTAAACAGCTACACCTGGAAGCTATGACCGACATGCTAGGCCGGTCTCACAGCCTTGCTCAGTAGCTTGCGCAGCAGTTCCCCCGCAAGGCTAACCTTTCTTGAACTGTCTTGGAAGTGGTCTCGGTTCAGTATTATTTATTTACGCTGCAATGGTGCCCAGTTTTTGTAATCTACTTATTCGTTGCGCTTTAGGATCACTGGTGGCGAACTTCGATGCCCAGTGGATGTAATATACCTTAAATCCTTTATTGTATAGTGTAGGTTTATTCTTAGTTACTATGCCGTAATTTCTTTATTGTATAGAGTAGGTTTGTTCTTAATTCCTACTCGTTACTGCCATCATTCGCTATCTAAAAAAAATCAGATGTAGTCGACCGGACCGAAACATTCGACTCTAACGGGCCAGGTTTTTAGCGGGCCACAATTGGGCCGGCCTGCGTCTTTCTTGGGCCCGAATGATTAGGGCCTTCACACATTGCGCCAGGCCCAAACTTACACCGGCCTATATTTTAGTTGGGCCTTTTGTCGACCCAGCGCTTAGTTTGGCCCAGGTAGCGTTGGGCCATTAACAAGCTGAATATTGTACTGGCCTATTACGGCCGAGATGAAACCACGGGCCTTTAGCAGGCCAAAATGCATGTTGGGCCTCAATTTTCACTAGTCGTCGACGGGCCTTCAGCAGGCTGAAATGTAGACCAGGCCGTTTTGGGCCCAGTTAGCTCATGGGCCGTTACCAGGCCGAAACATATCTTGGGCCTTAGTTGGCCCACTGATATCATGGGCCTTTAAGAGGCCGAAAGCTTAGCACAGGCATCAACGGGCCGAATTACGCGACATGCCTTTAACAGGCCCAAAGTCACGTTGGGCTTAACTGTTGCCACCTTTAGCACGGGCCGTTAGTGGGCCCGATGTCCCATCGGACCATATATGGCCCATGGGCAGCACGGGCCATTCCCAGGCCGAAAGTCACACTGGGCTGAAATGGGCCCATGTCTACATCAGGCCTCTAACAGGCTGAAAGTCACTGGGCTGTAGTTGGGCCCAAATATTCGGCGAACAATTAATGGGCCAAATCTGGCTTCGGGCCGCAAATGGGCCCAAATATTGGGCAAACAATTAACGGGCCAGATTTGGCTTCGGGCCGTAAATGGGCCCAAATATCGGGCGAACAATTAACGGGCCAGATCTGGCTTCGGGCCGTAAATGGGCCTTTATTAAGCAGGCCGTTATTGGGCTGGCCCACTAGTACCTGATTAAGTTCTACGGGCCTTTGACTGGGCAGCCTTTTTAACCTATATGGGCCTCTGTTGGGCCCAGCCACGTGTCGACGTATCATAGGCATGTCTCCTCCAATGGACGGGCGACATCTGGCCCACTGACGAGCTGACAGGTGTTCCCTTCGGCCAATCAGAATTTTACACGTGGAAATTTCCCATTGGTCAGGGCTGTTAACGGGTTATCGGATCCAAAATCCGACCCGATAGCTTACCGGCGTTCCGTTACGGTGGATGCCACGTGTCGGTCACCCTTGACGAAAGCACTTCTGTGACGCGCGATTTATCGTCATGGAAGTGGACACTTCCGTGATGATAATTTTGGTAATGTCATGGAACACTTCTACGACAGCACAGGTATGACTATCTTGATTCTGTCATAAATTTGTCATGGATGTACATGCATGACAGAAAACGTGACCTACTGTGACAAACACATATCATCATGGAAGTGTTTTTTTTGTAGTGTGTATAGCCACTAGGCAACCCGACCTGATTTGTCCGAAATGACCCTGGGTCACTAAGGAACTGACACGTGTTCCAACGGTCAGATTTCAAACACACGCGGCAGCTTAGCTTGGGCTACAAGTAAAGCTGACTCATCCGGCTTTGGATAAGATTTGCTCTCATTGTCTTCGCTCGAAGATTTAGGATTTGGTTGAGCGTCACTTCAGTCACTCTGACATTGTTTACTTGGACCCCACTTAACAGTATGGTGGTTCCTATGACTCAACAAAGAAGAAAAGAACTACGAAACAGCTATGTCTTCGCACTCCATAGTCTTCACATGAAGGTCTTCTCGAGTCATAATATTCATTGTGAATATCTTCACATACCACCATTGTCTTCAATGTCTTCACACATTTTTAGGGGTCATCTCCGGTAGGTCAACCGAATCAATGAGGGACTACTACCTGTGTTATCCTGCAATTCTCACAAACACATTAGTCCCTCAACCAGGTTTGTCATCAATACTCCAAAACCAACTAGGGGTGGCACTAGATGCACTTACAGGGGATCCCTCACGTTTGCGCAACACGGAGGGCACCATAGGACAGCATCGAAATAAAACATACAACTCACACCAATCACGATCATCTATCTGAAGGAAATATGCCCTAGAGGCAATAATAAAGTTGTTATTTTATATTTCCTTATATCATGATAAATGTTTATCATTCATGCTGGAATTATATTAACCGGAAACTTGATACATGTGTGGATACATAGACAAAACACCGTGTCCCTAGTAAGCCTCTACTAGACTAGCTCATTAATCAACGATGGTTAAGTTTCCTAACCGTAGACATGTGTTGTCATTTGATGAACGGGATCACATCATTGGGAGAATGATGTGATGGACTCCGTTAGCTTAGCATATTGATCGTTCGGTTTTATTGCTATTGCTTTCTTCATGTCAAATACATATTCCTTAGACTATGAGATTATGCAACTCCTGGATACCAGAGGAATACCTTGAGTGCTATCAAACATCACAACGTAACTGGGTGTTTGTTGGGTTGGCATAGATCAAGATTAGGATTTGTCACTCCGAGTATCGGAGAGGTATCTCTGGGCCCTCTCGGTAATACACATCATAATAAGCCTTGCAAGCAATGTGACTAATGAGTTAGTTACAGGATGATGTATCACGAAACGAGTAAAGAGACTTACCGGTAACGAGATTGAACTAGGTATGAAGCTACCGACGATTGAATCTCGGGCAAGTAACATACCGATGACAAAGGGAATAACGTATGTTGTCATTACGGTACGACCGATAAAGATCTTCGAAGAATATGTGGGAACCAATATGAGCATCCAGGTTCCGCTGTTGGTTATTGACCGGAGAGGTGTCTCAGTCATGTCTACATAGTTCTCGAACTCATAGGGTCCACACACTTACCGTTCGATGACGATTTTGTATTATATGAGTTATGTGATGTGGTGACCGAATGTTTTTCGGAGTCCCGGATGAGATCAAGGACATGACGAGGAGTCTCGAAATGGTCGAGAGGTAAAGATTCATATATAGGACGATGATATTCGGACACCGGAAGTGTTCTGGGGGTACCGGGTACATATCGGGTCACTGGAAGGGGTTCCGGGCATCCCACCGGCAACTACATGGGCCTAATGGGCCAAGAAGGGGACACACCAGCCCCTAGGGGGCTGGTGTGCCCCATGTAAGCCAAATAAAGGGGGAAGGAAATAGGGGAAGAGAGAAAGGAAGGGGAGAAATTCGGCCTCCCCTTCCTTCTCTCCTCCCTCCTCCTTCCTTCCCCCTCGGATGGATATGGAAGGGGGGATGGCCGAATAGGGAGGCGCCCAAGTAGGATTCCTCCTACTTGGGGCGCCCCCTTTGCCGCCTCTCCTCCCCTCCAACCTATATATATGAGGGATGGGGCACCACTACAACACAAATCAAAAGTTGTTATCCCTCCACAGTTTACGCCTTCGATCATATTCACGTAGTGCTTAGGCGAAGCTCTGCGCTGATCACTTCACCATCACCATCACCATGCCGTCATGCTGACGAAACTCTCCCTTGACACTTTGCTGGATCAAGAGTTCGAGGGACATCATCGAGCTGAACGTGTGCAGAACTCGGAGGTGTCGTACGTTCGGTGCTTGATCAGTCGGAACGAGAGAAGTTCGACTACATCAACCGCGTTGTCAAATGCTTCCGCTTTCGGTCTACAAGGGTACGCAGACACACTCTCCTCCTACCGTTGCTATGCATCTCCTGGATAGATCTTGCGTGAGCGTAGGAATTTTTTTGAAATTGCATGCTACGTTCCCCAACAGTGGCATCCGAGCCAGGTCTATGCGTAGATGATATGCACGAGTAGAACACAAAGAGTTGCGGGCGGTGATCGTCATACTGCTTACCACCAATGTCTTATTTTGATTCAGCGGTATTGTTTGATGAAGCGGCCCGGACGAACGTTACATGACCACGTTCATGAGACCGGTTCCACCGACAGACATGCAACTAGTTTTGCATAAAGGTGGCTGGCGGGTGTGTGTTTCTCCAACTTTAGTTGAATCGAATTTGGCTGCGGCCGGTCCTTGTTAAAGGTTAAAATAGCAGACTTGATAAATCACCGTTGTGGTTTTTGATGCGTAGGTAAGAACGGTTCTTGCTAGAAGCCTATAGCAGCCACGTAAAACTTGCAACAACAAAGTAGAGGACGTCTAACTTGTTTTCGTAGGGAATGTTGTGATGTGATATGGTCAAGACATGATGTTATATACGCTGATGTATGAGGTGATCATGTTTTGTAAAAGTTATCGGCAACTGGCAGGAGCCTTATGGTTGTCGCTTTATTGTATGAAATGCAAACGCCATGTAATTGCTTTACTTTATCACTATGCGTTAGCGATAGTTGTAGAAGCAATAGTTGGCGAGACGACCAAGACGCTATGATGGAGATCAAAGTGTCAAGCCGGTGACGATGGAGATCATGACGGTGCTTTGGAGATGGAGATCAAGGGCACAAGATGATGATGGCCATATCATGTCACATATTTTGATTGCATGTGAAGTTTATCTTTTATGCATCTTATTTTTCTTAGTACTGCGGTAGCATTATAAGATGATCCCTTAACAAAATTTCAAGGTATAAGTGTTCTCCCTGAGTATGCACCGTTGTGACAGTTCGTCGTGCTGAGACACCACGTGATGATAGGGTGTGATAGGCTCTACGTTCACATACAACGGGTGCAAGACAGTTTTGCACATGCGAAATACTCGGGTTAAACTTGACGAGCCTAGCATGTACAGACATGGCTTCGGAACACTTAAGACCGAATGTTCGAACGCGAATCATATAGTAGATATGATAAACATAGAGATGTTCACCATTGATGATTACTCCATCTCACGTGATGATCGGACATGGTTTAGTTGATTTGGATCACATATCATTCAGATGATTTGAGGGATGTCAATCTAAGTGGGAGTTCTTAAGTAATATGATTAACTGAACTTTAATTTATCATGAACTTAGTCCTGATAGTATTTGCAAATTATGTTGTAGATCATTAGCTTGCGTTGTAGCTCCCCTATGTTTATTGATGTGTTCCTAGAGAAAAACTAAGTTGAAAGATGATAGTAGCAATGATGCGGACTGGGTCCATGCTCTGAGGATTATCCTCATTGCTGCATAGAATAATTATGTCCTTGATGCACCACTAGGTGACGAACCTATTGCAGGAGCAGATGCAGACGTTATGAACATTTTGCAAGCTCGGTATGATGACTACTTGATAGTTTAGTGCATCATGCTTTACGGCTTAGAACCGGGACTTCAAAAATGTTTTGAACGCCATGGAGCATATGAGATGTTCCAAGAAGCTGAAAATGATATTTCAGACTCATGCCCGTGTTAAGAGGTATGGGACCTCTGACAAGTACTTTGCCTACAAGATGGAGGAGAATAGCTCAGCTAGTGTGCATGTGCTCAGGATGTCTGGGTACTACAATCGCTTGAATCAAATGGGAGTTAATCTTCCAGATATGATAGTGATTGACAGATTTCTCTATTCACTATCACCAAGTTACTAGAACTTCGTGATGAATTATAATATGCAAGGGATGACGAAAACGATTCCCAAGATCTTCGCGATGCTGAAATCAGTGAAGGTAGAAATCAAGAAATAGCATCAAGTGTTGATGGTTAACCAGACCACTAGTTTCAAGTAAATGGGCAAGGGAAAGAAAGGGAATTCAAGAAGAATGGCAAGCAAGTTGCCATTCCCATGAAGAAGCCCAAAGCTAGACCCAAGCCTGGAACTGAGTGCTTCTACTGCAAAGGAAATGGTCACTGGAAGTGGAACTGCCCTAGATACTTGGCGGATAAGAAGGATGGCAAAGTGAACAAAGGTATATTTGATATACATGTTATTGACGTGTACTTTACTAGTGTTTATAGCAACCCCTCGATATTTAATACTGGTGCAGTTGCTAAGAGTAGTAACTCGAAACAGGAGTTGCAAAATAAACAGAGACTAGTTAAGGACGAGGTGACGATGTGTGTTGGAAGTAATTCCAAGGTTGACATGATCACCATCGCACACTCCCTCTACCTTCGGGATTAGAATTGAACCTAAATAAATGTTATTTGGTGTTTGCGTTGAGCATTAATATGATTAGATCATGTTTATTGCAATATAGTTATTCATTTAAGTCAGAGAATAATTGTTGTTCTGTTTATATGAATAAAACCTTCTATGGTCATACACCCAATGTGAATGATTTGTTGAATCTCGATCGTTTGACATACTTGTGGCACTACTGTTTAGGTCATATTGGTGTAAAGCACATAAAGAAACTCCATGTAGATGGGCTTTTGGAATCAATTGATTATGAATCATTTTGATACTTGCGAACCATGCCTCATGGGCCAGATGACTATAACTCCGTTCTCCGGAACAATGAAGCGAGCTAATGACTTATTGGAAATAATAGATACCGATGTATGCGGTCCGATGAGTGTTGAAGCTCGCGACGGGTATCGTTATTTTCTGACCTTCACAAATGATTTGAGCAGATATGGGTATATCTACTTGATGAAACACAAGTCTGAAACATTTGAAAAGAGCAAAGAATTTTAGAGTGAAGTGAAGAATCATCGTAACAAGAAAATAAAGTTTCTACGATCTGATCACAGAGGCGAATATTTGAGGTATGAGTTTGGCCTTCATTTAAAACAATGTGGAATCATTTCACAACTCACGCCACCTGGAACACCACAATGTAATGGTGTGTCGGAACGTCGTAATCGTACTTTATTAGATATGGTGTGATCTATGATGTCTCTCACTACTGGAATCAGGATCTTTGCCGTCAGTGAAACGTCTCCAACGTATCTATAATTTTTTATTGTTCCATGTTGTTGTATTATCATTCTTGGATGTTTTACAATCATTTTATTGCAAATTTATATCATTTTGGGAACTAACCCGGACTGACGCTGTTTTCAGCAGAACTACTATGGTGTTGTTTTTTTGTGCAGAAATGAAAGTCCTCCAAATGAGCTGAAACTTTTTGACGATTTTTTTGGAACAAAAGAGACCCCCGAAGCTTTGTGGGAGGGCCAAAAGAGCCACGAGGAGGGCACAACCCACCACGGTGCGCCAGAGGGGCCCGACTTACCGCGATGGTTTGTGCTCACCTTGAGGCCCATCTTCGCGTGAAACCGACGCCAAAAAATCCTATAAATAGACAAACCATCAGAAATAAACCTAGATCACAAGTTCCGCCGCTGCAAGGCTCTGTAGCCACTGAAAACCAATCTAGACCCTTTCTGGCACCCTGCCGGAGGGGGAATCATCTCCGGTGGCCATCTTCATCATCCCGGTGGCCACCACGACGAGGAGGGAGTAGTCCACCCTCGGGGCTGAGGGTTTGTACCAGTAGCTATGTGTTTAATCTCTCTCTCTCGTGTTCTTGAGATGTCATGATCTTGATGTATCGCGGGCTTTGTTAATATAGTCGGATCATATGGTGTTTTCCCCTCTCTATCTTGTTGTGATGAATTGAGTTTTTCCCTTTGAGATTTCGTTGTTATCGGATTGAATACTTTTATGGATTTGAGAACACTTGATATATGTCGTGCAATTGAATACTCGTGGTGACAATGGGGTATCGTATTGATTCACTTGATATATGTTTTGGCACTCAACTTGCGGATTTCCGAGGTGACATTAGGGTAATCTATGCATAGGGGTTGATGCATGTTCTTGTCTTTATTTCTATGGGAAAAATCTTGGGTCACTCTTTGAAGTTCTTTGTGTTGGATTGAGTATTATGAATATGAATGTGCTTTGGTGTTATTTTAGTACGAACTCTAGGATAGATCAAACGGAAAGAATAGCTTTGTGTTATTTTAGTACGGACTCTTGAATGGATCGAATGGAAAGAATAGCTTTGAGGTGGTTTCGTACCCTACAAACAATTTATTGTTATGTTCTCTGCTAGATAAGAATTTTGGAGTGATTCTTCGTTGCACGTTGAGGGATGGTTATATGATCCGATTATATTAGCACTGTTGGGAGATTGCACTAGCAAAAGTATGGACCCTAGGCCTTGAGGGATGTTATTTTGTGCTCGTTTACTGTTTGCTACCTTGCTGTTTTTATTTATTCATATTATAAAAATATATTTCTACCATCCATATTACACTTTTATCACCATCTCTTCGCCGAACTAGTGCACCTATACAATTTGCCATTGTATTGGGTGTGTTGGGGACACAAGAGATTTCTTGTATTTGATTGCAGGGTTGTTTGAGAAAGACCATCTTCATCCTACGCCTCCCACGGATTGATAAACCTTAGGTCATCCACTTGAGGGAAAATTGCTACTGTCCTACAAAACTCTACGCTTGGAGGCCCAACACGTGTCCACAAGAATAAAGTTGCGTAGTAGACATCAAGGTCTTTTCTGGCGCCATTGCCGGGGAGGTGAGTGCATGAAGGTATATCTTTAGATCTTGAAATTGAATCTTTTAGTTTTTTGTTTATCAATAGTTTGGTCTATAAAAAAACTACATAAAAATGGAATTGAGGTTGCATCATATTATTGATCATCTTTATAATATCTTTCTTGAAAATGAGGGTTCGGAAAATTGTGCTCAATTGTTAGAAGAAGAAGTCAATAAAATGTTAGGCACCAAATATTTAAATGATGAGCATGATTGCAATGTTTTTAGTATGAACTCTTTGAATATCCATGATGCTAATGATATGCAAAGCTACAAGCTTGGGGATGCTATGTTTGATGAAGATGATATTTTTAGTCCCCCCAAGATTTGATGAGAAAATTTATTATGATGAAAGCATGCCTCCTATTTATGATGATTATATTGATTAAATTGGATTTGGAGAGGTCATGACTTTATTTAGTGATGAATCCACTATTTCGGAAGAGGTTTCAATTGATTATTATGAGAACAAAGTTGCTATCTATGATGATTATGGTGATGACATGTATGCTATAAAGAATAATGATAACCATGGAACTTTTCATCATGATTTTAATTTTCAATCCCATGATAGTTACTTTGTTGAGTTTGCTCCCACTACTATTCATGATAATAAATTTGCTTATGCGGAGAGTAGTAAAATTTCTATGCTTGTGGGTCATGAAAAGGATGCTTTATGTGATAGTTATATTGTTGAATTCATTCATGATGCTACTGAAAATTATTATGAGGGAGGAATATATTCTTGTAGGAATTGCAATAATATCAAGTTTCCTCTCTATGTGTTGAAAGTTTTGAAGTTATGCTTGTTTTGCCTTCCTATGCTAGTTGATTCTTGTTTCCATAAGTTGTTTGATCACAAAATACCTATGCATAGGAAGTGGGTTAGACTTAAATGTGCTAGTCATATGCTTCATGATGCTCTCTTTGTGTTTCAATTCTTATCTTTTATGCGAGCATCATTGAAATCATCATGCCTAGCTAAAAGGCATTAAAGAAAAGCACTTGTTGGGAGACAACCCAACACTTTTACCTACTGTTTTTGTGTGTTCACATGATTATGCTACTGTATTGATCATGTTTTATAGCTTTTGTTTCAATAAAGTGCCAAGTAAAGCCTTTGGGATCATGTTGGGTGATAGTTGATTTGATCTTGCTGAAAAACAGAAACTTTTGTGCTCATGAAAATAATTCTTATTTTTAACAGAAGAGTGATTTTGAGTTGATTCTTTTTGCAGAAGTTTAATATAAATTTTTTGGAGTAGCAGAAGTATGGTTTGAGTACAGATTACTACAGACTGTTCTGTTTTTGGCAGATTATGTTTTCAATGCATAGTTTGCTTGTTTTTTAGTTTCTATGGCTTATATTGCTCAATATAAATTGTGAAAATGATATGCTACATTAGGTATTGTGTTAGAACAATTATGAATCTTGTATTTGACAGTATCAAAAGTGAAATGGTTTGCTCTTTATCATACTAACCTATCTCACAAAGTTCCGTTAAGTTTTGTGTGATTGAAGTTTTCAAGTTTTGGGTGAGATGTCGATATGAGGAGAATAAGGAGTGAAAAGACCCTAAGCTTGGGGATGACCAAGGCACCCAAGGTAATATCCAAGGAAGATCCAAGCAACTAAGCTTGGGGATGCCCTGGAAGGCCTCCCCTCTTTCGTCTCCAACATTATCGGTAACCTCACTTGGAGCTATGTTTTCATTCGTCACATGATATGTGTTTTGCTTGGAGCGTCAATTTATTTTGTTAGGATTTTCTTGCTATTATTAAGAATAATTTTTGGCATCTTTCTTTTCAATAAAAATGTCAAGGATAGCCTTTACCATGCTTATTATGCAAGTCTACATGTTGTTGTTTCAAAACAGAAAGTTTATCGATGTTTTAAAAATTCCAAAGGAAAGTCAGAATGTGATAAAATGTTGAAACTTTTTTTGCATAATAAGCTCTGGTAAATTTTCTATAGTGTGGTATAATTTCATAACTTTTGGAGTTAGGGAAGTATTGATAATCTTGCATTCTTGACAGACAGTGCTGTTTTGGCAGATTGCTATTATGTTTGCATTGTTTGCATATGTTTGCTTGTTTAATGATTCTATTTGAGGATAGGAGTATTAAATATGCAGAGGCATTTAGTATGCAATGTTGAATAATAATTTTAGTTATTTGCTAATAATTTTAGTGATTTGCTACAATAGAGAATGATAAGGCTTTTGCATTGGTTCATACTAACTTATCTCACGAGTTCTTGTTGAGTTTTGTGTGGATGAAGTTTTTAAGATTTAGTGAAACCGTGATATGAGAGGAATTAAGGAGACACAAAAGCTCAAGCTTGGGGATGCCCAAGGCACCCCAAGATAATATTTCAAGAAGTCTCAAGCATCTAAGCTTGGGGATGCCCCGGTAGGCATCCCACCTTTCTTCTTCAACAATTATTGATCTGAAGATTTTTAAATAAAAAAGAGTCCTCAAATAGTTGCCAGGGAGGCTAGGTAAGCGGCACTCACATCCCGTCAACGAAGCTCTTTTCTATGGAATTGCTCTAGTGCTTCACTTATATCTTTTTGAGCATGGTGTGCTTTAGTATTTTTTAAGAAATTCTCTTTTGCTTCACTTAAATTAATTTTAGATAAAGAAATATTATGCTCATGATCTTCACTTATATTTGTTTGAGCTTATCAAAAGCAACATATGAAAATTAGTCCCAAAGTGATAGATATCCAAGAATGATATAATAAAAACTTTCATGAAGATCATTGGACAAAATAAACTTGATTCCTTGTAATAGTTTTGAGATATGATGATGTGATATCTGAGTCATGTTGATGAGTAATTATGCTTTAGTAAGAATATTGGTGTTAAGGTTTGTGATTCCCTATGCAAGAACGAAAGTCAATAGTTGTGCAATGAAATTACATCCTACTTGTGGTGCATTATTCGGTGTTAATTATGCTCAATGCTCGCTTATGAGATTATTCGTTTCTTGGTTAGTCGCTTCTCAATCTTTTGCCAGCCTTCATTTTGCACTAAGTATGATCACTACTTGTGCATCCAAAATGCTTTAAACCAGTTTTGCCACATGAGTCAACTATACCTACCTACATGCGGTATTCTTTTCCCGTTCTAAGCAAATTTGTATGTGCCATCTCTAATTTTCAAAATAAATCTCTCTTTTGTGTGCTTGTACCGCTCGCGAGGCGGTGAGGGGTGGCCAATATTTTCCATGCTAAATGTGTTATGCTCACGATGAGTATTTATTCACTTGTCATTGCACGAGAGTAAGGCAAAGGTATTAGGGATGGCCAGTCCCGAAATGAAAATGAATTTACCTTATGTTGTCAAATAATAAATTCCTTGGAAAGTGTTGGTATGGAGGGCACCCGTGGATACGGTTAGCCATGGAAAGTGAAAGTATGGTGGAAAAGGAATAAACTTTATTTTCTGTTTGGGAACCGCCTATGATATATCTAGCATGGAAAGTGTTGGGAGCTCTAAGTCGTTTTCGTTGGTGGGAAAAGTATGCCTCTCAAAATGTTTTTTATCTCTCAATTTTTGCTTTGAGCTCTAGCACCTCTACAGATCCCTACTTCCCTCTGCGAAGGGCCTTTTTTTACTTTATGCAATTTTTATTTTAAATTTGAGTCTCCATCTTCTCTTATGAAGCACCAACTAAGGGGCACTATGATCGTACTTGAGCATTTGGTGTAGCTAATATGCGGGTGTGTTTCATGAATGGATCAATGATTGAGCATGATGAGCTAGGGATAACTTATTTTAGCGTTGATATTTTGAAAGACATGGTTGCTTGTTGGTATGCTTTAGTATTAAAGTCCTCATGTCAAAACTAGACTATTGGTTTGAACCATATAAAAGTCTAAATGTCCATGCTATAAAAAAGAATATGAGATGACATGTTAGGCAGCATTCCACATCAAAAATTCTGTTTTTATCATTTACCTACTCGAGGATGAGCAGGAATTAAGCTTGGGGATGCTGATACGTCTCCAATGTATCTATAATTTTTGATTGTTCCATGCTGTTGTATTATCATTCTTGGATGTTATACAATCATTTTATAGCAACTTTATATCATTGTTTGGAACTAACCCGGACTGACGCTGTTTTCAGCAGAACTACCGTGGTGTTGTTTTTGTGTGCAGAAATGAAAGTTCTCCAAATGAGCTGAAACTTTTTGATGATTTTTTTGGAACAAAAGAGACCCCCGAAGCTTCGTGGGAGGGCCAGAAGAGCCACGAGGAGGGAACAACCCACCACGGTGCGCCAGAGGGGCCCGGCTTGCCCCGATGGGTTGTGCTTACCTCGAGGCCCATCTTCGCGTGAAACTGACGCCAAAAAATCCTATAAATAGAGAAACCATCAAAAATAACCTAGATCAGAAGTTTCGCTGCCGTAAGGCATTGTAGCCACCGAAAACCAATCTAGACCCTTTCCGGCACCCTGCCGGAGGGGGGAATCATCTCCGGTGGCCATCTTCATCATCCCGGCGGCCACCACGACGAGGAGAGAGTAGTCCACCCTCGGGGCTGAGGGTTTGTACCAGTAGCTATGTGTTTAATCTCTCTCTCTCTCTCTCTCTCTCTCGTGTTCTTGAGATGTCACGATCTTGATGTATCGCGGGCTTTGTTAATATAGTCGGATCATATGGTGTTTTCCCCTCTCTATCTTGTTGTGATGAATTGAGTTTTTCCCTTTGAGATTTCGTTGTTATCGGATTGAATACTTTTATGGATTTGAGAACACTTGATATATGTCTTGCAATTGAATAGTCGTGGTGACAATGGGGTATCATATTGATTCACTTGATATATGTTTTGGCACTCAACTTGCGGATTCCCGAGGTGACATTGGGGTAATCTATGCATAGGGGTTGATGCACGTTCTTGTCTTTGTTTCTCTGGTTGAAATATTGGGGCACTCTTTGAAGTTCTTTGTGTTGGATTGAGTATTATGAATATGAATGTGCTTTCGTGTTCTTTTAGTACGAACTCTAGGATAGATCGAACGGAAAGAATAGCTTTGTGTTATTTTAGTACAGACTCTTGAATAGATCGAACGGAAAGAATAGCTTTGAGGTGGTTTCATACCCTACAAACAATTTATTCTTATGTTCTCCGCTAGATAGGAACTTTGGAGTGATTCTTTGTTGCACGTTGAGGGATGGTTATATGATCCGATTATATTAGCACTGTTGGGAGATTGCACTAGCGAAAGTACGGACCCTAGGCCTTGTTTTAGAGCATTGCAATACCGTTTTTGTGCCCGTTTACTATTTGCTACCTTGCTGTTTTTATTTATTCAGATTATAAAAATATATTTCTACCATCCATATTACACTTGTATCACCATCTCTTCGCGGAACTAGTGCACCTATACAATTTGCCATTGTATTGGGTGTGTTGGGGACACAAGAGATTTATTGTATTTGATTGCAGGGTTGTTTGAGAGAGACCATTTTCATCCTACACCTCCCATGGATTGATAAACCTTAGGTCATCTACTTGAGGGAAAATTTCTACTGTCCTAAAAAACTCTACGCTTGGAGGCCCAACACGTGTCTACAAGAATAAAGTTGCATAGTACACATCAGTCAGCCAGCTCTTTGCCGTCAGCTAGCTGACGGCAAAGAAGTTCTTTGCTGTCAGCTTTAGAAAGAGCGGACGGCAAAGAAGCTGTTTGCCGTCAGCCTGCTCTTTGCCGTCTGCTAGCTAACGGCAAAGGTGGTGGGTAGAGGACTATAATGACAACCTAACGGCCAGTTTCTTTGCCGTCAGCCGGCGGAAGTTAAAGAAACTGGCCGTTTTAACGGCCGTTTTGCCCGGCCCCATCCCACTAAGTGCCGGCGCCCCACCTCACCTCACCCTCCTCTCTCTCTCTCTCTCTCTCTCTCCCAGCCCTCACCTGACCCGCGCCGCCGCCCCACCCTGACCCCCCGCCTCCGCCGCCGCCCCGACCCCCCGCCCTTGCTGCCCCGAGCTCCGCCCCGCCCTGTCATCGCCTCCTCCTCGCCTC
>NC_057802.1:442844550-442845740 GCF_018294505.1 Triticum aestivum | reverse complement strand
TCGCGTCTCCGCCGCCATCGCCGAATGCGGCCGCCTCAACACGATGTCGCCGTCCCGTCGTCGACCACCACCGCCCCGAGCTCCGGCCCCTCCGACGCCGCACCAGACCCCGAAGCTGTCACCGTCGACCCCCCGGCTCGGCCCCTCCCTCGACACCGGCTGTCCCCAACACCAAGGTGCGGCACCCCTCCCTCTTCTCTCTCTCTGTTTAGGTTTAGGTTTAGGTTCTTCAGTTAGTTTCTTGGTGAGGTGATGGATGCTACTTCTCGAATCCTGAAATCGAATTGCGTGAGCTGTTCTGCGTAATTTCCTCCAAATAATAGGTGTGCTTTATAGTTTTGATTCCTCGCTCGTGCGTCACGGATCGACATGAATTTTTTCCGGGAAGGCATAGAAATCGAGAAAGGTTGCGTGGTTAAATCTGATCATAGCTAGGTCATGGGTTTTGCCGTTACCAAATCGTTGCATGCACAACTTAGCAGAGGCACACCATCGTGCACATTGCTTGCTAGACCTAGCTATAGATAGAGTTTCCTTGGCCTAACCATCCATGTACAACCAATGCTGCATATCAAGATTCAGTAAAACTCTGAGTACATGGGATTGCTTTTTGTTGCGAGTGGTTTGCATTTTGCATAAAGTTTTCAGCAGTATGTGAAGTATTTTCTGATTTATATAGCAAAGCTAAGCATGTCAACCTCACACTACATTAGAGAGCGGGAAGCCTTGTAATGGCACTCTTATAAATGCCAAAGCTATAAACAGAGATATCAGGGGGAGGCTAGTTATGGGCTGCGGTAAGACCCCTTGTTGCGCTTCTCTTGTGGTTTGTCCGGATGCTCTTACCATTAGACTGGGGGGTGATGCTGATGTTGGATTTTTTTACAAGTTGATGTGGAGTTATTGCGTTTGTTTGTTAACACTGATCTCTGAGGAAGAGTGTTGTGCTCCTGAGTGTAGTGTATTATTATTTGGCGCTTTTAGGATCCTATCATTTTTAGGGTTTTAGATGGTAGGGTTATTTCTTATAAGTTGTTCTTTTATGTTAAGTTGTGTTTTGGTGGTCCAAAAACCCACTAATTTGGAAACATTGTTGAGGCCTTTCTTTGATTGGATATAAATGGTGCTGCTTCGTGCTATCTGAAGTGGTTGCTAATGAGTGCAAAATTTCAGAACAACTTGTGCATTCT
>NC_057802.1:442729957-442844348 GCF_018294505.1 Triticum aestivum | reverse complement strand
GGAGTTTTGGGTTGTTATTTTGGTTGTGCTTTTTTTTTTTTTTTACACAACTGCTTTTATGGATTCGTTGCCATATGTGTAAAAAATGCCTAGTTTTGAAGGGTGCCAATTGCCATTGCCAACTAACCTACGAAATTAATTAAGTGTTGTTGATGTTGTTGATTATCAGAGATGGGAGGAGGCCACCACCACAGGCTACGCCTCTGCCACACTGGAGTACGAGTTGGAAGGTTTCGAGTTCTTCATGATCATACTTGATAATTCCTCCAAGAGGCACGTATATAAAAGGAGAGATCTCCCCTTCACCCATCTCTTTATCATAATTCTGCTATTTGCTACATCACTCCTTGACCCACGTTGTAGAGACTGCCTGACACTTTTATGGAAATGTTGGACGGCCATCGGCCAAAGAATGTGAAGCTGCGACAGGCCGGCAGCGGGCTTCACAGGCTTTGGGATGTGGAGGTGGTGATCAGGAACGATCACATGTACCTGTGTCGTGGCTGGGAGCAGTTCATCCGTGCCTACGACCTGAGGCACGGGTACTTCCTTGTCTTTAGGTACGACGGCGACGCCATGCTCACCGTGAAGGTGTTCAACACGACTATGTGCCGCATGCGCTACCAGGACGACGACGATGCCAGTACGCTCTGCCTCTTCTTCCTCTCCATTTGGCTTTGTCTCACACTGATTGTTAAAAAAACTTTGTTGCATTTGGTCAGGCTACAGCGGCAGCGACTCTGGCTATAGAAAAAGCAGCAGCTAGTCTGGCTACAGCGAAAGCAGCAGCGAGGATGATCCAGGATGGAGTGGGGAAGAAGAGGAGCAGAGTGGGGATGAGGAGGTGCAACCTATTCTGTCTGACGATGACCTCGCGATGGTGGTGGCTTACGATGGCCAAGCGATGGTGGTGGCTGGCGATGGGCAAGAGATGGTGGTGGCTAAGGATGACCTAGCGGTGGTGCTGCCTGAAGATGGCCTCGCGATGGTGGTGGTGCCTGACAATGACCTCGCGATGGTGGTGGCGCCAGTGATCCCACAGCCGGGCGACATGACCATGCCAATTGTGGTAGAAGACTACATCCCACTGCCTCACCGCTCTAAGCGCACCAGGATGATGAAGGAGAAGGATAAGAAGGAGGAGTGAACTATGTCAGGTATGTCAGATCTCCAAAATGATCTATACTTAGCTTTGTTTCCTCCGAAATGACCTAAGTTAGCTCTAATATGCTAAGTTATCTCTAATATGCTTAGTTACCTAGGTTTGCTCAATAATGACATACACTTGGCTTACTTATGTAAAAAATGGCATAATTATGCTTAGTTAACTCAAAAATGGCATAATTAGTTAAGTTAGCTCCAAAATGACCCATTTTACCTAGGTTAGCTCCAATATGATCCATTTTACCTAGGTTAGCTCCAAAATGACCAAGTTTACCTAGGTTAGCTCCAATAGGATCCATTTTACCTAGGTTAGCTCCAAAATGATCCATTTTACCTATGTTAGCTAAAAAATGGCATAATTACTGATGTTAGCACAAAAAATGACCTATACTTACCTTATTTTCCTCCAAATTGGCATAATAAGCTTAATTAGCTAAAAAATGGCATAATTACCTATGTAAGCTCTAAAATGACACAAATAAGGAATAAGAAGAAGAAAAACATGGAAGAGGAGGAAAAGAAAGAATAGAAGAAGAAAGAGAAGAAAAAGAAAGAATAAAAGAAGAAGAATGAGAAGGAAAAGGGTAAAAACCACCTTCTTCTTCTTCTTCTTCTTCTTCTCCAAAATGACCTAAGTTAGCTCTAATATGCTTAGTTACCTAGGTTAGCTCAATAAAGACCTATACTTAGCTGCTTTATATCAAAAATGGCATAATATGCTTAGTTCACTAAAAAATGGCATAATTAGCTAGGTTAGCTCCATTTTACCTAAGTATGCTTACTTCTTCTTCTAGTCTTCTTCTTTTTCATTTTCTTCTTCTTCTTCTTCTTCTTCTTCTTCTTCTAGTCTTCTTCTTCTATCTTTCTTGTTTCCCATTTTGTAGATTTCATTTACTTCACGGGAGATTGCATGGATGGAGTGCTTCTTTTCCCTTTCTGCTTTTATTTTGTATCAATGAACAATGTGGAACTTTTGTTATATGGATTGATGGATAGGTGTTGGATGAACAATGTGAAACTATTGTAATATGTATGGATGGAACTATGTGTTGGTTATGTATGTATATATGATGAAACTTGTGTGTTGGATATGTCTGCTGTGAAATTTGTGTGTTGAAACTTGTGTGTTGAAATTGAATGAATTTAAGAAAAAACAGAAAAAACAGGGGCTATACAAGCTCTTTGCCGTCCGCTGGCAGACGGCAAAGCTGCCACGTGGCAGCTACCTGTGCAACCTGGGGGCTGACCTATTTGGTTACTTTGCCGTCTGCTGGCAAACGGCAAAGGTGCAATGGTCTTTGCCGTCTTCCAACAGACGGAAAAGTGCACCGTTAACCCCCTAATGGCCATAAGCTGCCACGTGTGCCATCCAGGACCTTTGTCGTCTGCTGGCGGACGGCAAAGACCATTTCATCTTTGTCGTCCGCCAGCAGACGGCAAAGAGCCCTTCGCCGTAGCCTATTCAGCCGGACCTGTTGTCGTCTATTGACGGACGGCAAAGGCCCTTGCCGTCCGCCAGGCATGCCTTCAGACGGCAAAGTGCCTGATTCCTGTAGTGTCTTACCGATTTACCACTATCATTTTGGGGTTATGCATTAGAGACAGCTGCATTCACGTTAAATAGGGCACCATGTAAATACGTTGAGATGACACCGTATGAAATGTGGTTTCGCAAGAAACCTAAGCTGTCATTTCTTAAAGTTTGGAGTTGCGATGCTTATGTGAAAAGCTTCAGCCTGATAAGCTTGAACCCAAATCGGAGAAGTGCGTCTTCATAGGATACCCAAAACAAAATGTTGGGTACACCTTCTATCACAGATCCGAAGGCAATATATTTGTTGCTAAGATGGGGGCTTATAATTTCGCCTCCCAACGTATTCACCTCAAGGGTGATGTCAACAATAATAACTCATGCCACCCATATCCAACTGGACATATGTGCCTAGATCTTTCCTCACCACATGATGCTTGCCAAAGGAGAAAAATAAAAAGGAATAGAGAGAAAAACTTTGACTCTTGCATAAAATTAAATACATAAAAGTAAAAGATAGGCCCTTCGCAGAGGGAAGCAGAGGTTGCCATGCGCTTTTTATTTGTATGCTCAACCCCTTAGTGCAAAAGAACGTCATGTTATATTGCCCCTTATGATAGCAACCTTTATTATGCAGTCCGTCGCTTTTATTACTTTGCCATCACAAGTTCGTACAACGCTCAATTTTCTCTTACACTAAATGATCTAACACTTTTAGAAGCAATTTTTATTGCCTTGTTGCACCGATGACAACTTACTTGAAGGATCTTGCTCAATCCTTAGGTAGGTATGATGGACTCTTGAAAATAAGATTTGGTTTTAAGGGTTTTCGGATGCACAAGTAGTATCTCTACTTGGTGCGGAATTTTTGGCTAGCAAAGATGGGGGGCAAGCACCACATGTTGAAGGATCTATGACAATATAACTTCTATTTGAATATGAACAAACATAAATCATTACGTTGTCTTCCTTGTCCAACGTCAACAATTTTGGCATATAATATTTTGATGGGGGCTCACAATCACAAAAGATTTCCAAGATAGTGTATTTGCATGTGAAAGTTCTCTTCCTTATACTAATTATTCGTGAATTGCTTGTATGACCAAAATTGTGATTGTCAAGCCTCAAAAGATTTCACTTTCTAAACCCAATGTGAAGCTACCACTAGGCATGATATGATTTCAACTTCATGACATTCAATTTATTCAACAATTTACTCATAGGATATAAGTGAAGCACAAGAGTGATTCCAAAGAAAAGAGCTTCATTGACGGGATGTGAATGCCGCTTACTTAGCCTCCTTGGCAACTATTTGAGGACTCTATTTTATTTAAAAAAATTCAGATCTAAGTATTTTATTAAAACAACAAGCAAAACAAAATAAAATGACATTCTAAGAATAGCACACATCATGTGAAGAATAAAAAACTTAGGCTCAACCGATACTAACCGATAATTGTTGAAGAAGAAAGGTGGGATGCCTACCTGGGCATCCCCAAGATTAGATGCTTGAGACTTCTTGAAATATTATCTTGGGGTGCCTTGGGCATCCCCAAGCTTGAGCTTTTGTGTCTCCTTAATTCCTCTCATATCAGGGTTTTCCTAAATCTCAAAAGCTTCATCCACACAAAACTCAACGAGAACTCATGAGATAAGTTAGTATAAACCAATGCAAAAACCTTATCATTCTCTACTGTAGCAAATCACTAAAATTATTATTAAACATTGCATACTAAATGCCTCTGCATATTTAATACTCCTATCCTCAAATAGAATCATTAAACAAGCAAACATATGCAAACAATACAAACATAACAGCAATCTGCCAAAACAGTACAATCTGTAAAGAATGCAAAAGTATCAATACTTATTCAACTCCAAACATTATGAAATTCTACCACACTGTAGAAAATTTATCAGAGCTTATTTTCCAAAGAGTTTCAACATTTTATAACATTCTGACTTTTCTAGGGAATTTTTGCAACATGGATAAACTTTCTGTTTTGGAACAGCAACATGTAGACTTGCAAAATAAGCATAATAAAGACTATCAATGCCACTTTTATTGAAATAAAAGATGATAAACATTATTCTAAATAACATAAAGCAAATACTAACAAACTAAAATGTTGCTCCAACTAAAACTCATATCATTTGACCAATAAAAATATAGCTCCAAGTAAGGTTACCGATAATGTTGGAGACGAAAGAGGGGATGCCTTCCGGGGCATCCCCAAGCTTAGTTGCTTGGATCTTCCTTGGATATTAACCTGGGGTGCCTTGGGCACCCCCAAGATTAGGGTCTTTTCACTCCTTATTCTCCACATATCGATATCTCACCCAAGACTTGAAAACTTCAATCACACAAAACTTAACGGAACTTCATGAGATAGGTTAGTATGGTAAAGAGCAAACTATTTAACTTTGGTACTGTCAAAGACAAGATTCATAATTGTTTCCACACTATTCATACTGTAGCATATCATTTCTACAATTTATATTGAGTAATATAAGCTATAGAAACTAGAAAGCAAGCAAACTATGCATTGAAAACAGAATCTGTCAAAAACAGAACAGTCTGTAATAATCTGTACTCAACCCATACTTCTGCTACTCCAAAAATTATGAAAATATTAGGACCACGTGAGAAATTTGTATATTAAACTTATGCAAAAAGAATAAACTGAAAAGCACTCTTCTGTTAAAAATGAGACTTACTTTCGTGAGCGCAAAAGTTTGTGTTTTTCAGCAGGGTCAAATCAACTATCACCCAACATGATCCCAAAGGCTTTACTTGGCACTTTATTGAAACAAAAGCAATAAAACATGATTACTACAGTAGCTTAATCATGTTAACACATAAAAAAAGTAGGTAAGAGTGTTGGGTTGTCTCCCAACAAGCGCTTTTCTTTAATGCCTTTTAGCTAGGCATGATGAGTTCAATGATGCTCGCATAACAGATAAGAATTGAAACACAAAGAGAACATCATGAAGCATATGACTAGCACATTTAAGTTTAACCCACTTCCTATGCATAGGGATTTTTTGAGCAAACAACTTATGGGAACAGGAATCAACTAGGATAGGAAGGCAAAACAAGCATAACTTCAAAACTTTCAACACATAGAGAGTAAACTTGATATTATTGCAATTCCTACAAGCATAAGTTCCTCCCTCATAATAATTTTCAGTAGCATCATGAATAAATTCAACAATATAACCATCACATAAAGCATTCTTTTCATGACACAAAAGCATAGAAAACTTATTACTCTCCACATAAGCAAATTTCTTCTCATCAATAGTAGTGGGAGCAAACTCAACAAAATAACTATCATGAGAGTGAAAATTAAAATCACGATGACAAGTTTCATGGTTATAATTATTCTTTATAGCATACATGTCATCACCATAATCATCATAGATAGAAACTTTGTTATCATAGTTAATTGAAGCCTCATCCAAAATGGTGGATTCATCAATAAATAAAGTTATGGCCTCTCCAAATCCACTTTCATCATTATAATCATCATAAATATGAGGCATGCAATCATTATAACAAATTTGCACATCGAATCTTGGGGGACTGAAAGTATCATCTTCATCTTAGCATCCCCAAGTTTATGGCTTTGCATATCTTTAGCATCATGGATATTCAAAGAATTCATACTAACAACATTGCAATCAAGCTCATCATTCAAATATTTTGTGCCAAACATTTTATTGACTTCTTCTTCTAACAATAGAGCACAATTTTCCGAACCATCATTTTCAAGAAAGATATTATAAAGATGATTAATAATATGATGCAACCTCAATTCCATTTTTTATGTAGTTTCCTTTTATAAACCAAACTAGCGATAAAACAAGAAACTAAAAGATTCAATTGCAAGATCTAAAGATATACCTTCATGCACTCACCTCCCCTGCAACGGCGCCAAAAAAGAGCTTCGCTTCCGGGGTGTGAGTGCCGCTTACGTAACCTCCTCGTCAAAGACGCCAGGAAAGAGCTTGATGTCTACTACGCGCCTTTATTCTTGTAGACACGTGTTGGGCCTCCAAGCGCAGAGTTTTGTAGGACAGTAGAAATTTTCCCTCCAGTGGATAACCCAAGGTTTATCAATCCGTGAGAGGTGTAGGATGAAGATGGTCTCTCTCAAACGACCCTGCAACCAAATACAAGAAATCTCTTGTGTCCCCAACACACCCAATACAATGGCAAATTGTATAGGTGCACTAGTACGGCCAAGAGATTGTGATAAAAGTGTAATATGGATGGTAGAAATATATTTTTATAATCTGAATAAATAAAAACAGCAAGGTAAGAGATAGTAAACGGGCACCAAAATGGTATTGAATTGCTTGAAAATGAGGCCTAGGGTCCACACTTTCGCTAGCGAAATCTCTCAACAATGCTAATATAATTGGATCATATAACCGTCCCTCAAAGTGCGATGAAGAAATCACTCCAAAGTTCCTATCTAACGGAGAACATAAGAATAAATTGTTTGTAGGGTACGAAACCAGCTCAAAGCTATTCTTTCCATTCGATATATTCAAGAGTCCGTACTAAAATAACACAAAGCTATAATTTCCGTTCGATCTATCCTGGAGTTTGTACTAAAATAACACCAAAGCAAATTCATATTCATAACACTCAATCCAACACAAAGAACTTCAAAGAGTGCCCCAAGATTTCTACCAGAGAAACAAAGACAAGAACGTCCATCAACCCCTATGCATAGATTACCCCAATGCCACCCCGCGAACCGCGAGTTGAGTGCCAAAACATATATCAAGTGAATCAATACGATACCCCATTGTCACCACGAGTATTCAATTGCAAGACTTATATCAAGTGTTCTCAAATCCATAAAAGTATTCAATCCGATAACAACGAAATCTCAAAGGGAAAACTCAATTCATCACAAAAAGATAGAGAGGGGAAAACACCATATGATCCGACTATATTAACAAAGCCCACGATACATCAAGATCGTGACATCTCAAGAACACGAGAGAGAGAGAGATTAAACACATAGCTACTGGTACAAACCCTCAGTCCCGAGGGTGGACTACTCCCTCCTCATCGTGGTGGCCGCCGAGATGATGAAGATGGCCACCGGAGATGATTCCCCCCTCCGGCAGGGTGCCGGAAAGGGTCTAGATTGGTTTTCGGTGGCTGCAGAGCCTTGCGGCGGCGGAACTTCTGATCTAGGTTAACCCCGAAGGGTTTTGGAATATTTGTGAATTTATAGGGTAAAGAGGGGGTGCGGGAGGCCATCGAGGTGGGTACAATCCACCTGGGCGCACCTGGCCCCCCAGGCATGCCCTGGTGGGTTGTGCTCCCCTCGAGGCACCCCCAGGGGCTATTCTGGCCCATCTTGGGTGTTCTGGTCCATAAAAAATCTCCAAGAAGTTTCGCGGTGTTTGGACTCCGTTTGATATTGATTTCCTGCGATGTAAAAACAAGCAAAAAACAGCAACTGGCACTGGGCATTGGGTCAATAGGTTAGTCCCAAAATGATATAAAGTTGCTATAAAATGATTGTAAAACATCCAAGAATGATAATAAAACAGCATGAATACTTCATAAATTATAGATACGTTGGAGACGTATCAAAGCTCCAGCGATCCATTTATGGACTGGTACAAGCATCTCGGAGTTGGAATATACGCTTTGATGAGGTGATCAAAGCATATGGTTTTATGCAGACTTTTGGAGAAGCCTATATTTACAAGAAAGTGAGTGGGAGCACTACAGCCTTTCTGATAAGTATATGTGAATGACATATTGTTGATCAGAAATTAGTAGAATTTTCTGGAAAGCATAAAGGATTATTTGAAAGGTGTTTTTCAAAGAAAGATCTCGGTAAAGCTGCTTACATATTGGGCATCAAGATCTATAGAGATAGATCAAGATGCTTGATAAGATTTTTCAATAAGTACAAACCTTGATAAGATTTTGAAGTAGTTCAAAATGGAATAGTCAAAGAAGGAGTTCTTGCATGTATTGCAAGGTGTAAAGTTGAGTAAGACTCAAAACCCGACCACGGCAGAAAATAGAAAGAGAATGAAAATCATTCCCTATGCCTCAGCCATAGGTTCTATAAAGTATGCTATGGAGACCTATTGTGTACCTTGCCATGAGTTTGGCAAGGGGGTACGATAGTGATCCAGGAGTGGATCACTGGACAGCGGTCAAAGTTATCCTTAGTTAGCTAAGAGGACTAAGGAAATGTTTCTCGGTTATGGAGGTGATAAAGAGTTCGCCGTAAAAAGTTATGTCGATGCAAGCTTTGACACTGATCTAGATGACTCTAAGTAACAATCTAGATACATATTGAACGTCGGAGCAATTAGCTAAAGTAGCTCCATGGAGAGCATTGTAGACACAGAAATTTGCAAAATACATACGAATCTGAATGTGGCAGACCCGTTGACTAAACTTCTCTCACAAGCAAAACAAGATCACACCTTATTACTCTTTGGGTGTTAATCACATGGCGATGTGAACTAGATTCTTGACTCTAGCAAACCCTTTGGGTGTTGGTCACATGGCGATCTGAACTATGGGTGTTAATCACATAAAGATGTGAACTATTGGTGTTAAATCACATGGCGATGTGAACTAGATTATTGACTCTAGTGCAAGTGGGAGACTGAAGGAAATATGCCCTAGAGGCAATAATAAAGTTATTTTATATTTCCTTATATCATGATAAATGTTTATCATTCATGCTAGAATTGTATTAACCGGAAACTTGATACATGTGTGGATACATAGACAAAACACCGTGTCCCTAGTAAGACTCTACTAGACTAGCTTGTTAATCAACGATGGTTAAGTTTCCTAACCGTAGACATGTGTTGTCATTTGATGAATGAGATCACATCAATAGGAGAATGATGTGATGGACAAGACCCATCTGTTAGCTTAGCATATTGATTGTTCAGTTTTATTGCTATTGCTTTCTTCATGTCAAATACATATTCCTTAGACTATGAGATTATGCAACTCCTGGATACCAAAGGAATACCTTGTGTGCTATCAAACATCACAACGTAACTGGTGATTATAAAGATGCTCTACAGATATCTCCGAAGGTGTTTGTTGGGTTGGCATAGATCAAGATTAGGATTTGTCACTCCGAGTATCGGAGAGGTATCTCTAGGCCCTCTCGGTAATAAACATCATAATAAGCCTTGCAAGCAATGTGACTAATGAATTATTTACGAGATGATGTATCACGAAACGAGTAAAGAGACTTACCGGTAACGAGATTGAACTAGGTATGAAGATACCGACGATCGAATCTCGGGCAAGTAACATACCGATGACAAAGGGAATAACGTATGTTGTCATTACGGTACGACTGATAAAGATCTTCGAAGAATATGTGGGAACCAATATGAGCATCCAGGTTCCGTTGTTGGTTATTGACCAGAGAGGTGTCTCAGTCATGTCTACAAAGTTCTCGAACCCGTAGGGTCCGCATGCTTAACGTTCGTTGACGATTTTGTATCACATGAGTTATGTGATGCGGTGACCGAATGTTGTTCAGAGTCCCGGATGAGACCACAGACATGACGGGGAGTCTCGAAATGGTCGAGAGGTAAAGATTCATATATAGGACGATGATATTAAGACACCGGAAGTGTTCTGGGTGTACCGGGTACATATCGGGTCACTGGAAGGGGTTCCGGGCATCCCCCCGGCAACTACATGGGCCTAATGGGCCAAGAAGGGGACACACCATCCCCTAGGGGGCTGGTGCGCCCCATGTAAGCCAAATAAAGGGGGAAGGAAATAGTGGAAGAGATAAAGGAAGGGGAGCAATTCGGCCTCCCCCTTCCTTCTCTCCTCCCTCCTCCTTCCTTCCCCCTCCGGATGGATATGGAAGGGGGGAGGCTGAATAGGGAGGCGCCCAAGTAGGTTTCCTCCTACTTGGGGCGCCCCCTTGGCTACCTCCCCTCCCCTCCAACCTATATATATGAGGGAGGGGCACCACTAGAACACAGATAAACAGTTGTTAGCCGTGTGCGGCGCCCGCCTCCACAGTTTACGCCTCCGGTCATATTCACGTAGTGCTTAGGCGAAGCCCTGCAAGGATCACTTCACCATCACCGTCACCATGCCGTCATGCTGACAAAACTCTCCCTTGACACTTTGCTGGATCAAGAGTTCGAGGGACGTCATCGAGCTGAACGTGTGCAGAACTCGGAGGTGCCGTACGTTTGGTGCTTGATCGGTCGGAACGAGAAGAAGTTCGACTACATCACCGCGTTGTCAAACGCTTCTGCTTTCGGTCTATGAGGGTACGTAGACACACTCTCCCCCTCTCATTGATATGCATCTCCTGGATAGATCTTGCATGAGGTTAGGATTTTTTTTGAAATTGCATGCTACGTTCCCCAACACTATCAACACATAGGACAAAACAGATCTACTCAAACATCATAAGATAGCTATAGATCATTGGGAAATAATATATAGCGTTGAGCACCATGTTTAAGTAGAGATTACAGTGGGGAGAATAGGTGTTACACCGCTGCATTGAGGGGAAGAAAGTTGGTGTTGACAGTAGCAAGATTGTTGATGTAGATCACCACGATCCTTGCCCCGGCGGCACTCCGGCGCTACCAGGAAAGAGGGGGAGAGAGCCCCCCTCCTTCTTATTCTTCTTCTTCTTCTTCTTCCTTGGCCTCCCCCTAGATGGGAGGAGAGTTCCCCCTCTGGTCCATGGCCTCCATGGATCTATCCCTCTGTTCTCTTCTTTCGTGCTCCCATTTTCTGGCTGAAAACCGTTTCTTATATTCTCGTAGATCCGTAACTCCGATTGCGCTGAGGTTTTAACCTGATTTTTTCCGGATATAAGCTTCCTTGCGCCCGAAGTAGAGCTCCAACCAACTTACAAGGAGGGAACAACCCACCACCACATGCCTGGGCCCTAGGGCGCGCCCTGGTGTCTCGTGGTGGCTGTGGGCCTCCATTTGCGTTGATTCCACCTCCCAAAAATCACAAATATTCCAAAATAATTCTCCGTAAATTTTTATCGCGTTTGGACTTTGTTTGATATGGATATTCTGCGGAACAAAAAACATGCAACAAACATGAACTAGCACTGGGCGCTGGATCAATAGGTTAGTCCAATAAATCATATAAATTGTTGCCAAAAATATGTAAAAGTTGTATAATATTGGCATGGAACAATAAAAAATTATAGATACGACGGAGACGTATCAGGATCCCCAAGCTTAACTCCTACTCGTCCTCGAGTAGGTAAATGATAAAAAAGATAATCTTTGATGTGGAATGCTACCTAGCATAATCTTGATCACATATCTAATCATGGCATGAATATTAAGACACGAGTGATTCAAAGCAATAGTCTATAATTTGACATAAAGACATCAATACTCAGGCATCCCAACAAACAATCATGTCTTACAAAATATCAATGCTAAAGAACGCTATCCCTACAAAATCATATAGTCCTGTCATGCTCCATCTTCTTAACACAAAGTATTTATCATTTACTACCCCGGTGTCAGCCAAGCAATTGGTTCATACTTTTAACGCGCTTCAGCTTTTTCAACTCCCACGCAATACATGAGCGCAATCCGTGGATATAGCACTATGGGTGGAATAGAATACGGTGATAGAGATTCATTTGGAGAAGACAAAAAAGTAAGAGAGTCTCACATCGATGCGGCTGATCAATGGGCTATGGAGATGCCCATCAGTTGATATCAATGCAAGGAGTAGGGATTGCCATGCAACAGATGCACTAAGAGCTATTAGTGTATGAAAGCTCAACATGAAAACTAAGTGGGTCTGTTGCGGTGTTCTTGGAGTTCTATTCGATGTAATCTTGTTTTGCGGTGCGTCTATTGAGATCCGATGAATTGTGGATTCATGATCAAATTATCTATGAATATTATTTGAGTCTTCTCTGAACTCTTTTATGCATGATTAAGATATATTTATATTTCTCTTCAAACTATCGATTTGGTTTGGCCAACTAGATTGGTTTTTCTTTCAATGTGAGAGATGCTTAGTTTTGGGTTCAATCTTACGGTGTCCTCACCCAGTGACAGAACGGGTAGCGAGGCACGTATTGTATTGTTGCCATAAAGGATAAAGAGATGGGGTTTATATCATATTGCTTGAGTTTATCCCTCTACATCATGTCATCTTACTTAAAGCGGTGCTCTGTTCTTATGAACTCAATACTCTAGATGCAGGCAGGAGTCGGTTGATGTGTGGAGCAATAGTAGTAGATGCAGGCAGGAGTCGGTCTACTTGTCACGGACGTGATGCCTATATTCATGGTCATTGCCTTAGATATCGTCATAACTATGCGGTTTCTATCAATTGCTCAACAGTAATTTGTTTACCCATCATATGTTTTCTTTCAAGAGAGAAGCCTCTAGTGAAACCTATGGCCCACGGGTCTATTTGCCATCATATATTTTCAGATTTATAAACCAAAAAAACCCAAAAATACCTTGCTGCACTTTATTTATATTTACTTTAGTTTGCTCTTTTATTTATGTTTTATACCTATCTCTATTAGATCTCACTCTTGTTCGTGACGGAGAAGGGATTGACAACCCCTTTTTCGTGTTGTGTGCAAGTGTTTGTTAGTTTGTGCAGGTGCATATATTGGTGACTTGCTTGTGCCTCCTACTGGATTGATACCTTGATTCTTAACTGAGGGAAATACTTATCTCTGCATCACCCTTTCCGCTTCAAGGGAAAATCAACGCAAGCTCAAGAAGTAGCAGGAAGAATTTCTGGCGCCGTTGCTGGGGAGGTTCTATATCAAGCCTACCAAGTACCCATCATGAACTCTCATCTCTTGCACTTACATTATTTGCCATTTGCCTCTCCCCCACTTCTAAAACATTTTCAGAAAATTACAAAAGATATTTGCCTTTTTTATTTGCCTTCTTTCCGTATGCCTTTTTGCTTGTTTGCTATCTTTGCTTGTGTTGCCATGTGCCTTCTATTTGCTTGCATCTTTGCTTGATAAAAATCTATTGTTATGGATCCACTTAAAGTTTTCTACTTGGATCATCTTCGATCCATATGTGCTCGTGCTGAAAGTCCAACTAGTTTAGTTGAGGGAAAATCATTAGATGAGCATGCTCATTTTGTGCGTCACCGTTTGTCTCGAAAGGGGGGACTCTTATGGGATCAAATAAATTGTTTGCTATGCTATGCTTGGAATCTATGTGAAATTTGTGATTTTACTTGTTGCTCGTAAAACCCTAAAGAACACCTTCCCTGCCTATGTGAGTTTAATGATAATGGAATCCTATCTTCTTACGCAAAAGGTGTTTATAGTTACTATGATATCGAACAAATTGAAGAATTTGTCGCTTTTAAGGGTGCCTATGAAGTTGCTTATTTGATTGAAAAGTATGATATTACTCTCTACAAATCTGAAAATTTTGACATACTTAAATACTGCTATGAAAACTATGCTTCTAATGCCTATGTTAAAAAAATTATTGAGAGAATGTCCGCTGCTTTGGAAGAAAATAATGATATGCATGAATCTATATATAATTATGATTCCGTCGATTTGATTGAAATATTCCCCCTTGATGAACATGATGCTTGCTATTCCTATGGCCATGATGCCAATATTAATTATAATTATGGAGATGAACTTGCTATAGTTCCTTATGTTAAATATGAAATTATTGCTATTGCACCCACACATGATAGTTCCTTCAATTAAAAGCATGATTTCAATGATGTTATTATAAATTATATTAATGTCAATTGTGCTAATAATATGCAAAACCCTAAGCTTGGGGATGCTAATTTTTCTATGTCAATTACTTATTGCAATGATCATGATTGGGGTGATAATGCTTTTTATGATCTTGAAAATTTATTTAAGCTTCATGATAAATATGTTTGCGATAATATTGAAAGTGGGTTTGGAAGAGTGTCGACTCTAGGTAATAATAATCCCACTATTTTGGAAGACTTTCAACTTTGCATGCATGTGGATCATGTAGAGAATATGTTACGTGATAGCTATATTATTGAATTTGAATATGATCTCACATGTAGTTATTATGAGAGAGGAAAATATGGTTGTAGAAATTTTCATGTTACTAAATTACCTCTCGTTATGTTGAGATATCTATTGTTTCTTTCTTCTTCTTTGCATATGCTAGTTTTTGCTTGTCTTGATAAATCTTTTCCCTATAAAATGCCTATGCATAGGAAGTATGTTAGAATTAAAAAAAATTCACATGCTACATGATGCTCTCTTCATGTTTCAATTGCTCTTTCATGTGAGCATCATTAAAATTATCAATGCCTAGCTAAAAGGCTTTAAACAATAGCGCTTGTTGGGAGGCAACCCAATTTTTATTTTGTGTTTTTTGTTTTTTCTACTGTTCTTTAATAAATACACATGATTAATTCTGTAGTAATTGTGTTTTAGTGTTTTTAATTAGTGTTTGATCCAAGTAAGACCTTTGGGATGGTCTATGGTGATAGTTGATTTGATTTTGCTGAAAAACAGAAACTTTTGCGTCCAGTAGCAGAATTGTTTAAATTCATAGAAGCGTGATAAAATTCTGAATTTTTTTACACAAGATTGATATACAAATTTCCTAAGTTTTCCTAATTTTTCAGAATTTGTGGAGTTACAGAAATATACAAAATTTCCAGATTACTACAGATTGTTCTGTTTTTGACAGATTCTGTTTTCTATGTGTTGTTTGCTTATTTGGATGAATCTATGGGTAGTATCGGGGGGTATGAACCATGGAGAAGTTGGAATACAGTAGAAAACCAATATAAATTTATAATGAGTTCACAACAGTATCTAAAGTGGTGATTTATTTTATTATACTAATGGATCATACAAGTTTTCTGTTGAGTTTTCTGTTGTGAAGTTTTCAAGTTTTGGGTAAAGATTTGATGGACTATGGAATAAGGAGTGGCAAGAGACTAAGATTGGGGGATGCCCAAGGCACCCCAAGGTAATATTCAAGGACAACCAAGCATCTAAACTCGGGGATGCCCTGGATGGCATCTCCTCTTTCGTCTTCAAACCATTGGTAAATTTACTTGAGGCTATATTTTTATTCACCACATGATATGTGTTTTGCTTGGAGCGTCTTGTATGATATGAGTCTTTGCTTTTTAGTTTGCCACAATCATCCTTGCTGTGCACACCTTTTGAGAGGGACATGCTTTAATCATGAATTTATTAGAATACTCTATGCGCTTCACTTATATCGTTTGAGCTAGGCAGTTTGCTCTAGTGCTTCGCTTATATCTTTTTAGAGCACGGCGGTGGCTTTATTTTATAGAAATTGATGAACTATCATTCTTCACTTATATTATTTTGAGAGTCCTTAAACAGCATGGTAATTTGCGTAGGTTATGAATTTAGTCCTAATATGATGGGAATCCAAGAGGGACATAATAAAAACTTTCATATAAGAGCAATGAATATATGAGAAGTTTGACTCTTTGCATTTGTTTTGAGATATAAAAATGGTGATATTAGAGTCATGCTAGTGAGTAATTGTGGATTGGTAGAAATACTTGTGTTAAAGTTTGTGATTCTCGTAGCATACCCATACGGTGAACCTGTTGGGGAACGTAGTATTTCAAAAAAATTGCCTACGATCACGCAAGATCTATCCAGGAGAAGCATAGCAACGAGCGGGGAGGGTGTGTCTACGTACCCTCGTAGACCGAAAGCGGAAGTGTTTAGTAACGCGGTTGATGTAGTCAAACGTCTTCACGATCCAACCGATCCAAGTACCGAACGCACGGCACCTCCGCGATATGCACACGTTTAGCTCGGTGACGTCCCTCGAACTCTTGATCGAGTTGAGGCCGAGGGAGACTTTCATCAGCATGACGGCGTGGTGACGGTGATGATGAAGTTACCGGCGCAGGGCTTCACCTAAGGACAGTGACGATATGACCGAGGTGTAAAACTATGGAGGGGGGCATCACACATGGCTAAAGATCAACTTGTGTGTCTATGGGGTGCCCCCCTCCCCCGTATATAAAGGAGGGAGGGAGGAGGACGGCCGGCCCCTAGAGGCACGCCCCAAGGAGAGGAGTCCTGCTAGGACTCCAAGTCCTATTAGGATTCCACTTGGTGGAAGGGGGGAAGAAGGAAGGAGAGGGAGAGGGAGAGGGAAAGAGGGGCCGCGCCCCCTCCCCTAGTCCTATTCGGACTCCCCTCGGGGGGGGGGCACGCGCCACCTCCTGGGTGCTGCCCTCTCTCTCCCCTAAGGCCCACTAAGGCCCATTACTTCCCCGAGGGGTTCCGGTAACCCTCCGGCACTCCGGTTTTATCCGAAACTAACCGGAACACTTCCGGTGTCCGAATAACATGGTCCAATATATCAATCTTTATGTCTTGAACATTTCGCGACTCCTCGTCATGTCCGTGATCTCATCTGGGATTCCGAACAACCTTCGGTACATCGAAACACATAAACTCATAATACGAATCGTCATCGAACGTTAAGCGTGCGGGTTCGAGAACTATGTAGACATGACCGAGACACATCTCCGGTCAATAACCAATAGCGGAACCTGGATGCTCATATTGGCTCCTACATATTCTACAAAGATCTTTATCGGTCAAACCGTATAACAACATACGTTGTTCCCTTTGTCATCGGTATGTTACTTGCCCGAGATTCGATCGTCGGTATCACCATACCTAGTTCAATCTCATTACCGGCAAGTCTCTTCACTCGTTCTGTAATGCATCATCCCACAACTAACTCATTAGTCACATTGATTGCAAGGCTTATAGTGATGTGCATTACCGAGAGGGCCCAGAGATACCTCTCCGACAATCGAGTGACATATCCTAGTCTCGATCTATGCCAACTCAACAAACACCATCGGAGACACCTATAGAGCATCTTTATAATCACCCAGTTACGTTGTGACGTTTGATAGCACACTAAGTGTTCCTCCGGTATTCGTGAGTTGCATAATTTCATGGTCATAGGAACATGTCTAAGTCATGAAGAAAGCAATAGCAATAAACTAAACAATCATAGTGCTAAGCTAATAGATGGGTCTTCTCCATCACATCATTCTCTAATGATGTGATCCCGTTCATCAAATGACAACACATGTCTATGGCTAGGAAACTTAACCATCTTTGATTAACGAGCTAGTCTAGTTGAGGCATACTAGGGACACTCTGTTTGTCTATGTATTCACACATGTACTAAGTTTCCGGTTGATACAATTCTAGCATGAATAATAAACATTTATAATGATATAAGGAAATATAAATAACAACTTTATTGTTTCCTCTAGGGCATATTTCCTTCAGAACCATAATGTCTTCCTTATGAGTGGCGGTCGGGGAGGAGCGATGGTATTTTCCTACCAATCTACCTCCCTAGGAGCATGCATGTAGTACTTTTTTTGATGGCTAATAGTTTTTTGCAATAAGTATGTGAGTTCTTTATGACTAATGTTGAGTCCATGTATTATACGCACTCTCACCCTTCCACCATTGCTAGCCACTCTAGTACCGCGTGCTACTTTCGCCCTGCATTAAACCCACCATATTCCTTCCTCAAAACAGCCACCATACCTACCTATTATGGCATTTCCATAGCCATTCTAGGATATATTGCCATGCAACTTCCACCGTTCCATTTTATTATGACACATACCATGATGTGACGGCGGCCCGATCTTTCGATGAGAGTGGGGATAACTATTGATTTGGTGGATTTTGACCTTGACGGTCCGGCTATACCGTACCGCACGATACGCCTCGACAATCGCTAAACAAATCTTCGATGGTTATTGACTAATACGTCCATTTTGCATCATGCTTTTATATTGATATTTATTGCATTATGGGTTGTTATTACACATTATGTCACAATACTTATGCCTTTTCTCTCTTATTTTATAAGGTTTACATGAAGAGGGAGAATGCCGACAGCTGGAATTCTAGACTGGAAAGGAGCAAATATTAGAGACCTATTCTGCACAACTCCAAAAGTCTTGAAACTTCACCAAGAATATTTTTGGAATATATAAAAAATATTGGGCGAAGAAAGCACCAGAGGGGGCCCACCAGCTAGCCACACGGGTGGAGGGCGCGCCCTACCTCCTGGGCGTGCCCCCCGTCCTTGTGGCCCCCTGGCAGGCCCTCGATGCCTATCTTTTGCTATATGGTGTGTTTTGACCTGGAAAAAAATCAGAAGGAAGCTTTCGGGATGAAGTGCCGCCATCTCAAGGCGAAACTTGGGCAGAACCAATATTGGGCTCCGGCGGAGCTGTTCTGCCGGGGAAACATCCCTCCGGGAGGGGGAAATCGAAGCCATCGTCATCACCAACGATCCTCTTATTGAGAGGGGGTCAATCTCCATCAACATCTTCACCAGCACCATCTCCTCTCAAACCCTAGTCCATCTCTTGAATCCGATCTTTGTCTCAAAACCTCAAATTGGTACCTGTGGGTTGCTACTAGTGTTGATTACTCCTTGTAGTTGATGCTAGTTGGTTTATTCGGTGGAATATCATATGTTCAGATACTTAATGATAATTAATACTCCTCTGATTATGAACATGAATATGCGTTGTGAGTAGTTATGTTTGTTCCCGAGGACATGGGAGAAGTCTTGTTATAAGTAATCATGTGAATTTGGTATTTGTTCAATATTTTGATGAGGTGTATGTTGTCTTTCCTCTAGTTGTGTTATGTGAACGTCGACTACATGACACTTCACCATGATTTGGGCCTAGGGGAAGGCATTGGGAAGTAATAAGTAGATGATGGGTTGCTAGAGTGACAGAAGCTTAAACCCTAGTTTATGAGTTGCTTCGTAAGGGGCTGATTTGGACCCATATGTTTCATGTTATGGTTAGATTTATCTTAATTCTTCTTTCGTAGTTGCGGATGCTTGCGAGCGGGGTTAATTATAAGTGGGAGGCTTGTCCAAGGAAGGGCATCACCCAAGCACCGGTCCACCCACATATCAAATTATCAAAATAACGAACGCGATTCATATGAGCACGATGAAAACTAACTTGACAACAATTCCCATGTGTCCTCAGGAGCGCTTTGCTTTATATAAGAGTTCGTCCAGGCTTGTCATTTCCTAAAAAAAGGATTGGGCCACCTTGCTGCACCATGTTTACTTTTGTTACTTGTTACCCATTACGATTTATCTTATCACAAAACTATCCGTTACCGATAATTTCAGTGCTTGCAGAGAATACCTTGCTAAAAACCGCTTGCCATTTCCTTCTGCTCCTCATTCGGTTTGACACTCTTACTTATTGAAAGGACTACAATAGATCCCCTATACTTGTCGGTAATCATTGACCTTGCCATAGGCACGATCAACCTAAACAACGAGGTTCGTGTTCCTACAAGCAACCAAAGAACTGGCAATAACAAAGGTGAATTGCAATATGAAGTTGCGGATGAAAAATTGAGCACACGAAATAGATGAACAAGTTAGGGTTCCACTGTAGATCTAACAAGGCGGTAGTCCTACACGTCTCGTAGATGCAAATTGTAGCAATGACTAGGCAATACAATAAGGGATTTTATTTCTGTGCCCCTGGTTCGTTAGTTGTACTTGAAGGAAATATGCCCTAGAGGCAATAATAAAGTTGTTATTTATATTTCCTTATATCATGATAAATGTTTATTATTCATGCTAGAATTGTATTAACCGGAAACTTAGTACATGTGTGAATACATAGACAAACAGAGTGTCACTAGTATGCCTCTACTTGACTAGCTCGTTGAATCAAAGATGGTTAAGTTTCCTAACCATAGACATGAGTTGTCATTTGATTAACGAGATCACATCAGTAGAGAATGATGTGATTGACTTGACCCATTCCGTTAGCTTAGCACTTGATCGTTTAGTATATTGCTATTGCTTTCTTCATGACTTATACATGTTCCTGTGACTATGAGATTATGCAACTCCCGAATACCGGAGGAACACTTTGTGTGCTACCAAATGTCACAACGTAAATTGGTGATTATAAAGGTTCTCTACAGGTGTCTCCGATGGTACTTGTTGAGTTGGCATAGATCGAGATTAGGATTTGTCACTCCGATTGACGGAGAGGTATCTCTGGGCCCTCTCGGTAATGCACATCACTATAAGCCTTGCAAGCAATGTGACTAAGGAGTTAGTTGCAGGATGATGCATTACGGAACGAGTAAAGAGACTTTCCGGTAACGAGATTGAACTAGGTATTGAGATACCGACGATCGAATCTCGGGCAAGTAACATACCGATGACAAAGGGAACATCGTATGTTGTTATGCGGTTTGACCGATAAAGGTCTTCGTAGAATATGTGTGAGCCAATATGAACATCCAGGTTCCGCTAATGGTTATTGACCGGAGACATGTCTCGGTCATGTCTACATAGTTCTCGAACCCATAGGGTCCGCACGCTAAACGTTCGGCGACGATCGGTATTATGAGTTTATGTGTTTTGATGTACCAAAGATAGTTCGGAGTCCCAGATGTGATCACAGACATGACGAGGAGTCTCGAAATGGTCGATACATAAAGATTGATATATTCTATGACTATATTCGGACACCGGATGAGTTCCGGGGGTCACCGGATAATTATGGGAGTGCCGGGGGGTTATCGGAACCCCGGGGGGAACTAATGGGCCAACATGGGCCTTGTGTGAGAGAGAGGAGGGGCCATAGGGCTGGACGCCCCCCTTGGGAGTCTAAATTGGACAAGGAGGGGTGGCAGCACCCCCTCTTTCCCTCCCTCTCTCCCTCTCCTTCCTTCCCCCTTCCTCCTCCTAGTTGGACTAGGAAAGGGGGAGTCCTACTCCTACTAGGAGGAGGACTCCTCCCCTCCTTGGTGCGCCCCAAGGGCCGGCCAGCCTCCCCCCTTGCTCCTTTATATACGGGGGCAGGGGGCACCCTAGGACACACAAGTTGATCATTGATCTCTTAGCCGTCTGCGGTGCCCCCCTCCACCATAATTCACCTCGGTCATATCGTTGCAGTGCTTAGGCGAAGCCCTGCACTTGTAGCTTCATCATCACTGTCATCACGCCGTCGTGCTGACGAAGCTGTCCCTTGACACTTTGCTGGATCGTGAGTTCGTGGGACGTCACTGAGCCGAACGGGTGCAGATCGCGGAGGTGCGGTACTTTCGGTGCTAGGATCGGTCGATCGTGAAAACGTACGACTACATCAACCGTGTTGTCATAACGCTTCCGCTTACGGTCTACGAGGGTACGTGGACTACACTCTCCCCTCTTATTGCTATGCATCACCATGATCTTGCGTGTGCGTAGGGAAAATTTTGAAATTACTATGTTTCCCAACAGTGGCATCCGAGCCAGGTTTATGCGTAGATGTTATATGCACGAGTAGAATACTTGTGAGTTGTGGGCGATAATAGTCATACTCCTTACCAGCATGTCATACTTTGATTCGGCGGTATTGTTGGATGAAGCAGCCCGGACCGACATCACGCGTACGCTTACGTGAGACTGGTTCTACAAACGTGCTTCGCACACAGGTGGCTCCGGAGAGGGGGATTCGTTGCCGTCGTCATCATCAACCATCCTCCATCACCAATTTCATGATGCTCACCGCCGTGCGTGAGTAATTCCATCGTAGGCTTGCTGGACGGTGATGGGTTGGATGAGATCTATCATGTAGTTGAGTTAGTTTTGTTAGGGTTTGATCCCTAGTATCCACTATGTTCTGATATTGATGTTGCTATGACTTTGCTATGCTTAATGCTTGTCACTAGGGCCCGAGTGCCATGATTTCATATCTGAACCTATTATGTTTTCATGAATATATGTGAGTTCTTGATCCTATCTTGCAAGTCTATAGTCACCTACTATGTGTTATGATCTGGCAACCCCGAAGTGACAATAATCGGGACCACTCCCGGTGATGACCATAGTTTGAGGAGTTCATGTATTCACTATGTGTTAATGCTTTGGTCCGGCACTCTATTAAAAGGAGGCCTTAATATCCGTTAGTTTTCGCTAGGACCGCGCTGCCACGGGAAGGTAGGACACAAGATGTCATGCAAGTTCTTTTCCATAAGCACGTATGACTATATTCGGAATACATGCCTACATTACATTGATGAATTGGAGCTAGTTCTGTGTCACCCTATGTTATGATTGTTACATGATGAACCGCATCCGGCATAATTCTCCATCATCGATCCAATGCCTACAAGCTTTTCACATATTGTTCTCCGCTTATTTACTTTTCCGTTGCTACTGTTACAATCACCACAAAACCCAAAAATATTACTTTTACTACCGTCACCGTTACTTCCATATTACTTTGCTACTAAATAGTTTGCTGCAGATACTAAGTTATCCAGGTGTGGTTGAATTGACAACTCAACTGCTAATACTTGAGAATATTCTTTGGCTCCCCTTGTGTCGAATCAATAAATTTGGGTTGAATACTCTACCCTTGAAAACTGTTGCGATCCCCTATACTTGTGGGTTATCAGCCACGGGACAACATATCAAGTACAATTTCTACGCAACACTACTCTCCTACAACCTACTCTTGCATAGATTTGGCCTAAAATCTCAAGAACAACATGCAACTCCCCAAAAGCCTAGAAGCATAAGAACGAACACAAAAGAGAGAGATTTGGGGAGAAACCTTGTTCCATGGCAAGAGGAAGTGGTGGGGAACGATCCCACCAGTCGGAATCCGAGGAGAGCGGGCGGAGACGGAGATCCGGCGAGGGTCTCCGGCGCCGTTATTGAGCAAGAGAGAGAGAGAGGTGGCGGGGAGAGAAACAGATGAATGGGTATGGGGGAGTTGGAACTCCCCCTGCCCGGGTCTTAACCCCACGTGCCCTCGGCAGCGCGGTAGTACCGCACCTCATCGCGGTAGTACCCTTCCCCAGGCGGCAGTGAAAAAATACTGCCGCGCTGGGTGCGGAAGTACCGTGCGCTCCACAAGCGGTAGTACCGTGGCAGGCCGCGATAGTACCGTGAGCTCAAGAAGATGCAAGTTTCAAATGAAAGAGAAGGGGTCTTCGCAAGGAAACTTCAAGCGAACGAGACACCACAAGAACTCGCACACCATGAAGAAAGAAAGTCAAGAGACAACAAAGACCAACCACAAGACACAACCTCTCCACGGAGAGGGTAGTGGCCGGAGCCACCTATGTTTGAGTCAATTAGTATGGCACTACGAAGAATTATCCTTGGGCCCATGACCAAAACTCGTCTTTGAAGCACAAGTACCATCAAAAATAGCTAATGTGAAAGAGTTGATCAATTTATGCATAATGGGAGAAGGGAGAGTTCATTGATAGAACATGTGGCACCCCGGCTCAGAGAAATCCGGAACGCCCCGTATTCCAGCCCAGAGATCGAGGTGAAGTCTTCTGGAATACGGCACTGCTTAGCATAGAACAAACCGGCTTTCTATTATTACACGGATATGAATACAAGGTCTCTGATATTACAATGAATAACATCGGCACGGCGACACTAAGCCATCCTCAGTTGCTCTATGCAAGCAGCAGAACAACTCGAAGCAGCGGAAAAACTACTGGCAGCGGAACAACGAACGGCGATGATGGACTCCAATCCGTAGGGACTCTGGCTGGAATGTTTATCCTAGCTCGCGGACACAGGAACAACACCAAACAAGCAAGCAATCCATACACGACCTGCAAACTGGCATGACACGCTAGGTCAATACATTGAATGTATTTGCAAGCTCACAATAACCAGAAGCATTCAAGACAAACATCAGCATGGCATTTACAGGTTAAGCAGGAATTAACATGAGATCCTCATAACAACATGACATGAGCAACATGAACATGATACAGCTAGAACAACATGAGCATGGCATGAACATATGAATCTGACGATACTAGCATGCAACATGATGACACTATATGCACTATTTATTCTGCTCGGGTTACTACGTAACCATCGCATGCATCACTTACCAACCTCGGACATCACACGATTATCTCAGGATCAAATCAAGCTTGGTAATACCGTACTAATCATGAAATGACCACAAGTAGCTTGATTTTTACCCACGATTCTCGCACAACATCACGAATATACAACAACTCGGTGATCTTTCCGGCGATCACAACCATGACCAACACTTGGTCTCAAACGGTGATCTTTCCGGCGATCATAACCAACTTATCTCATCATCGAACCGGGGTTGTTATTAATCAAGTTTTTATTAATACTGTTGACTCACAGTGTGACCGACACGAACTGGGCCCTTATCCGCGGGCGCGGCTATCGATAGTTAATATACACTCTGCAGAGGTTAGTACACTGTACCCACACTACGGAACCCATGGCCTCGCATTCCCATTCGGGTGGACCAACGACGTCCCCACAAAACCGATCTACTGCCATGACACTCTCCCGGCCACTCCGACTCACTCCCCACTGGGCTAGTCCTGGGTGGCCCCGTGTCTACCAAAGACACAACAACCACCGTCGTGGCCAAAACGTCCCTCACGGGGACCGGATCCATAATAACAACAACGGGCACACAAGGTTATGTCCGCCTACCTGATCAGGGTAGCGGGCGCCCATAATCTTTCCTCGTTGGAGGCACCGGCGAGAGGCACGACAATAGACCCAGTTAGGACCTTCCCATAAAGGTAAGCATGGTTGCACTGGTCAGTTTCGATATGGTGGCACCATGACTCAGCCAACAGTTGTTCAAGTTCAATTTAGTCCAGTTAAACTTGAATGCAATATGCTGAGCCATGATAAAATAACATGATGCATATACAAAGCATGAGCATGATATCAACATAAGCACGGGATGCAACATAACTATCCACCATATCAACTATGAATAATCTCCAACTGAACATGGCATAATGACGAGCATAAATATTACAAGTGCAACACTACTCATAGCATAACATGACCACTAGCATCAACCATAAATACCATGCAAGAACTCATCAATAACATTACCGAGTAACACTTAATCAACTAACAGCAAAGGAACAACGCATATTAACAGTACTCGGTAACTAACGTTAGTCATGCACCATGACCAACCCAACATGTACTACTATCAAGCATGGCAATATGAAAGTAATACTAGCAACTAGTAGGGCATGATAACCAGGTGCATAACAACATAGCAAGCAAGTAAGCACTAACCCAGAAGCATTACCGAAACAACGATAACCATATTTTAAACAAGCCATCATTTAATAAATATTCAAGTTGAAAACCATGGCTACTGCATGATTATCATGCAAGTGGGTATTGTGGCTTGCGTGGGGATGAAGAATACTCCTGGAAGAAGCGCGGTGAAGCCGCAGAAAGATTTGCCGGAAACAGTTCTCTCTCGGAGGGGCTGTTCACGTGCAAGGGAAAAAGGGTCATTTTCACAGTGTCAAACCATAGTGAAAATGAAACCAACAGAACGGGCTCGACGAAACGAAGACGTGGGCTTTGGAATCACCTCATTTGGAGTTGCGAGCAAAAAGATATGAAGTGCTTTCTGCCAGGGACCTATCTGTAATGAAAATATTTTCAAACAGGGCCTGGACAGAAAAATAGAAAGCGTATTACAAGGAAATACGCCTTCGGAGAAGAGAAAACGTATTCTGGGCTGAACTAGAAGAGGAATACGCTTTCGGTAAGCGAAGACGTAATCTAGTGGATTACGCCTCCACTTATCCAGCGTGTCAAGGCAGGACCAGGCGGCTTAGAGGCTTACTGGTGGGACCCACCTTATCCATCTCTCTCCTCCTGGCTCCTTCTTCTTCTTCCCGACGACGCGCTGAGGCAGAGATGAGGCCAGCCGCCCCGACGACGACCGCCGGCGACTCCGTCCACCTCCCATGCCGTGCTGCCTACCGGCGAGATCAGCAGGCCGAGCCGCGCCGTCCTGGACCATCCAGACACTCCGGGGAGGTCGGCGTCGAGGAGAGCTGCGGCCGCAGCGGACGGGGCTTCGGCCAGAGACGGGGGCGGTGCCACGAGCTGCTCCGGGGACGAGGTGAAGACATGGGGAGGCTCCAGGAGGTCCGTGGAGTGCTGTGGTGGTGGAAGAACGATGAGGGAGGGCTCGGGTGGTCGGAATTTAGGCGCACCCGAACGGCGGCCATGGTGGCGACGGGAGGAAATGAGAGTGGATCGAGCTCCAGGGAGCGGTCGGGCAGGCTTCTGGAAGTGAGGGAGGTCGAGTGGTGAGCTCGGACGAGGCCGGGGTGGGTTTATATAGCCGCGGGGCGAGGAGGCCGAGCTGTCGTCACCGTGGATACGTGTCCGGCGCCGCGGACACGTGTGCTCACGCATGGGCTCGACGAAAGGCGACGGAGAGGCACAGGGAGGAGCCCACGGGGAAGAAGAGGCCAGGGAGCATGGGGAGGAAGGCGACGGCAACGAACCGAGCCAAAACTCCACTGTCCGTCCGTGGGCACGCGGCGGTTTGCGTCGGTGAGCAAGCGGACGGAGGGGGAGAGGGGTCCAGGGGAACGGCGACGACGAGATGCAGCCACTGGACATGCTCACGAGCTCTAAAACGACGAGAGGGAGCGGTGCCAAAGCACAAACGGTGCTCTGGACATTCCACATCGCACAGAGCGCGTGCACAGGCACGCCATTGTCGTGGTCACCATGTGAACCGGGGCATTCAATGCTCTACAGCACCCAAAACGTTGTCTAGCTGATAGTCCATCCAGGGTAGGTTGCAACTGCGGTGGTAGCTCGGTGAAAACTGCTATGGTGAAATGGTAATTACCCTCTGAAGTTTACTGCAGTAAACTTGGATGAACACTGCTGATCAACAGGAAGGAGTTTGGAAGCAATGGAGTTCTTTGGTAGGTTTAGGGTAAGAAGGACTTTCACCCTGGTAACTTGGAGAGGATTAGGATCAAGATTTAATGTAGTTGCTTAACAACCACATAAACTGGTCCAGAAACTAGATTAGGATGATGCACTCACATGGAGTGCCACATTGAGCTCAAATTGGGCAAGGCAGAGTCATTTGGTCCTATGAAGATGCTCAAAAAGTCTCATACCAATTGGCCAAGCCAAACTGGTACTTGCTTCACAAACATTTCCTCTGGACAGAAACTTGCAAAAATTCTATGGGAATAATGGCTTGATGAACCATGCCCAAAATAGGTGGAGGTAGGTTATATGGATAATAGAAGGCCTAGAAAAATTGACAGCCATAATGGAACATGATAAAATATACTTGCTTCACAAACTAAAATTTTGGACAGAATGAAAGAATTGAAGATGAGCTCACATGGAGGCATGACATGAGCTATACATTGGTGGAGGGTTATTATATGATGATATGCGGGACCATGCAAAATTGCAACTCATTAGGATATGCCTAGCTTGCACCTCCTTCACAAAGCTTCTTTCTGGATAGAAATTTTGGAAAATCATAATGAAATAATTACTAGGCAAATGAGGTTGCATTTTGGCATGTGGCAATGATATGGACAGGAAAAGGTGTCCAAGGAGTTTGAGGTCAATTGGGAAAAGGAAAATAGCACTTGCTTCACAATGTGCCATTTAGGGAAGAATAGGAAATGAATTATTTGAGCATGATGATAACCATGACAAATGAAATATTTTGCCATATTTGAGAAAGATATGACCCAAAAAATTTATGTGAATTATTTGGGAATTTTAGGAGTGATGGAAATAAAGGTTGCTTCACAACCTAGGGCAATTTGAGTTATTCCTTTAATAGAAAAGGAATATCCCCAACAAAAAGAATATTGGGATTTGGGCTAGGATGAAAATGACAGGGTCTAGGGAAGGATTTGGGGTATGACAAGCCACTCTGGAAGCAAAGAAGAGTTCATATTCTTCCGTTTCCAGACCACATAGCCCTGGAAAAAGGAAACTCAAGCAAAAACCTCAGAAGAACAAAAGAAAAAGAAAGGGCCAAAAATCAGGCTGTCACAAACCTTACCCCCTTAAAGAAATCTCGTCCTCGAGATTTGGTTGCTCAGGGAACAATTATGCAGACACTGACTTAAGGAAACCGTTTCCAACTCGGGTATCCTTTTTTCTTTTTTTTTCCCACTAAATTTTTATCTGACTGGCCCTGGGGTGGTTTGCTTTCATATATCCATATTCTGATAGATCTTACCTTGCTTGTTCATGCTTATACAGGCTCCAATTTCTTTTTTTAGATCTGCTGACTTAACTGACTGTGATTGATTCTCACGACTGAGATATAGGTCGGTCTCACAAATCCAAGGGTGATTTCCGCTGGGTGTGTCATCCGGCACTGACAATCTTTCATAAAGTGGTGATCAGATTTCTCTAGTGGACACCCAAGCTCTAACTCCTTGCATTGGGTTTCTCCACTAAATGCAGGTCCTTTGGGTTCCACACAGTGAGTTGGGTCATAACCGCTTTCCTGACAGATTCTGGCTTATAGCGGAAGTTTCTGAATCATCTTAACTGGTTCCACTGTCTTGAGTATCGGATCCGTACCAAATATTTGATTGTCGCCTGTCATGGCTAGCATAAGAGTTTGACCTGTATGGTAATTTCTGCAGACCTAACTGACGGTGGTTCTGCACCACGCGGGTCTTGCAACAATTTTCATACCTGCATCACTGGTCTTGCTCCTTCATTATTGTTTTCTTGGCCTGGATCCTTGGCTGAAAGAGCTGGGTCATATTGCTTCTTCGTATCACCATAGGTACTGTCGGTGCAATTTTTCGGCAATCGTAGCTTATCCTCATTTTTCTGACAGGGTACCCCATTAAATGGCAGGTTCAACACCCCTCAAGTTCTGACCGCTGGAAAATGATCATCCGAACCTTTGCAAGAAATCGGCAAATAAATCAGTAGCCACCAGAACGGTCTTTACAGCTCAGATCTGGGACATTACTGAAATAACTTAACCACGGCTCAGGACGGCCGAAAAGCAGCTCAGAACATGAGACTGGGTTGATAAGAAGAAGGTGGCAGCTCCCTAAAATAGCCAAAAAGCAGCTATAGGGCTACTGTCACAAAAAGAAACTCAACAGCTGTACGAGACAGCCGAAAAGCAGCTCAGAACTCGTGACAGTCGTTGAAGAGAGAAATAAAAATCAGCATCCACCCCGGATAGCTAAAAACAGCTTAGATCACAGGCGCGGTGCCGTCATTTGAGAAAAAGGGGACAAGGGCTCATCAAGATCATTTTCCAGGTTCACAGGTACTTGCATTGAGCTCATTGATGTCGTCAATCCTCATAATCCTTTGTCACACTGCGGTGTACACTGGCTTTCTTCTCTTAACCATCCTCACGTGGTTGTCAGATCCTCATCCGAGTGACTTGTAAGATCTTGGTGGTATGCTCACCGCATATATATGAGAATCTGATTCCTGAGACAGACGTGTATTCTGACTGATTCTTGCTTCTGACCAAAATGTTGCGGATCTGATTCTTGGGATTCACTGCCATATGCTATCAATTCACAGCGTACTACCTTGTACCAATGTCTTACTGAGGAAGATTGGCTGGCTTGTGCTCGAAACTTTCTTCGGACAGCTTGCTGAAGAAGACTGGGTATCGGGCTTCAGAAGCTTACCCCCTTAAAGACTTTGCTGGGGAAAGCCTCAGTACCTTATGCCGGAAGCTTTTGCGGTTGCTTACTGAAGAAGGCAGAGTACCTTGTACGGGAAATCATCCATGTATCGTACTGAGGAAGATAGATGAATCTTGCCTTGGAAGCTTCTCGGGTATCTTGCGAGGGAAGATTGGGTTGCTTACACCAGAAGCTTCTTATTGTGATATGCGGACCGATTTCCACATATATAACCATCTTAATATTTTTGTTCTTGATTTCTTGTATGAAACGGGGTTTTGCAGGACTATCCTCCTTTCTGAGTACATGCCATATTTTTGCTTGCTTCCAGGTACATCGGGTTCCAAAATCATCCTCACGAAAAATTAAACTTGTATCCGAGCCATACCTTTGATAATATTCTATCAACCTTGCACACAATTTATCTTCTTGCTGATTTGATCATTTTTGCTATGAGGAGTACACGTTGAGGGAGACTTGACACTCAGTAACATGATCAGATATCCCCCAATCTGAATGCAGTCGGCTGAAAATTCCATACTGTTGTGAGGAGTGCACGTTAATGCAAACTTTATACTGACATTCCATCCAGGATTTCTTTTGTATTCAGACGAGCTATTTCCAATTTCCCTGCAGTCTGCTGACAATTCCATTCTGTTTAGCTGAGTTTCCAAATATATGCATTCCTTGCTGACTCTTCGGGTCCGGTGTCGGCTGACGAGCAACTTTAATAGGGGAAAATTTGTAACACCGGAGGCCCAAAGAAAGAAACAAAAGAAACGACTAAAACAAAAGCACACAAGCATACTACTAATTTAATTAACCAAGCAATCATGACATATTACTGCTACTCACACCATAATATGCATGCATACCTAAGCACACAAATCGCACGGAAACTCCGGTATTACAGTCTAATATGCTGTGGCGGTGTGCACAAAAATTATATCCATGTGTGGAAGGAGTTGGCGTAACTGAAGCTACACCAAGCACTGGCTGAACAGTGGCTGGATCTGGATGGATACACAGGTGAGGACGGACTTGACGATCAAGTAGTGAGACACAAAAGTCATGACCACATCATCATCAAGCGTACGAAAGGGATTGGTACACGTCCAAAGAATAGAATGACTAGGTAGGGTAGCGGTGGAAAAACAAGGCTCGCTGGCATTGCCCTTTTCTGATAACCAAGATCAGTAAGGGTTGACAGAGGGGCGAGATGGATGGCATGATTTGGGATAGAAACAAGTCTATCACCGAAATAATATGGGTGGGTGGCAGAAAAATATACGCGATACCTGAGCATAACTCTTGCAAATGGTGCCTGGAACTCTGGGTACCAGGGCATCACTCTGCTGGGACAGAGATGACGCCGAACACCAAAGAGGAGACATACTAAGAAGGAGGGTGCAGGCGGTGGACCGAAAACGATGCCGCCTACACTTACAAGATTAACCGTTAGTGACAAAAATAATAATAATCTATGTGCATGCTATGCGACAAACAAATGCAACAATCAAGTGCAACAAACCAACTGGGGTCTATACTACCGCTTTCTAACGTTCGCGCGGGCTAGGGCATCCTACAGCCAGACCTGCTCTGATACCAAGCCTGTGGCACCCTGGCTCAGAGAAAACCGGAACGCCCCGTATTCCAGCCCAACGATCGAGGTGAAGTCTTCTGGAATACATCACTGCTTAGCATAGAACAAACCAGCTTTCTATTATTACACGGATATGAATACAAGATCTCCGATATTACAATGAATAACATCGGCACGGCGACACTACGCCATCCTCAGTTGCTCTATGCAAGCAGCAGAACAACTCGAAGCAGCGGAAAAACTACTGGCAGCGGAACAACGAACGGCGATGATGGACTCCAATCCGTAGGGACTCTGGCTGGAATGTTTATCCTAGCTCGCGGACACAGGAACAACACCAAACAAGCAAGCAATCCAGACACGACCTGCAAACTGGCATGACACGCCAGGTCAGTACATTGAATGTACTTGCAAGCTCACAATAACCAGAAGCATTCAAGACAAACATCAGCATGGCATTTACAGGTTAAGCAGGAATTAACATGAGATCCTCATAACAACATGACATGAGCAACATGAACATGATACAGCTAGAACAACATGAGCATGGCATGAACATATGAATCTGACGATACTAGCATGCAACATGATGACACTATATGCACAATTTATTCTGCTCGGGTTACTACGTAACCATCACATGCATCACTTACCAACCTCGGAGATCACACGATTATCTCAGGATCAAATCAAATCTTGGTATAAACAATACCGTTGTAATCATTAAATCACCACAAGGAGCTTGATTTTTACCCACGATTCTCGCACAACATCACGAATATACAACAACTCGATGATCTTTATAGCGATCACAACCATGACCAACAGTTGGTCAAAACGGTGATCTTTCCGGCGATCACAACCAACTTATCTCATCATAGAACCGGGGTTTTTATTAATCAAGTTTTTATTAATACTGTTGACTCACAGTGTGACCGACACGAACTGGGCCCTTATCCGCGGGCGCGGCTATTGATAGATTTAATATACACTCTGCAGAGGTTAGTACACTGTAACCACACTACGGAACTCATGGCCTCGCATTCCCATTCGGGTGGACCAATGGCGTCCCGACAAAACCGATCTACTGCCATGACACTCTCCCGGCCACTCCGACTCACTCCCCACTGGGCTAGTCCTGGGTGGCCCCGTGTCTACCAAAGACACAACGACCACCGTCGTGGCCAAAACGTCCCTCACGGGGACCGGATCCATAATAACAACAACGGGCACACAAGTTTATGTCCGCCTACCTGATCAGGGTAGCGCGCGCCCATAACCTTCCCTCGTTGGAGGCACCGGTGAGAGGCACGACAATAGACCCAGTTAGGACCTTCCCATAAAGGTAAGCGTGGTTGCACTGGTCAGTTTTGATATGGTGGCACCATGACTCAGCCAACAGTTGTTCAAGTTCAATTTAATCCGGTTAAACTTGAATGCAATATGCTAAGCCATGATAAAATAACATGATGCATATACAAAGCATGAGCATGATATCAACATAAGCACGGGATGCAACATAACTATCCACCATATCAACTATGAATAATCTCCAACTGAACATGGCATAATGACGAGCATAAATATTACAAGTGCAACACTACTCATAGCATAACATGACTAGTAGCATCAACCATAAATACCATGCAAGAACTCATCAATAACATTACTGAGTAACACTTAATCAACTAACAACAAAGGAACAACGCATATTAACAGTACTCGGTAACCGACGTTAGTCATGCACCGAAGAACATGACCAACCCAACATGTACTACTATCAAGCATGGCAATATGAAAGTAATACTAGCAACTAGCAGGGCATGATAACCAGGTGCATAACAACATAGCAAGCAAGTAAGCACTAACCCAGAAGCATTACCGAAACAACGATAACCATTTTTTAAACAAGCCATCATTTAATAAATATTCAAGTTGAAAACCATGGCTACTGCATGACTATCATGCAAGTGGGTATTGTGGCTTGCCTGGGGATGAAGAATACTCCGGGAAGAAGTGCGGTGAAGCCGCACAAAGATTTGCCGGAAACAGTTCTCTCTCGGAGGGGCTGGTTACGTGCAAGGGAAAAAGGGTCATTTTCACAGTGTCAAACCATAGTGAAAATGAAACCAACAGAACGGTCTCGACGAAACGAAGACGTGGGCTTTGGAATCACCTCATTTGGAGTTGCGAGCAAAAAGATATGAAGTGTTTTCTGCCAGGGACCTATCTGTAATGAAAATATTTTCAAACAGGGCCTGGACAGAAAAACAGAAAGCGTATTGGAAGGAAATACGCCTTCGGAGAAGAGAAAACATATTCTGGGCTAAACTAGAAGAGGAATACGCTTTCGGTAAGCGAAGACGTAATCCAGTGGATTACGCCTCCACTTATCCAGCATGGCAAGGCGGGACCGGGCAGCTTAGAGGCTTACAGGTGGGACCCACGTTATCCATCTCTCTCCTCCTGGCTCCTTCTTCTTCTTCTCGACGACGCGCTGAGGCAGAGACGAGGCCGGCCGCCCCGACGACGACCGCCGGCGACTCTGTCCACCTCCCGTGTCGTGCTGCCTACCGGCGAGATCAGCGGGCCGAGCCGCGCCGTCCTGGACCATCCAGACACTCCGGGGAGGTCGGCGTCGAGGAGAGCTGCGGCTGCAGCGGACGGGGCTTTGACCAGAGACGGGGGCGGCGCCACGAGCTGCTCCGGGGACGAGGCGAAGACATGGGGAGGATCCAGGAGGTCCGTGGAGTGCTCTGGTGGTGGAAGAACGATGAGGGAGGGCTCGGGTGGTCGGAATTTAGGCGCACCCGAATGGCGGCCATGGTGGCGACGCGGGGGAATGAGAGTGGCTCAAGCTCCAGGGAGCGGTCGTTGAGGCTTCTGGAAGTGAGGGAGGTCGAGTGGTGAGCTCGGACGAGGCCGAGGTGGGTTTATATAGCCGCGGGGCGAGGAGGCCGAGCTGTCGTCGCCGTGGATACGTGTCCGGCACCGCGGACGCGTGTGCTCACGCATGGGCTCGACGGAAGGCGACGGAGAGGCACAGGGAGGAGCCCACGGGGAAGAGCAGGCCAGGGAGCACGGGGAGGAAGGCGACGGCGACGAACCGAGCCAAAACGCCAATGTGCGTCCGTGGGCACGCGGCGGTTTGCGTCGGTGAGCAAGCGGACGGAGGGGGAGAGGGGTCCAGGGGAACGGCGACGACGAGATGCAGCCACTGGACATGCTCACGAGCTCTAAGACGACGAGAGGGAGCGGTGCCAAAGCACAAATGGTGCTCTGGACACGCCACAGCGCACAGAGCGCGTGCACAGGCACACCATTGTCGTGGTCACCGTGTGAACCGGGGCATTCAATGCTCTACAGCACCCAAAACGTTGTCTAGCTGATAGTCCATCCAGGGAAGGTTGCAACTGCGGTGGTAGCTCGGTGAAAACTGCTATGGTTAAATGGCAATTAACCTCTGAAGTTTACTGCAGTAAATTTGGATGAACAGTGCTGATCAACAGGAAGGAGTTTGGAAGCAATGGAGTTGTCTGGTAGGTTTAGGGTAAGAAGGACTTTCACCCTGGTAACTTTGAGAGGATTAGGATCAAGATTTAATGTAGTTGCTTAACAACCACATAAACTGGTCCAGAAACTAGATTAGGATGATGCACTCACATGGAGTGTCAAATTGAGCTCCAATTGGGCAAGGTAGAGTCATTTGGTCCAATGAAGATGCTCAAAAAGTCTCATACCAATTGGCCAAGCCAAACTAGTACTTGCTTCACAAACATTTCCTCTCGATAGAAACTTGCAAAAATTCTAGAGGAATAATGGCTTGATGAACCATGCCCAAAATGGGTGGAGGTAGGTTATATGGATAATAGAAGGCCTAGAAAAATTGACAGCCATAATGGAGCAAGATAAAATATACTTGCTTCACAAACTGAAATTTTGGATAGAATCAAAGAATTGAAGATGAGCTCACATGGAGGCATGACATGAGCTATACTTTGGTGGAGGGTTATTATATGATGATATGAGGGACCATGCAAAATGGCAACTCATTAGGATATGCCTAGCTTGCACCTCCTTCACAAAGCTTCTTTCTGGATAGAAACTTTGGAAAATCATAATTAAATAATTACTAGGCAAATGAGGTTGCACTTTGGCTATGGCAAAGATATGGACAGGAAAAGGTGTCCAAGGAGTTTGAGGTCAATTGGGAAAAGGAAAATATCACTTGCTTCATAATGTGCCATTTAGGGCAGAATAGGAAATGAATTATTTGAGCATGATGATAACCATGACAAATGAAATATTTTGCCATATTTGAGAAAGATATGACCCAAAACAATTATGAGAATTATTTTGGAATTTTAGGAGTGATGGAAATAAAGGTTGCTTCACAACCTAGGGCAATTTGAGTTATTCCTTTAATAGAAAAGGAATATCCCCAATAAAAAGAATATTGGGATTTGGGCTAGGATGAAAATGACAGGGTCTAGGGATGGATTTGGGGTATGACAAGCCACTCTGGAAGCAAAGAAGAGTTCATCTTCTTCCGTTTCCAGACCACATAGCCCGAGAAAAAGGAAACTCAAGCAAAAACCTCAGAAGAACAAAAGAAAAAGGAAGGGCCAAAAATCAGGCTGTCACAGAACAACACTCCTCCTATGTCCATGGCTACATCTAAACTAGACAACAAGTTGAGTGTGGTAGGTTGTGCAAGGGTTCAAGTCAAATTGCTCGAATCAATGATATTTAGCTCATGCCTTAACTCGCGAAATCTTGCTTCATCCAAGGGCTTCGTGAAAGTATCTGCAAGGTTGTCATGGGTGTTGACATAGTTGAACTTGATCTCCCCTCGCCTAATATGATCCCGGATGAAGTGATACCGAATCTCAATATGCTTCGTCTTGAAATGTTACACCGGGTTGAGAGAAATCTTGATGGCACTTTCATTGTCACACCAAAGAGGCACTTTGTCACAAATGACACCGTAATCCTTTAAAGTTTGCCTCATCCATAAGAGTTGTGCACAACAACTACCGGCCGCGACATACTCCGCTTCGGTGGACGAGAGAGACACACGACTTTGCTTCTTGCAAGACCAACTCACCAAAGAGCAACCAAGAAATTGGCACCCTCCGGAAGTGGACTTCCTATCCGCTTTGTCTCCCGCCCAATCGGAGTCCGAATATCCTACAAGCTTGAAGTTTGCTCCCCTTGGGTACCATAAGCCAAAGTTTGGGGTATGAGCCAAATATCGAAAGATTCGCTTGACTGCCACAAAGTGGCTTTCCTTAGGTGCGGCTTGAAATCATGCACAAATTCCCACACTCAACATGATATCCGGTCTAGATGCACAAAGGTAAAGCAAGGAGCCAATCATGGAGCGATATACCTTTTGATCCACCGCTTTACCATTGTGATCAATGTAAAGTTGGCACTTGGTGGGCATTGGAGTGGAAGCCGGCTTGACATCACTTAGCTTGAATCTCTTGAGCATGTCTTGAGTGTATTTGGCTTGGTTGATGAAGGTTCCTTCTCTTCTTTGCTTCACTTCGAATCCGAGAAAGAACTTCAACTCTCCCATAGAAGACATCTTGAACTTTGAGGTCATGAGAGCGGCAAATTCCTCATTGAAAGCTTTGTTGGGGGAACCAAAGATAATATCATCAACATATAGTTGGCACACAAACAACTCCCCTTTGACCTTCTTAGTAAAAAGAGTGGGGTCGATTACCCCAGCTTCAAATCCACGGTCTTGTAACAACTCGGTAAGGTGGTCATACCACGCACTGGGGCTTGTTTAAGGCCATAGAGTGCCTTATCGAGTTGATACACATGATCGGGAAAGTAGGGATCCTCGAACCCGGGGGGTTGCTTGACATATACCAACTCATTAATAGGACCATTAAGAAAAGCACTTTTCACATCCATTTGTTGCAACTTAAAGTTGTGATGAGAAGCATAAGCAATCAACAAAAGAATGGATTCAAGGCGAGCAACAGAACAAAGGTTTCACCGTAGTCGATACCCTCGACTTGGGAGTAACCTTGAGCCACCAATCTTGCCTTGTTGCGAACGATGGTCCCATGAGCATCTTGCTTGTTCTTGAATATGCACTTGGTTCCAATAACATTGTGGTCCCCCGTTGGCCTTGGCACCAACCTCCACACCTTGTTGTACTTGAAGTTGTTGAGTTCTTCATGCATGGCATTAAGCCAATCCTGATCTTCGAGCGCCTCATATACCTTTTGGGGTTCAACACAAGAGACAAACGCGTGATGTTCACAATAGTTTGCCAATTGTCTACGAGTGCTTACCCCCTTTTGGATGCTTCCAAGCACATTTTTCATGAGATGGCCCTTGGTGGAGAGCTTGGAAGCAATCTTGGCGGCACGACGCTCCAATTCCTCCTCGGGGGAGAGTCTAGGAGCGGTCACTTGATCATCTTGAGTGCCGTCTTGAGCTTGTTCTTGATCTTGAAATTGCTCGGAGGAGAGCACTTGACCTTGGTCACCACTTGGTGTTTCAACACCGTCTTGAGCTTGATCTTGCCCTTGGTCTTGCTCATGAGGTTGAGGGCCTTCACTTTGTTCTCCGGAAGCGTGTGGGCCTTGGGTTGGTGATGGCTCCACTTGAGTGGAGCATTGTCCTTCTCCTTCGGCCACAAGGGGTTCCTCAATGGGTAGGATAAAACCAACTCCCATTCTTCTTATGGCTTGGGGAGGAATTTCATCACCTACATCACAAGTGCCACTTTGCTCCACTTGGGAGCCGTTATTTTCATCAAACTCCATGTTACACATCTCCTCAATAAGACCCGTGGACTTATTGAGGACACGGTAAGCATGAGAGTTTGTAGCATAACCAACAAATATGCCCTCATAAGCTCTAGCCTCAAATTTAGACAAACGAACACCTTTCTTGAGAATGAAACACTTGCACCCGAACACCCGAAAGTACTTGAGGTTGGGCTTGTTACTGGTGAGTATCTCATATGGAGTTTTGTTCAAGCCTTTGCGGAGATAGAGCCGGTTTGATGCATGACACGCGGTGTTGATGGCTTCGGCCCAAAAGTTGTATGGAGACTTGAACTCCGCCATCATGGTCCTTGCCGCATCCATCAACGTCCGGTTCTTCCTCTCCGCTACACCATTTTGTTGAGGGGTGTAAGGTGCGGAGTATTGATGCTTGATCCCCTCATCACTAAGAAACTCATCCAAGGTGTAGTTCTTGAACTCGGTGCCGTTGTCACTTCTTATTGTCAAGATCTTTGCATTGTGTTGACGTTGGGCTTCATTTGCAAAGTCAATGACGGTTTGTTGGGTCTCGCTCTTCCTCTTGAAGAAATATACCCGAGTGTATCTTGAATAGTCATCCACAATCACCAAGCAATACTTCCTACCCCCAAGACTATCAAAGGATGTAGGCCCAAAGAGATCCAAATGAAGGAGCTCCAAAGGCCTCTTCGAGTAAATGATAGTCGTGGGAGGGTGAACCTTCTCATGTAGCTTTCCTTCGATACAAGCACTGCAAGCAGGATCTTTAGCAAAACTAACATTCGTTAGTCCATGGACATGGTCCCCCTTGAGAAGACTTTGCAAAGATCTCATATTGACATGGGCTTAACGGCGATGCCAAAGCCATCCCACATCAACTTTAGCCATTAGGCATGTCGCGGTCTTAGTGGGTCGCTCCGAAAAGTTAATCACATAGAGGCCATTCTCAACATGCCCAACAAAGGCTACTTTAAGAGTCTTGCTCCACAAGAGGGCCACAGTATCAATATCAAAGAAAGTGGCAAAACTCATGAGTGCAAGTTGACAAACGGAAAGTAAATTGTATGCAAGGGACTCAACAAGCATGACCTTCTCGATCGTGAGATCATGAGAAATGACAACCTTGCCAAGTCCCAATACCTTGGAGGACGAGGCATCACCCCACTCGACATTGGTGGGCATAGATGGAATCTTGTGAACATCCACCACCAAGTCCTTGCTCCCGATCATATGATTAGTTGCTCCACTATCGAGCAACCATGATCCCCCACTGGAAGCAAACACCTACAAGAAATCAATGCTTGGTTTTAGGTACCCATTTTGTAATGGGTCCTTTGATGTTAGTAACAAGGGTCTTAGGAACCCAAATAGACCACTCAATGTACTCATAAGGAGAACCAACAAATTTGGCATAAACATGCCCATCACTTGCACGGCACAACACATAAGAGGGGTTAAAGTCGCCGGCTTTGTTGGAAGGGGTGGCATTGCCTTTCTTGACACCACCACCCTTCACATTGTTCTTCTTCTCCTTGGAAGCACCCTCTCCCTCCTTCACAAAGGTTTGCTTGAGAGGGGGAGGTCGTTTGGTCTTGTCATTCTTCTTCTTGTTATTGGGCATGGGTGCGAACCCAATCCCTTCCTTGGCCACAACTTCCTTTTGATTGCTCAAAAGGTCGTTGAGGTTCTTCTCACCTTGAATGCACGACACAAGGCCTTTCTCAAGTTGCTCCTTCAACTTAGCATTCTCCTCAACAAGATGCACATGCTCACAACAAGGGTTAGTAGCATTTTCATTATCAATTAACACCATATGAGGAAAGGTGGCTTTCTCCTTGGTTAGCTTCACTTGGAGTTGATCATGAGACTCCTTGAGGCTAGCACGAACACCTTTCAAGGCCTTGTGAGCCTTGTCAAGTATATCAAACTCATCCTTGAGTCTAGCAAGATCAACCCCAAGTTTGGCCTTCTCGGAATTTAGCACACGAGATACAACAAGAGCATGATCAAGATCATTCTTTAATTTAGCATGATCATCGTTGTGTGACTCCTCAAGAGCCAAACAAAGACCACGCTCTTCTTCAAGAGCATCGGAAAGATCCGAAATCTCATCGGCATAGTCACGACTATGCCCCTCCATCTTAGAGATGGTATCTTCGTGAGCCTCGATCACGTCATTGGCTTCACCAAGTTGTTCCAAGAGAGCAACGAAGTGCTTCTTCGATTTACCTTTGAGTTTGTTCATAAAAGACTCAAACTCATTCTCCTCCACACTAGACCCCTCATGTTTATCAATGCAATCCGTCAAAGAGGGATTATTAATGATGGTAGTTTTGATGTTGGGGGTTACCTTGTTGGTGGCTTTAGCCATGAGGCACTTGGCGGTGATGTTCTCATTAGGTGAGTCGAAGAGAGAAGCCCGTGGAGTTGTTGCAATGGCAACGGAGGCCATGGCAACCGACTCACCATCTTCATCATCATCATCCTCATTGTACTCTTCTTGTACCACCAACGCCTTGGGAGGAGTCTTCTTGGTGAAGTTGCTCTTGTTAGAGAAAGACTTGGCCTTGTCCTTTCGGATGAGCTTGCCACCATTGTCTTCTCTTTTCTCATAAGGGCATTCCGCAAAAAAATGGCTCACATTGCCACAATTATAGCAAGTCCTCACACGTTGCTTGACCTTCGCGCCACTTGAGTTGCTCTTGTTGAAGTTGGGCCTTGAGTTCTTCTTGCTCCAAAATTGCCTTGAAGCAAGAGCCATGTGTTCATGATAAGCATACTTTGTATCTTCGGGGTTGCCTTCCTCTTCTTCCTCCTCTTCTTCTTCTTCAACACAAACCTTGGCCTTCAATGCAAGGTTGGGCTTCTTTGCCCTTTGAGAGCGTAGCACCGCATTGTCGGCGGTCTTGTCCAAGATGCTCATAGCCACAAACTCATCCAACACTTCGCTTGAGGACAAAGTGTGGAAGTACGGCCTTTGAAGAATGACGAAGGACATGGTGGCCTTGTGGTAAGGCATCATTGCCTTGAGGAATTTGCGCTTGATCCAATTGTCATCCGTGTCCTTTCTTCCATGGTCTCGGAGTGAAACCGTGAGTTTGGTTACTCTCCGATAAAGCTCACGAGGTTCTTCATCCTCTTTCATTGCAAACTCGTCGGCTTCATCTTTCACCACTTCATAGTTGGAGTGTTGAATGCTTGCGCTTCCCCAGTAGAGGGAAACAACTTGGTGCCAAGCATCTTTGGCCATGGCGTAGGGCCGGAGGTGAGGAAGGTCTTCAGGTGGAATTGCATCTTGGATGATGAAGAGAGCATTCTCATTGAATTGATTATCCGTTGCTTCTCTATGAGTGAAGTTGCTTCGGTCATGTGGATAAAAACCTTCTTCAATGATTCTCCAAAGATTAGTATTCACATGATTTAAATGACGCTTAAAGCGATAAACCCAAGAATCAAAGTCGTCATTTTTCACAATCTTAGGGGGAGGACCGGCATGATTCAAATGAGTAGAAGTAATCGGTCCACCATAAACAAGTGGAGGTTCCACATGGGCAAAGATGTCGGTGCCATTCTTACCACTAGAAGGAGCTTTTTCACTAGTAGCTTCCCCCTTGTCGGAGTTAGCATCCGTCACCTTGTTAGTGGGATCACCCACTTTCAACGGTGCGGTGGAAAGTTTAAGCCCTTCAATGAATTTATTAAACATGCTTTCAACCTCGGTCGTCATGGAGGTTTTCAATGTGTCCAAAGCTACATTGAATTCCTCACGAGAGACCGCGGTTCCCCCATCGCCCGTAGACGAGACCAGATTCGCACAGGAGTGCTCCTCCACACCGTCTACGACATCAACCATATTCTTCAGACGGCAAAGTCCTTAATAAAGAGACGAGGCTCTAATACCAATTGAAAGGATCGATATAGTTGACTAGAGGGCGGGTGAATAGGCAACTAACAATTTTTAGCTTTTCTTTACCAATTTAAACTTTGCATCAAAGTAGGTTGTCTAGATATGCAACTAGGTGAGCAACCTATATGATGCAACAACAACAAGCAGCCAAGCGAGCAAGGGATATAACACAAATAAGCTTGCACAAGTAAAGGCACGAGATAACCAAGAGTGGATCCGATGGAGACGAGGATGTGTTACCGAAGTTCCTTCCTTTCGAGGGGAAGTACGTCTCCGTTGGAGCGGTGTGGAGGCACAATGCTCCCCAAGAAGCCACTAGGGCCACCGTATTCTCCTCACCCCCTCACACAATGCGAGATGCCGTGATTCCACTATTGGTGCCCTTGGAGGTGGCGACCGAACCTTTACAAACAAGGTTGGGACAATCTCCACAACTTAATTGGAGGTTCCCAACGACACCACGAAGCTTCACCACAATGGACTATGGCTCCGCGGTGACCTCAACCGTCTAGGGTGCTCAAACACCCAAGAGTAACAAGATCCGCAAGGGATTAGTGGGGGAATCAAATTTCTCTTGGTGGAAGTGTAGATCGTGGCCTTCTCAACCAATCCCGAGCAAATCAACAAGTTTGATTGGCTATGGAGAGAGATCGGGCGAAAATGGAGCTTGGAGCAACAATGGAGCTTAGGGTTGGAAGAGGTGGTCAACTCGGGGAAGAAGACACCCCTTATATAGTGGAGAGACAAATCCAACCGTTATCCACCAATCCATTCTGCGCAGCACGGTACTACCGCGCCACGAACGCGGTACTACCGCAAGCACACGCAGTACTACCGCGGGGCCTTGCGGTACTACCGCCCGAGCAGCATAGACTTGGCCAGCCCAACCGCACTGAAGTGGAGAGCGGTAGAACCGCACCACCTTGCGGTACTACCGCAAGGCAGGGAAGGTCCAGAGAACGGGGAGGCACGGACATAAAAAATTACATCCGTAGCAACTTCCGCTGAGTTGGAGTCGATGCAAAAGTCCAACACGGTAGTACGGCAGGAGGAGCGGTACTACCGCGTGGCGGCTGAGCCAGGCCAGGGCGCGTGGTACTACCGCGCACAGGGCGCGGTACTACCGCATAGGGCGCGGATGTAAAAAATTACATCCGCCCCTAGTACCGCTGCGCAGCAGCACTTGGCCTGGGGGCCACGGTACTACAGCTCCTGAGGAGCAGTACTACCGTGGGCTTCCGTGGTAGTACTGCACCGGGGTCCGGTACTACCGCTCCAGGGAGCAGTACTACTGCATGCCCAAGCTCAACAACCTAAGAGAAGTGCATGGACGAAAAAGACGGAGGATGCTCCAAGGTGCCAAAGGAAAGGCGGTGCCAAAGGAGTAGACGTGTACGTGATGATTCCACCCGAACCTTTCCAAAGCGAACCCCCTCTTAATAGTACGGCTTTCCTACGACTCAAATCCACCGAAAAGAAATGTAGAAAAACGCCATATTCACTAGTCTTTGAGGGGCACCGAACCGTCTTCTGCCTAGTGACGAAACGTCTGAAAAACTCAAGGCACATGATTAGTCCGCAAAAGCATTGTCATCAATCACCAAAACACCTTAGGGATAAATATGCCCTTACACTAAGGAAATGATACTTGACATTAGAAAAGCTTTAGCAGACGAACTACACGATCTTATGCTATGCTCAGGATTGGGTCTTGTCCATCACATCATTCTCCTAATGATGTGATCCCGTTATCAACGACATCCAATGTCCATGGTTAGGAAACTGTAACCATCTATTGATCAACGAGCTAGTCAACTAGAGGCTCACTAGGGACATGTTGTGGTCTACGTATTCACACATGTATTACGCTTTCCGGATAACACAATTATAGCATGAACAATAGACAATTATCATGAACAAGGAAATATAATAATAACAACTTTATTATTGCCTCTAGGGCATATTTCCAACAGTCTCCCACTTGCACTAGAGTCAATAATCTAGTTACATTGTGATGAATCGAACACCCATAGAGCTTTGGTGTTGATCATGTTTTGCTCGTGGAAGAGGTTTAGTCAACGGATCTGCGACACTCAGATCCGTATGCACTTTACAAATATCTATGTCTCCATCTTGAACATGTTCACGAATGGAGTTGAAGCGACGCTTGATATGCCAGGTCTTCTTGTCAAACCTGGGCTCCTTGGCAAGGGCAATAGCTCCAGTGTTGTCACAGTAGAGAGTCATTGGGCCCGACGCATTGAGAATAACTCCTAGGTCGGTGATGAACTCCTTCATCCAGACTGCTTCCTGTGCTGCCTCCGAGGCTGCTATGTACTCCGCTTCACATGTAGATCCCGCCACGATGCTTTGCTTGCAACTGCACCAGCTGACTGCCCCACCATTCAAAATATACACGTATCCGGTTTGTGACTTGGAGTCATCCAGATCTGTGTCGAAGCTAGCATCGACGTAACCCTTTACGACGAGCTCTTCGTCACCTCCATAAACGAGAAACATATCCTTTGTCCTTTTCAGGTACTTCAGGATGTTCTTGACCGCTGTCCAGTGTTCCTTGTTGGGATTACTTTCGTACCTCCCTACCAAACTTACGGCGGGCTTCACATCAGGTCTGGTACATAGCATGGCATACATAATAGACCCTATGGCTGAGGCATAGGGGATGACACTCATCGTTTCTCTATCTTCTGCTGAGGTCGGGCATTATGCCATGCTCAATCTCACACCTTGCAATATAGGCAAGAACCCCTTCTTGGACTGATCCATATTGAACTTCTTCAATATCTTGTCAAGGTATGTGCTTTGTGAAAGACCAATGAGGCGTCTCGATCTATCTCTATAGATCTTGATGCCTAATATGTAAGCAGCTTCTCCAAGGTCCTTCATTGAAAAACACTTATTCAAGTAGGCCTTTATGCTTTCCAAGAATACTATATCATTTCCCATCAATAGTATGTCATCCACATATAATATGAGAAATGCTACAGAGCTCCCACTCACTTTCTTGTAAACACAAGCTTCGCCATAAGTCTATGTAAACCCAAACGCTTTGATCATCTCATCAAAGAGAATGTTCCAACTCTGAGATGCTTGCACCAGCCCATAGATTGAGCGCTGGAGCTTGCATACCTTGTCAGCATTCTTAGGATTGACAAAACCTTCCGGATGCATCATATACAATTCTTCCTTAAGGAAACCATTAAGGAATGCCGTTTTGACGTCCATTTGCCATATCTCATAATCATAGAATGTGGCAATTGCTAACATGATTCGGACGGACTTCAGCTTCTCTACGGGTGAGAAGGTCTCATCGTAGTCAACCCCTTGAACTTGTCGATAACCCTTAGCGACAAGTCGAGCCTTATAGATGGTCACATTACCATCCGCGTCTGTCTTCTTCTTAAAGATCCATTTATTTTCTATGGCTCGCTGATCATAGGGCAAGTCAGTCAAAGTCCATACTTTGTTTTCATACATGGATCCTATCTCAGATTTCATGGCTTCAAGCCATTTGTCGGAATCCGGGCCCGCCATCGCTTCTTCATAGTTTGAAGGTTCACCATTATCTAACAACATGATTTCTAGGACAGGGTTGCCGTACCACTCTAAAGCGGAACGTGTCCTTGTGGACCTACGAAGTTCAGTAGCAACTTGATCTAAAGTTTCATGATCATCATCATTAACTTCCTCTCTAGTCGGTGCAGGCACCACAGAAACATTTTCCTGCGCTGCGCTACACTCCGGATCGAGAGGGGACATCTCATCAAGTTCCACTTTTCTCCCACTTACTTCTTTCGAGAGAAACTCTTTCTCCAGAAAGGATCCATTCTTGGCAACAAAGACCTTGCCTTCGGATCTGAGGTAGAAGGTATACCCTATAGTTTCCTTAGGGTATCCTATGAAGACGCATTTTTCCGATTTGGGTTCGAGCTTTTCAGGTTGAAGTTTCTTGACATAAGCTTCACATCCCCAAATTTTTAGAAACGACAGCTTAGGTTTCTTCCCAAACTATAATTCATATGGTGTCGTCTCAACGGATTTTGACGGAGCCCTATTTAAGGTGAATGTGGCAGTCTCCAAAGCATAACCCCAAAATGATAGCGGTAGGTCGGTAAGAGACATCATAGATCGCACCATATCCAACAGAGTACGATTACGACATTAGGACACACCATTACGCTGAGGTGTTCCAGGCGGCGTGAGTTGTGAAACGATTCCACATTTCCTTAAGTGCATGCCAAATTCGTGACTCAAATATTCCCCTCCACGATCTGATCATAAGAACTTTATTTTCCTGTCACGTTGATTCTCAACCTCACTCTGAAATTCCTTGAACTTTTCAAAGGTCTCAGACTTGTGTTTCATTAAGTAGACATACCCATATCTACTTAAGTCATCAGTGAGGGTGAGAACATAACGATAACCACCGCGAGCCTCAACGCTCATTGGACCGCACACATCAGTATGTATGATTTCCAATAAGTTGGTTGCTCGCTCCATTGTTCCGGAGAATGGAGTCTTGGTCATTTTGCCCATTAGGCATGGTTCGCATGTGTCAAATGATTCATAATCAAGAGACTCTAAAAGTCCATCTGCATGGAGTTTCTTCATGCGTTTGACACCAATGTGACCAAGGCGGCAGTGCCACAAGTATGTGGGACTATCATTATCAACCTTACATCTTTTGGAATTCACACTATGAATATGTGTAACATCATGTTCGAGATTCAATAAGAATAAACCATTGACCAGCGGGGCATGACCATAGAACATATCTCTCAAATAAATAGAACAACCATTATTCTCGGATTTAAATGAGTAGCCATCTCGCATTAAACAAGATCCAGATACAATGTTCATGCTCAAAGCTGGTACTAAATAACAATTATTGAGGTTTAAAACTAATCCCGAAGGTAGATGTAGAGGTAGCGTGCTGAAGGCGATCACATCGACCTTGGAACCATTCCCGACGCGCATCGTCACCTCGTCCTTCGCCAGTCTCCGCTTATTCCGCAGCTCCTGTTTTGAGTTACAAATATGAGAAACCGCACCGGTATCAAATACCCAGGAGCTACTACGAGTGCTGGTAAGGTACACATGCATAACATGTATATCATATATACCTTTGGTATTGCCGGCCTTCTTATCCGCTAAGTACTTGGGGCAGTTCCGCTTCCAGTGACCGTTTCCCTTGCAATAAAAGCACTGAGTTTCGGGCTTGGGTCCATTCTTTGGCTTCTTCCCGGCAACTGGCTTACCGGGCGCGGCAACTCGCTTGCCGTCCTTCTTGAAGTTCTTCTTACCCTTGCCTTTTTTGAAACTAGTGGTTTTATTGACCATCAACACTTGATGTTCCTTTTTGATCTCCACCTCCGCTGATTTCAGCATTGAATATACCTCATGAATGGTTTTCTCCATCCCATGCATATTGAAGTTCATCACAAAGCTCTTGTAGCTAGGTGGAAGCGACTAAAGGATTCTGTCGATGACCACGTCATCCGGGAGATTAACTCCCAGCTGAGACAAGCGGTTGTGCAACCCAGACATTTTGAGTATGTGCTCGCTGACAGAACTATTCTCCTCCATATTACAACTGTAGAACTTGTCGGAGACTTCATATCTCTCGACTCGGGCATGAGCTTGGAAAACCATTTCAGCTCTTGGAACACCTCATATGCTCCGTGTTGCTCAAAACACTTTTGGAGCCCCGGTTCTAAGCTGTAAAGCATGCCACACTGAACGAGGGAGTAATCATCACTACGCGACTGCCAGGCGTTCATAACGTCTTGAGTTGCTGGGAAAACAGGTGCGTCACCTAGCGGTGCTTCAAGGACATATGCTTTCTTGGCAGCTATGAGGATGATCCTAAGGTTACGGACCCAGTCCGTATAGTAGCTACCATCGTCTTTCAGCTTGGTTTTCTCTAGGAACGCATTGAAGTTGAGGGCAACATTAGCGTGGGCCATTTGATCTACAAGACATATTGTAAAGATTTTAGACTAAGTTCATGATAATTAAGTTCATCTAATCAAATTATTCAATGAACTCCCACTCAGATAGACATCCCTCTAGTCATCTAAGTGATACATAATCCGAATCGACTATGCCGTGACCGATCATCACATGAGACGGACTAGTCATCAACGGTGAACATCTCCATGCTGATCGTATCTTCTATACGACTCATGTTCGACCTTTCAGTCTTCCGTGTTCCGAGGCCATGTCTGTACATGCTAGGCTCTTCAAGTCAACCTAAGTGTATTGCGTGTGTAAATCTGGCTTACACCCGTTGTATGCGAACGTTAGAACCTATCACACCCGATCATCACGTGGTGCTTCGGAACAACGGTCCTTAGCAACGGTGCACAGTTAGGGGGAACACTTTCTTGAAATTTTAGTGAGGGATCATCTTATTTATGCTACCGTCGTTCTAAGCAAATAAGATGTAAAAACATGATAAACATCACATGCAATCAAATAGTGACATGATATGGCCAATATCATTTTGCTCCTTTTGATCTTCATCTTCGGGGCGCCATGATCATCATCGTCACCGGCATGACACCATGATCTCCATCATCGTGTCTCCATGAAGTTTTCTCGCCAACTATTACTTCTACTACTATGGCTAACGGTTAGCAATAAAGTAAAGTAATTACATGGCATTTTCCTTGACATGTAGGTCATACGATAAATTAAGACAACTCCTATGGCTCCTGCCGGTTGTCATACTCGTCGACATGCAAGTCGTGATTCCTATTACAAGAACATGATCAATCTCATACATCACATATATCATTCATCACATCCTTTTGGCCATATCACATCACACGGCATATGCTGCAAGAACAAGTTAGACGTCCTCTAATTGTTGTTGCAAGTTTTTTACGTGGCTGCTATAGGTTTCTAGCAAGAACGTTTCTTACCTACACCAAAACCACAACGTGATATGCCAATTTCTATTTACCCTTCATAAGGACCCTTTTCATCGAATCCGATCCGACTAAAGTGGGAGAGACAGACACCCGCTAGCCACCTTATGCAACTAGTGCATGTTAGTCGGTGGAACCTGTCTCACGTAAGCGTACGTGTAAGGTCGGTCCGGGCCGCTTCATCCCACGATGCCGCCGAATCAAGATAAGACTAGTAACGGCAAGTAAATTGACAAAATCGACGCCCACAACAACTTCTGTTCTACTCGTGCTTAGAAACTACGCATAGGCCTAGCTCTGATACCACTATTGGGGATCGTTGGCGAAATTAAAAAATTTCTACGCATCACCAAGATCAATCTATGGAGAGAGTAGCAACGAGAGAGAGGGGAGTGCATCTTCATACCCTTGAAGATCGCGATGCGGAAGCGTTACAAGAACGCGGATGAAGGAGTCGTACTCGCAGCGATTCAGATCGCGGTTGATTCCGATCTAAGCGCTGAACAACGGCGCCTCCGCGTTCAACACACATACAGCCCGGGGACGTCTCCTCCTTCTTGATCCATCAAGGGGAGAGGAGAAGTTGTGGGAGAGCTCCAGTAGCACAACGGCGTGGTGGTGGAGCTTGCAGTTCTCCGGCAGTGCTTCGCCAAGCACTACGGAGGAGGAGGAGGTGTTGGGGAGGGAGAGGGCTGCGCCAGGGCAAGGGGTCCCGCTCCAATGCGCCTCCCCACTATATATAGGGGTGGAGGGGGCTGGTTTCTTGCCCTCCAAGTCCATTGGGGCGTTGGCAAAGGTGGGGGAAAGAAATCCCATCATTTCCCTTCCCCACCGATTGTTATCCCCCTTTTTAGGGATCTTGATCTTATCCCTTCGGGATATGATCTTATTCCTTCTAATGGGGGATCTTGGTGCGCCTTGACCAGGGGTGTGGGGCCTTGACCCCACTACCCACGTTCATGTGGGTCCCCCATGCAGGTGGGCCCCACTCCGGAACCTTCTAGAACCTTCCCGGTACAATACCAAAAAATCCCAAACATTTTCCGGGGCCAAAATAGGACTTCCCATATATAAATCTTTACCTCCGGACCATTCCGGAACTCCTCGTGACATCCAGGATCTCATCCGGGACTCCGAACAACATTCGGTAACTGCACACTAATTCCCATAACAACTCTAGTGTCACCGAACCTTAAGTGTGTAGATCCTACGGGTTCGGGAATCATGCAGACATGACCGAGACAGCTCTCTGGCCAATAACCAATAGCGGGATCTGGATATCCATGTTGGCTCCCACATGTTCCACGATGATCTTACCGGATGAACCACGATGTCGGGGATTCAATCAATCCTGGATACAATTCCCTTTGTCAATCAGTACGTTACTTGCCCGAGATTCGATCATCGGTATCCCAATACCTCATTCAATCTCGTTACCGGAAAGTCACTTTACTCGTTTCATAATGCATGATCTCGCGACTAACTACTTAGTCACATTGAGCTCATTATGATGATGCATTACCGAGTGGGCCCAGAGATACCTCTCCGTCATACGGAGTGACAAATCCCAGTCTCGATTCGTGCCAACCCAACAGACACTTTCGGAGATACCTGTAGTGTACCTTTATAGCCACCCAGTTACGTTGTGACGTTTGGCACACCCAAAGCATTCCTACGGTATCCGGGAGTTGCACAATCTCATGGTCTAAGGAAATGATACTTGACATTAGAAAAGCTTTAGCAGACGAACTACACGATCTTGTGCTATGCTCAGGATTGGGTCTTGTCCATCACATCATTCTCCTAATGATGTGATCCCGTTATCAACGACATCCAATGTCCATGGTCAGGAAACCATAACCATCTATTGATCAACGAGCTAGTCAACTAGAGGCTCACTAGGGACATGTTGTGGTCTATGTATTCACACATGTATTACGATTTCCAGATAACACAATTATAGCATGAACAATAGACAATTATCATGAACAAGGAAATATAATAATAACCACTTTATTATTTCCGCTAGGGCATATTCCCAACACCTGATCTCTATTATCCAACTACTACAACTAGTAATGAATTTTACATAGAGTCACAAGTCGACACGCAGGTCGTTATACAATATAATGACAACACTTTGGCTCCTGTCGTCTGACAAACATGACACGCAGGCCATGTATAATTTACACACATGCATCACATACACATGAGCCATACTATTCACATCAAACCCTGCAAAATAAAGTAACGCATAGAATCGCATTCTACCGGTTTGAGTGATCGTGTATGAAATACAAGGCGCTACGCACACGTTTTCGGAAATCACATATCACATCTAAACTCCGATCACGCTGAATTCTCTGATCTGACCGATCTTATCGATCATCGCGAATCCAATTCGGATTAACGTTTCACTGTTAACCCCGATGGTGGATAAGCGACCGGTAGGGGTAGATCGTGTCACGACCTTATCGATCCCGATCATCAGAAAACATAGCCACATCGATCCCCTTGTGCAGTTGATCTCATCAACCGTGCACATAGCCGATCTTATCAATGACAACAGATCTCATCTGCCGCCTCCACATATCTAATATGCATACGATCTGAATCCAAATCCTATAGCAGCGGCTCTGATACCACTATTGGGTTCTACGGTAGGGTGTGTCGACTGCAAATTAAAATTTTCGATGCGCAGAACAACCAAGAACATGCTACGGGAGATGGATCACAGATCGTTACCACTAGATGCGCAGTGCCGTGCAGCAGAAGAAGAGTTGGGGCAGCGCGTCCGCGTGAATCGTCTCGTCCTCGTTCGATCTCCCTCGAACAGCCGGTCGTCGGATCCCTCGTACAGGTTCGCCGGAGCGGCGCAACTGCACCGCCTCTAACGGTATCCGCGCGTGTAGGAGGAACGTCGTGCGGTGGACTGCAAGGTCCGATCAAACAACCGGCGGCAAGTGGAGGTGGCTATTCACAACACATGCAAACCCTAGTGACAGCGCCGAAGCGATCAATCACATGAGTGTGCCGCACTCCACTTTATATAGGCGTCTGTCGCGGGCTCAACACTTGGGCCTCGCACGGACCCTAAAGCCCATAAGTCTACTCGGCCACAATCTGAATACAGCTCGGATCACATCCGACCAGTGTACTTGGATCTGACCTCGTAGGTTCCTTTCCTTAAGCGCGCGACCCCTTAGGTTCAAGCCCGCTTGGTCGCAGTTCGGATCACCTCCGAACTGCACAGTTGGTAGCGGCCTCTAGCAAGGCATGCCGAACACCGAGCAGACTATGAAGTTGGTTAGGCGAACCTGTACAACATGTCAGACTTCTGTTCCCTTTGCCACACGATATATGTTGTCGGGCTCAAGGCGAGTCTGTCATCCTTGTGCTAGCCCGACCTCTTTCTCGTTTCAGTGATGCCGACCATAAACCGGATTATCTCATAATCCTTGTCGCATGGCCATGCTTATCCTGGTCGGATCACACGAGGGGCCCAGAGTATATCTCTCCTCATTGGAGGGGCAAATCCCATCTTGCTCGACCATGTCTCGCAGCATGGGTCTGGACAAGCCCGAAACCTACCTTTGTAACTACCCAGTCACGGAGTAGCATTTGGTCGGCCCAAAGCAAGTCTGTCACCATCCCGAGTACATGCGTCAGCTTAGGTCTTAGGACATAGAACGTATGTTGTACTAGAGACTCACAGATGACATATCGCTGCGTCTCATAGTTGGGTCTATCCGACTCGGACCTTATCTCGACTCGGACCTGACTACGTCGAATCCGACCAGATCCTTCCAAGTCCATATTATCCGGTTAGCATCCAATGCTCCATGGCTAGTGAGATCAAGCCATCGATCGTGTCATATGCTAGTCTAGTCGGCTGCGCGTCCACACAGCCCTTTCGACTAGGGACCTTTTAGAACAGTCATCATACAATGCATAGTCCCACAAACAAGTCACGTACTTGCTGATATACATCATTGATAATGTCCAAGGACTATCTTTATTCATGAACACATAGGAAATATCATCATACATGATTGCCTCTAGGGCATATCTCCAACAGTTAGTTGCATTGGTTAGGTTGTGGTTCAGACGCTAGTTCAGAAGGTTAGAGTAGTTGGTTTGGCGGATGGGTTGGGCTTCTCTGTATTGGGGGATGCGGGTTTTTGTACTAGGGTTTGTTGGATAAATTCTTTGCAAAAATGCTAGATAGATCTTTATGAGAGATAGGGATCTCTGTGCTTCAATGCTACACAGATGTATGCTTATTAGATTTGTTTTTAATGCTCACAAATTGGGTTTTTTAATGCTACAGACATGTATGCTTATTAGATTGGGTCCCTATTAGATTTGTTTTTGAATGCTACTCAGATTGGGGTTTTGAATGTCATATGCCAAAATGGGATCCATTGATTAAGAAGTTATTTGATTCATTAGTATATAAATTTGTCCACAATATGTAGTTATATTAGCTCTGTTCAATGTGTGTGCATGACAATGGTAAATGCAAATATGATCATACTATATTGGGAGTATATTAGCCCTATGAGCAATGTGTCACGTGTGCATATCTAAATTTTCAATTGGCTTCTGTATTTACTAGTGATGGATGTAATTGTATATTCAGGAGGATGATGGTTGGGGGGGAGGAGAGGAAGCTGGCCCAGTATGACCCGTACGATGTAGAGTTTAGTGACGATGAAGAATATGAGGTAAGCCTACTTGAAATTTAGATTGTTCATTTAGTTCCTTTGACATGGTGTATATGAATCTATAATGTATTATTGTAATTCATTCATGTGTGCAGTATGATTCTGGAGAAGATGTGTATAAGGGCAACGTCGCGTCCTTCATAGCGAAGGAGGTGGAGAAGATCAAGGCCAAGGGAGTTGCTTCCTTCTACCACCGCAAGATCAAGAAGTGGCACTGCCCCTACTGCACCATCGAGCCAAAGCCAAAGATGGACGCTTCGATCACCTTGTGTCTCATGCAGAGGATGTAGCGATTCACGGGGAGGACTACATGATTAGGGGGCAGCATGCTGCCCTCGCGAAGGCCCTGACTCCGGTGTGATGTGATGAACTGAATCTTTATCTTTGTCTTTTGGGTTACTTTTGGTAAACTGAATGTGGTTGTTTATGGTGTGATGAACTGAATCTATGGTGATGGTAGTAATGTATTATGCTATCTATATTTGGCTGTCCTTAAGTTTGCTTGTGGTGTATGGTTAGTTCTGTTTAGATGTTGTAAACTATGAGTTTAGGTGCTGCAATGATCACACATGTTGTTTCAGTGTTGCTTCACTGATCAGACATGCTGTTGTTTCTCACCAGTTTAGGTGCTGCAATGATCATGTTGTTTCAGTGTTGCTTCAATGATTAGACATGCTGCTTTTTCACTGATCATAAAGGAGTATTATCCTAATTATTTGTATCATGTTTATTAATCAAATCAAATGCATGCCTTTTCCCACCAGCATGTTTCATTATCCGATGTTTTCAACTGACATTCGACAGGAAAGTATAAATTCAAGAAAATGCAAAAAAAACCTTGACAAACTATCTATGTTTGTGTAGGAGATCATGTGTGCAAAACTTGAGCTGATTTAGAGGAGGTCAAAGAAATTTGAATTTGAGAAATGTGCTCCAAATGAGCTCCCAGGTTAGGGTAAACAGCCCATTTGTAATCAAGTTTTTTTGGACCTACTCTAAATGAGCCAAATGTTTGTTATTAACACCTATTCAATCTATATAGTGTAGATTCGAAGTCTCACTATTTTTTAATTAATCTTCATATTTTTACATTTTCTTTTGAAAAAATATGCTTTAATATAAAAACTATTAAAACACATTTAAAATATGAAAATGGAAAACTAAGTTCTGATCCTTCTTATTCACTTTGAAATAAAGCTTTGGTGATTTTTTTCATTTTTTTATTTTGAAAAGCACAAGGTAACCCTACCTCTTCTCCTTGAACTCTATGAAATCTTGTACGTGATAGCTCATATGTGTGAAGGTTTTCTCATGAAAATGACCATAGACCAAGTTTATGATTTTTGGTTGGTAACATGTCACATAAGACAACATTGTGCGCAGGTCTTATATTTTTTTGATTTTTTTAAATTAAAGGTGCTCATTTGACCTCGATCGTGCCAGCTAGGGTTTTTTCATGAAAATTACCATAGACCAAGTTTAGTATTTTTCCTCGTTAGTGTGTCTTATAAAACGACGGACGGCGAAGGTTTCATATTTTTTTTGATTTTTTTAAATTAGTTATGCTTAGTCAAAGCCTTCGAGACCCCGTTGACCAGCTCAAAACCCCTCTAAACCCCACGGGGTTTCGCCTAACCCTAGCTCCGAACGTCAGCCGTCCGATCATATCCTGGCACCAAGCGACAGCCCTCAGATGTGGTCTTCTAGAAGAAATTCAGTGGGCAGGCTGCATGCAGGCTCCGCGCCGTTGGATCACAAGGACGGCTCTGCATCGTTGGATCGTGGGGCGATCCGCGAGAGGTGATCCTGTTGGTTGTGCTTGGCTGCTCGCCCACCACTAACTCCGGGGACAGAGACGCTGTTATTGGGCCCAAAAGGAAACCAAGCTCTGGTTGGGCTATCGAATTGCGTCGTTTTTTTGCATTTTTTGCTCTGTTTTTTGTGAACGTGATGGCTCTATTTTTTGCATCGTTTAAAATTACACAACAATTGACATTGCATAGAAAATTTGGTTCTTTTTGTTCTACACAAATGCAAAATGACCAAATTTATAAGGGCCAAATTTATTTTTATCATGCAAAATGGCCACAAACTATTCAGAAATTGTCTCTTTTTGTTCATACTAGCACATATACTCGTGCGTTGCAACAGGAGATAAAATAGTATGCATTTAAAGTCAGTGAGAATTATACGTGCAAGCAAAATCCTGTGTGCACACGAAAAAGAAACATTTAGCTTCTCGGTTCTGCCGCGTGTGAAGAAACCAATCTGCTATTTTTCCATTCATTGATCAAGAGCATTTAAGAGTTTTGTTACGTCATTGTACACCAGAGAAGGTCAATGAGTTATTCAGTCTACTTTTCTTCGATCCTATGAATCGAGGGGATTTTAAGGTATGAAATTTCTGAATATTCTAGAAAACATGAACAATTTTTTAAATACCTAACAGGTATACACTTTTGGAAAAACGCAAACAAAATATGGAAGTGAACATCTTCTAAAATTCATGATTTTTTTCTCTGAAAACACCAACTTTTTTTATAAAACATTAACATTATTTAAATAATCAGCATTTTTTAAAGGGAAACATGTGTTAAAAATCCATAAGATTTTTAGAAAATGTGTATCTTTTATACACGGTCATTATTTTTAATTGTCAAAATTTCACTAAAACAAGAATATTATTCAAATTTGGAGCATTTTTTAAAATGCCAATTTCTTTTTAGACATGTCGAACATTTTAAAAAAATTGAGAAAATGAGAAACTTTTTCCAAGTTCCAAATATTTTTCAAAATAGGCAACGGAATTTTGTAATTCTGAACATTTTCCAAATTTTGTCTTTTAAATTCTTAATGTTTTGGAGAATTTTTGGTTTAAAAATGAAATTATAAAATAAAAATAAACTTGGAAGGGAAAAAAGAGATAGGGAAAGGAGAATAAAATAGAAGTAAAAGACAGAAACAAAGAAAACTGGGCCAGCCCATTATTGGTTGTCCTATGCGAAACGCCGACAAAAAAACATTAACATTATTTAAATTTGTGAATATTTTTTAAACGGGAACATGTGTTGAAAATTCATAAGCTTTTTAGAAAATGTGTATCTTTTATACATGAACATTATTTTTAATTGTGAAAATTTCTCAAAAACAGGAATATTTTTAAAATTTGGAGTAATTTTTTAAATGCCATTTTAATTTTAGATATCTCGAGCAATTTTGAAAAGAAAAACAATTGAAAATGGAATCTTTTTGCAAGTTTCAAATATTTGTTTTCAAAATAGAAACAAAAGTTTGGAATTATGAATATTTTCTAACATTTGTTTTTTTATTCTGGCGGTTTTTGAGTATTTTAATTTATGAAATAAATTCTAAAAAATGGAAGAGAAAAATGAGATAGGGAAAGGAGAATAAAAATAGAAGTATAATATAGAAATTAAGAAAATGGTTGAGCCAATCATCGGTTGTCATGTGCGAAACTCTGACTATTGTCGCTCTGTGCGAAGAATAGAATTAACAGCTGCGTGGTAGAAATAAGTGGGTTGGCTTCGCTGGGCCACAACGCGTGGCCCACGTACGAAAGTTCTTTTTCTAGTAGACAAACACATAAAAACTTAGTACCACCTCGGATAGAAATTTTTTCTTTTCGGCGGTGAACGGATGAAAAAATTGGCGAAACGCACCTTACTTTATTAGTAGGTATAGATATAGATAACATATAAGACCACGGATTCCCACGCGTACAATTAGCTTCTTTTTCTTCTTCTTTTCAAACCACGGTTTCCCACGCGTGTACACTCCCAATGCTGCGGTGGGTTTGAAAATGGGCTACTTCACATTTGACCCCGTTATTGCCACGGCCAAATAACACATAGCACTACGGCTATTTAAGCCACCCTCTGCCTTTGCCATCCCTCATCCATCTCCCATCCTCTGCCATGTGCCCTTCTTGCTCTTCGACCACTTCTCCTTCTTCTGCACATCCCTCAGCCATGCAGTACACCAGACCAACCTATCGCTTCCCACCCACCGTGCCGGAGAGGCTCTACCATACCGGCGTCTACGTTGATCGGACACTACATGTGTGGGTGATATCAAGGTTGAGGACCGCAAGGAACTTCACCGAGTTCTTCCTCGCGTCTGCAACCACCACCTCTCGCGGGGATCTCCAACGATGTTCGCGTCGAGGAGGTCATCCAAAATGGGGTGGTGGTTGCTCTCCTTGCCCACTTCACCAACACATTCGACACCTTCTACCTCCTCGGCCGGGTGTTTTGGTGTGGCAGCGAGTTCATCGCTTTCACCACCCACAACAGGTTCACGGAGTACACCAACATCTTCCCCACCGCGACGCACATGCACACTCTTCCATACCCCATCGACAACGCCTCGGAGGAGCAGTGAGAAGGGCGCCCGGAGGAAAAGCGAGGTGGAGAAGGCGGCGGCTAGGGTTCTAAACCCTTTATCTTTTTTTAGTCTATGTTATGTTAAGTTCTAATTGAACTATGTTGGAGTTGCTATGGGCTTGTTGGCCCTTTTATTAAGTTTTATTATTAAGTTTTCTATCTATTCTATTATTAAGTTCTTCCTAGTTTGAACTATGTGATCGTGCTATGGGCTTGTTGGCCCTATCTACATATTGGGACCACATATTTGTTGATTGTTTTTTTAGAGAGCTCGCTTTGTTAGTAGGGTTCCCTTATTAGTAACCACCTAGTGCATGCAGCCACAAGGAACACTTCTCTTTTTTACACAAGCCACAAATATGTAGCCACCTAGCTACGTAGAAGAGAGGAACCAACGGTAGTGACCGTCGCTGCATCCGTGGCGGCTGGCGTGCATGAAAGCTGCTTGGTAAGTGCTGTCGGCGTTCTGGGAACGGGGGTCCCCAGACTTGCCTGCCTGCGGCCCACAGCGTGGCTCAGCCAGCAGGCCGTACGGCCCATCTTCATCAACAAGGCATCCAAGACCCTTGCGAGGGTCCATGCCTCGCGAGGCGGCCGACGCAAGACCTCCTCAGGAGTGGCCTAATTAGGCAAGCTCGCGAGGAGCGGATATATCAAGGCGGGGCAAACCTCACGAGGCTCTCGTGACGTGAGCCATGACGATCGACACCAGGCGGGCGCCAGGCGGGCGCCAGCGCGCGCAGCGTCCTTGTTTCCTCTTTGGTGCTAAGGAAGCAGGCGCAGGCGAGGATGTAACGCCCATGATGCGGCTATATCTCCCACATGTCGAGGCACGACTTAGAGGCATAACCGCATAGTGGTTTTGTCGCAAGAAGGGTCATCTTCACACAATCCCATGTAATGAACAAGAATGGGATAAAGAGTTGGCTTACAATCACCACTTCACACAATACATAAATATTATTCATACATCATCCAAAATACAAACATAGACCGGCTACGGTCAAGATCCAAATGAAAATAAGATAACCCCAAATGCTAGATCCCCGATCGTCCCAACTGGGCTCCACTACAGATCATCAGGAAAATACACATAGTAACGACCACGTTCCTCGTCGAACTCCCACTTGAGATCGACCCCATCATCTGCACTGGCATCGTCGGCACCTGCAACTGTTTTTGGAAGAATCTGTGAGTCACGGGGACTCAGCAATCTCACACCCGCGAGATCAACACTATTTATGCTTGTAGGAAAAGAAGGTGTAGTGAGGTGAAGCTGCAGCGGCAAAAGCATATATGGTGGCTAACATACGCAAGAGAGAGCGAGAAGAGAAGCAACGAAACGGTCGTCAACTAGCAATGACCAAGAAGTGATCCTGAACACCTACTTACGTCAAACCTAACTCAGACCGTGTTCACTTCCCGTACTCCGCCGAGAAGAGACCATCACGGCTACACACGCAGTTGATGTATTTTAATTGGGTCAAGTGACAAGTTATCTACAACCGGACATTAACAAATTCCCATCTGCCTCATAACCGCGGGCACGGCTTTCGAAAGCTAATACCCTGCAGGGGTGTCCCAACTTAGCCCATCATAAGCTCTCACGGTCAACGAAGGATAAACCTTCTCCCGGAAAGACCCGATCAGTCTCAGAATCCCGGTCTACAAGACATCTCGACAATGGTAAAACAAGACCAGCAAAGCCCCCGAATGTGCCGACAAATCCCGATAGGAGCTGCACATATCTCGTTCTCAGGGCACAACGGATGAGCCAGACATCGGGTTGGCATAGACCCTGGTTGCCTAGGGGGCGCCGGACATCGCTCGGTTTAGGCCAGCACTCGAAGGAGCACTGGTCCGGGGGTTTAAAATAAAGATGACCCTCGGGCTCGCGAAAACCCGGGGGAAAAGGCTTAGGTGGCAAATGGTAAAACCAAGGTTGGGCCTTGCAGGAGGAGTTTTATTCAAGGTGAACTGTCAAGGGGGTCCCATAAATCACCCGACCGCGTAACGAACGCAAACTCAAGGAACATAATCCCGGTATATCAGTAACTAGGGCGGCAAGAGTGAAACAAAACACCAGGCATAAGGCCGAGCCTTCCACCCTTTACCAAAATATATAGATGCATTAATTAAATAAGAGATATTGTGATATCCCAACATATCCATGTTCCAACAAGAACAAAATTCAACTTCACTTTGTCCGGCGGCGCGAGGTGGAAGACGCTAGGGTTGATCTGCGATCTATTTCGGGAGGGGAGGGGACGCTAGGAGGCTCCAAATGAGGTGCGGTTTTCGCCCACACGATCGTGATCGAATGACCTAGAGCATGGAAGAGAGTTTGGTGGGTTTTCGGCTGGTTTTTGAGGGGGTTTTTGCTGGACACTCAAATGGACTTTGCGGATGCCCGGTTAACCGTTGGAGTACCAAACGACCTCCAAATGGAACGAAACTTGACCGGTGGTCTCCGGGCGGTATAATAAGGCCACTCGACAAGCCTCGGTCCATTCCGAGAAAGTTTGACACCCGCACACGAAAGTAAACAAGAGGGGTGCACCGGAGGAGATAGGAGCGCCGGATTGCAAAACGGACAACGGGGAAAATGCTCGGATGCATGAGACGAACACGTATGCAAATGCAATGCACATGATGACATGATATGAAAATGCACGCCATGACAAAATGCAAAACAAAAGACAAAACCCGACCACGGAGGGAATATCATAACACATAGCCGAAAATGGCAAGAGTCGGAGTTACAAATATGGAAAGTTACATCCGGGGTGTTACAACACTCCACCACTACGAGAGGATCTCGTCCCGAGATCTAGGACTGAAAGAACTCCGGATATTCGGAACGGAGATGGTCCTCGCGTTCCCAGGTGGCTTCCCGGTCGGAATGGTGCGACCACTTCACTTTCAGGAATTTGATTGACTTGTTGCGAGTCTTGCGCTCAGTTTCTTCAAGAATGGCAACGGGGTGCTCATGATAAGACAGATCTTCTTGGAGGTCAATCTCTTCGAAGTTGATAGTGCGCTCAGGCGTCTTGAAGCACTTGTGGAGCTGTGACACATGGAACACATCGTGCACGTTCGCGAAGTTGGAAGGAAGCTCAAGTTGATAGGCGAGGTCGCCTCTTTTCCCAATGATCTTGAAAGGACCCACGTATCTAGGGGCAAGCTTCCGTTTGATACCGAAGCGACGAGTGCCTTTCATTGGAGAGACGCGGAGGTAAACATGGTCTCCGATCTCGAAAACCAAATCACGATGCTTACTATCATAGTAACTCTTCTGGCGCGATTGCGCGGCTTTGAGATTATCACGGATGACTTTACACATTTCTTCAGCTTCAGTGATTAAGTCATTGCCAAGAAGTTGGCATTCACCAGTCTCTGACCAATTAAGAGGAGTACGACACTTTCTGCCATAGAGAATCTCGAATGGGGCCTTGCCCGAACTCGCTTGGAAGCTGTTGTTGTAGGACAATTCAGCATATGGAAGACAATCTTCCCATTTCATGCCAAAGGAAATGACACAAGCCCTGAGCATATCTTCAAGAATTTGATTGACTCGCTCGACTTGGCCACTAGTTTGAGGATGGAAAGCTGTGCTGAAACGAATGTTTGTGCCCATGGCCTTCTGGAAGGAGTCCCAGAACTTAGAGGTGAAGATGCTTCCACGATCTGAAGAAATCAATTGTGGAATGCCGTGCAAGGAGACAATTCTGGAGGTGTAAAGCTATGCCAGCTGAGCTGCTGTGATGGATTCTTTGATTGGAAGGAAATGAGCCACTTTAGAAAGCTTGTCAATGACAACGAAGATAGCATCATTTCCGCGCTTGGACTTGGGAAATCCAGTCACGAAGTCCATTTCGATATGATCAAACTTCCACTCTGGGATAGCAAGAGGTAGGAGGAGACCAGCTGGTCGTTGGTGTTCTGCTTTCACTCTTCGGCAGACATCACATTCATTCACGAATTGAGCAATTTCTCGCTTCATTCGAGTCCACCAATACGACTGCTTGAGGTCATGATACATCTTCGTACTTCCGGGATGAATGGACAGGAGAGAATTGTGCGCCTCGTTCATAATGACTTTCCTTAGATCACCTTTAGGAACCACAATCCGGTCCTCGAAGAATAAAGTGTCTCTGTCATCAATGCGATAGCACTTGTATTTGGAAAGACCCTTGTCGATCCCACGTTTCACCTTCTTCACCATGGCATCAAGGAGTTGTGCCTCACGAATTTGATCTTCTGTTGAGGATATAGACCTTAGAGTCACCCACCAGGAGGGGCCGGGTTACTCATATGGTCACTGCCAGAAGCTCGGCGCCATGCAAGAAGACGGTGGGCCAAAGATGGGCTTAAGACCCGGATATGGCTTAAGGCCCGTAGTCACAATCATCATTATTATAGAACTTGTAGTGCAAGGCAAGAATAGTTGAGAGTCCGAGCCGGCCGGGACTCTGAGGGCTGCTGGGCGTCAGCCTCCCTATATAAAGGGACGACCCGGCAGCGGTTTAGGGACAAGCAAGATCTCATCGAGAGCCAGGCATAGCAGTTTAGCTCCCTGGTCATCGAAACCCTAATCAATACCACCTCAACTGGACGTAGGCTTTTAACTTCACCGTAAGGGGCCGAACCAGTATAAACCCTCGTGTTCCTTGTCCCGCTTAACTCTTTCAAGCTTCCTAGCTGCGATGGCTCCACGACTAAGTTCGAGCTCAAGGACATTTGCCGTGACAATTCCACGACAGTTGGCGCCCACCGTGGGGCCAGCGCACGGTGGATTTGAGTTCTTGAAAGGCAGCTTCGAAGGGCTCAAGGGATACGTTGTGGGCCGGATGACCAAGAGTCATCGCGGCAAGCTCTACATCGATGATGCAAACTGGGGCCCCGACGCCGGCTCAATTGAGTACGGGTACCGGGTCCCCTTCGGCAGAATTCATGTTTTCATTGGCAAGATTGGTGAGCCGGGCCCTGAGCCGGATCTCTGCGCCGATCTCATCGAGACAGCTCAGCGTGCATGACCCGCCCGGGCCCGGCCTGCCTTACGGCACGCTTTTGTGGGATGTATCCATGGAGTGCCCTTTGATCAATCTGGATCTGGTGATGAGGCTGCCGCCGGCTCTGACGGCGAGTCGTCCACCGATGAGTCAAACTCGTTGTATCAACTTCAAGATGGCAGGCTAATGAGTTGTTTCGATGGTGACAGTATTCCGGACCCATTTGAGCCGCCAAGTCAGGTTGGAATCTTTATGGCCGGTGCACAGCCTATTCAGAACCGCGCTGCTGGAGTGGGAAACCCGGTGCCCTCGCCGGCTCAGGTACTAATGGATCTCACGGACAAGATGACGGCTCTGTTAACCGCTACGGTTGACCCGGCAGATCAAGCTCAGCATGATGCGGAGGTGGCGCAGTTAAAATTGGATCTAGTGAAAGCTAAGGAGGATCTGGCAGCAGAAGGGATCAGGATGGCTGCAGAAAGGGCGGCTCTCGACGCCCAAACCCAGTTGATTCAAGCGCAGTCCTTCCGGCTCACGATGGATCAAAACGCGTCCAATGAGGTCCTGAGAAGGAGGCATCAAAAGGCCCAATCTCGACTCCCTCCGGTTTACGATCCACGAAACCTCTTCAACACGCCAGGTGCAGGGTCTAGTAACCCGCCAGGGGTCATAGTGCCCGGGTCTGGGACCCCTATTCAGCCACAAGTGATGGGGCCTCCCTAGGTGCCCCTGCCCCGCCTCAGTACGTGCCAATACCCCCGGGTCATTATAATAACCCGCTGGAGAACATGGTCGCCGCGGCGGCACGGCTGGCGGCTCTCCCAGTTGACGGCGACTCTCCGACGGCTATTGAAACCCGCCGGGTCAGGGAACTCCTTCAGACAGCACTGGCGCAGCAAGAGGCGTACTCCTACAGCCGGGACAGGATCCACTCGACCCCTCGTCCAGGCCGGAGCCCGAGTTACAGCAGGCACATGGTCTCAGTGACCGGCTCAAGTAACGTCCGACGCCATGACCCGCCCCCTGGCCATGGCCCGGCTCATAATGGAGCCTTTCACGCAGCAGACCAAGACAGAGCACGGCAAGAGGCGGAGCAGGTGCCCCAGCTGACGGCTTACCAGACTCCCCCAGCTTATCCGACGGCTTCCGTCGACGTGGGTATCCCTACCAGGACTGGGGGTGTCCCTTGTTTAGTGCCAGCTATCCGCAACGAACGTCTACCCAAGGACTTCAAAGGCCCTAGGAAGGTGCCTAATTACACAGCGGACTTACAACCCGCAGCCTGGATCGAGAGTTATGAGATGGCTATGTAACTGCTGGAGGTCAGTGAGGCGGCCATGGCTAAGTACTTCAACATGATGCTAGATGGGACTGCCCGCACTTGGTTGAAGGGGCTACCGCCGAATTCCATTGGGTCTTGGGCTGAGCTGAAGGCCCGGTTCACCCAAAACTTCAAGGATACCTGTAGGCAGTCTATGTCAATTGTGGATTTGACTAACTGCAAGCAGCAGGAGGGTGAGTCTACGACACATTGGGTTCGCCGGGTTAAGGAGATAATACATTCCTCGGATAAAATGGATGCCGGCTTTGCAGTCTTAATGTTGGAGTAGAATTGTCATTTTGTGCCCCTGAAGATGAAACTCAGGCGGCTTAAGCGCGACTGCAATGATATGGGTACACTGATGGCAGCTCTTGTCAAGTACGCCGATTCTGATGGTACCAAGGACCCCGCTTCAGATGATGAAAGGACAGGGAAGGGAAAGAAGAACGGCAATGGCAAGGGTCCTCAGCATAACCTGGGAAACCAAGGAGGAGGCAAGCGCAAGGCCGATGGCAGCCTAGAGTTTGTAGCCAACGCCAGCTCACAAGGTAATAACCAACGACACAAGGGGAGGCCCCCTCCCCGAGGCGGCGGGTCAGGCCCGACGCTGGAACAACTGTTGAATGAGCCTTGTCCAAGGCATGGCTCTAGAGAGAAGCCAGCAACTCATCTATGGAAGGATTGTGCAATCATGAAGGCCTTTAAGAATTACAATGGCCCGGGCGGCGGCTCAGGCGCCGGCGGCTTACATGGCCCGGGCAGCGGCTCAAATTCTAACCCTCAGAACGGTCAAGGGGGCTTTAATCAGCAGTCTGGCCAGGGTCATCAACAGTAGCAGGGAGGTTATCAGACCAATCCAAAGCAGCTTAGCAGTGGGCAGTATCATGTGTTTACCACCAGCCTATGTAAGCGAGATCAGAAGCTTCATAAGAGGGCTGTGAACGCTGTTGAGCCGGCGGTTCCACGCTACTTGCGGTGGTCTGAGCAGCCTATAGTGTGGAGTAGGGAGGATCACCCTCCTCGGGTGGATAATCCGGGTCACTTGGCCCTGGTGGTGGCTCCTCAGGTGGGAGGATATAAGTTCACTAAGGTACTCATGGATGGAGGCAGCAGCATCAACATCCTCTATTATGAGACATTTCGTCGTATGGGGTTGATTGATTAGAATCTCAGCCAATCAAACACTATTTTCCATGGTGTGGTACCTGGTAAGTCGGCTTACCCAGTCGGCAAGATCGAGCTGGAGGTGGCCTTCGGAGATGAGAACAACTACAGGGTGGAAAAATTGACCTTTGAGGTGGTCAAGATAAGAAGCCCGTACCAGGCCATATTTGGGCGGCCGGCTTACGCCAAGTTCATGGCACGGCCGTGTTACGTATATTTACAGCTCAAGATGCCGGGTCATAATGGGACCATTACGGTTCACGGCAGCCGGAAGGTGGCCTTGGAATGTGAGGAAGGCGATGCAGCTTATGCAGAATCTGTTTGTGCAACAGACGAGTTGAAGTTTTACAAAGACAACGTTGACCTGACAGATATGACCTCTCTGAAAAAGCCGACTACGGAGCATGAGCCGGCAATGAAATTTAAGTCGGCTGATGAGACTAACTTGTTGATTTCGTTCCAGGAGATTCATCTCAGCAGTTTAGCATCAGTGCCAACCTGGATCCAAAATAGGAAAGCGCGCTCATCAAGTTCATCCGTGAGAATAGGGACATCTTCGCATGGAAACCTTCTGACATGCCAGGTGTACCTAGAGAACTCGCTGAGCACACTCTCAATGTTGATCCGAAATTTAAGCCGGTCAGGCAGTTCCTTCGGCGGTTCAATGAGGAGAGGCGGAAAGCTATTGGTGAAGAGGTGGCCCGGCTCTTGGCGGCCGGGTTTATTGTTGAAGTCTTTCACCCAGAGTGGTTAGCTAACCCAGTGCTCGTGCTCAAGAAGAATGGCACTTGGCAGATGTGTGTGGATTATACGGACTTAAACAAGGCGTGTCCGGCTGATCCTTTTGCCCTCCCCCGTATTGATCAAATTATTGATGCTACGGCAGGTTGTGCGCGCTTAAGTTTCTTGGATGCTTATTCCGGATATCATCAGATTAAAATGGCAGTTAAGGACCAGGAGAAGACGGCATTCATCACTCCCTTTGGAGCCTTCTGCTATGTGTCTATGCCCTTTGGACTCAAGTGTGCACAGGCGACTTACCAGCATTGTGTACAGAACTGTCTTCATAAACAGATTGGGCGCAATGTTCACGCTTAAGTGGACGATATTGTGGTTAAGTCCATAAAAGAGGAAACCCTGATAGATGATTTAAGGGAAACCTTTGATAATCTCCGGCTCTACAAGATGATGCTTAACCCGGCCAAGTGTGTTTTTGGTGTTCCTGCAGGCAAACTCTTGTGTTTCTTGGTTTCTGACAGAGGCATTGAAGCTAACCCGGAGAAGATCAAAGCCATCACCTCCCTAGCTAAGCCGGTGTGTATAAATGATGTTCAGCGCTTGGCGGGTCGCATCGCTGCTTTAAGCCGGTTTATAAGCCATTTGGGTGAGAAGGCCATGCCATTATATCAGTTGATGAAGAAAACTGATAACTTTGTCTGGAATGATGCAGCTAATACTGCCTTTGAGGATTTGAAGAAGCAGCTGGCAGAGCCCCCAGTCCTTGCTGCTCCGGTTGATAAGGAGCCCTTATTGCTGTATGTGGCTGCTAACGCACGAGCCGTCAGTGTGGCCGTGGTGGTGGAGCGCAAGGAAGAGGGTAAGGAGCATCCGGTTCAGCGGCCGGTTTATTATGTCAGCGAAGTGCTCATTGAGTCCAAGCAGCGGTATCCGCATTGGCAGAAGCTTGTTTACGGTGTGTTCATGGCAAGCCGGAAACTTAAGCATTATTTCCAGGGTCATCCCATCACTGTGGTCAGTTCTGCCCCTCTTGGTGATATCATTCAAAACAGAGAGGCCACAGGAAGAGTGGCTAAGTGGGCTATAGAACTCAGACCCCATGGTCTGAAATACGTACCACGCACTGCCGTTAAGTCTCAGGCCTTGGTGGATTTCATCAATGATTGGACAGAGTCACAAATGCCCGAGCACAAGCCGGATAACACATATTGGACTATTCACTTTGATGGGTCCAGGCAGTTGGAGGGCTCGGGGGCTGGAGTCGTGTTAGCTTCCCCTAAGGGTGATAAGTTCCATTATGTGCTACAATTGATGTTTCCTTGTACCAACAACGCAGCTGAGTACGAGGCCTTGCTCCATGGTCTTCAGATGGCTAAGGAGATGAGCTTGAGCCGGGTAAGGTGTTTCAGTGACTCAGACTTAGTGGCTCAACAAGTATCAGGCAAGTGGGACTCTAAGGACCCTCTTATGGCGGCTTATCGTCGCAAAGTTGATGCCATTGCTGGGCACTTTCAAGGCTACCAAGTAGAGCACATTGATCGCAGGAAGAACGAGGCAGCTGATGCCCTAAGCTGGCTGGGCTCTCAGCGAAAGCCGGTGCCGCCTAATACTTTCCTGGATGTCCTGTATAACCCTTCTGTTAAGTTGCCTACAGAGGAAGACTTGGCTGTCCCTGACCCGGAGGCACGACTGGTGGCGGCTCTCCATATCATACCGGACTGGACAATGCCCTATCTGGCTTCATGACCCGGGGAGAATTACCTGAGGATGAAACTTTGGCCAGACAAATAACCCGGCGAGTTAAGTCAATGATTGTTATCAATGGCGAGTTGCATCACCGCAGTGTTTCGGGAGCATTTCAGCGTTGTGTTTCCCCTGAGGAAGGTCAAGAGATCTTGCGTGAGATTCATGAAGGGGATTGTGGCCATCACGCCGGCTCAAAGTCTCTTGTAGCCCAGGCTTTTCGTCAAGGTTTTATTGGCTGACGGCTCATGCTGATGCGGAGGACTTGGTCAGTAAATGTGATGGTTGCCAAAGGTTCTCACGACGGGCTCATGTGCCGGCTCAAGAGCTGAGGATGATCCCAATTACTTGGCCCTTTGCGGTCTGGGGGCTCGATATGGTTGGGCCTTTTAAAAGGTCCAAGGATAAGAAGACCCACCTTTTGGTGGCAGTTGACAAATTTACCAAGTGGGTTGAAGCAGAGCCAGTTAGCAAGTGTGATGCAGCCACGGCAGTTCAGTTTATGAAAAAGGTGATCTTTCGCTTTGGTTTTCCACACAGCATTATAACTGACAATGGCACCAATTTATCCAAAGGCGCCATGGAGGAGTTTTGTCAACGAGAGCATATCCGACTTGATGTTTCGTCGGTGGCTCATCCTCAATCCAATGGTCAAGCTGAGAGAGCTAATCAGGAGATTCTGAAGGGCATCAAGCCCCGGCTTTTGGTCCCTTTGCAACGGACGCCGGGTTGTTGGGTGGAGGAGTTACCCTCCGTGTTATGGAGCATCAATACTACTCCTAACAGGTCTACGGGATTCACCCCTTTCTTCATGGTTTATGGAGCAGAAGCAGTCCTCCCCAGTGACATTCGTCATGACTCGCCTCGAGTGGCGGCTTATATCGAAGCGGATAATGAACAGGCGCGCCAAGATGCTCTTGACTTGTTGGACGAACAGCGTGATGTGGCAGCAGCTCGATCAGCGATTTACCAACAAGACCTGCGTCGTTATCACAGTCGCCGGGTTAAGTCCCGGGTCTTCCAGGAAGGCGATCTGGTGCTCCGGCTCATCCAAGATCAAACAGATGCGCACAAGTTATCCCCGCCTTGGGAAGGACCCTTTGTGGTCAGCAAGAATTTGCACAACGGGTCATATTACCTCATTGACATTCGGGAGCACAAAGATTCACGTAAGTCGGAGGAAGAGACCCGTCGACCATGGAACATAGCTCAGCTTCGGCCTTACTACACTTGAGCCACCGGCTCTCATGATGTACATATTTCTCTAAGCCATGTATATATTATGATAAGCAATAAAGCAGGACCTCTGTCCTTTTTTCCTCATCCAAATGTGCACGTGTTGTTTTCATTGCAAGATTACATGATAGCTTGAAGGAGGATCCGGCTTATGATCATCTTTGAATCAAGCCGTAAGCAATAAGGTCACTTGGGGGCTTCCTGTTCAAACATAGGTCGTATTCGAACCAAAGAGAACATAGCTGTCGATACCCATTTGATTGGCAAAGTGCCGAGCTCATTGGGGAGTTTTCTTTGATCATATTTGAATCTTAGTTTAACCCCTTTGGGAACCGACGTGGATCATATTCGAATCAGCGTCGTTAAACAAATTTTAAGGTCATTTGGGGGCTTCCTGTTCAAACATAGGTCGTGTTCGAACCAAAGAGAACATAGCTGTCGATACCCTCTTGATTGGCATCGCCGCACCCACTGGGGGCTATATGATCGCATTCGAATCCTAGCATAACCCCTTTTGGGCCGGGTCTCTGGTCGTATTCGAACCGGAAGCCCCTAAGTTCTTCTGTTTTATAGCAAGTTTCCTCTGATTATTTCAAAGTGTGTATGGCCGGGTCTCACTTTGCCGGCTTAACTTTGATTTACAGTGTTAGTTGAACACAGTGGGTGTCATTAATACAAGTAAATCGGAATTAAGGTACCAACCTTATTATCCAGGTTATCTAAACCGGAAGTATGCTTGCAGACCGCTAATTGTGTTATTACGGCTGTATTAAGGACATACCTGAGAACCGGTCTTTTTTTATTCATATTCCGGGTTATATATCTGAAACATATGATTCTCAGGGCGGTAAGCCGCCTGGAGACTTGTGATTCGTCTTTCTATGCAGGATAGTTAAAGGCAATTATTTGAGACTAAGGGGAATGAATGACCCGGAGAAATATAAAGGAGATAACTTCAATAAAACTTCAAGCATTCAAGGCGTGCACGATGGCACGGCAAAGATAAAGTGTTGGTCCTACTCTATTACAAGACTCGTTGAGTCCAAAAGGGTGAGGCATTGTTTGGTAAACCGCTAGCAGAATTACGACGCTTGCTGGGTTGAAGTCTCCGGCTCGTCTCTTTCTTCTCCTCCGGCTATTCCCAGGGTCTGGAAAGTCGACGACTTCCAGTCGATGCCGCTCAAAGCTTCGAATTGGGCTTCTTCGTCAATTAACCCGGCCGGGTCAATCTCCGGGGCGAAGGTGTGCTGACGAGCCAGCGGAATTAAACTCAGGGCTTCATAGCATGGGGTCGAGATCCTCTGATTCTCCGCATTGTAACCCGGCTGGTACTTGGTCAGATCTGTGTCATTCCCGATAAGGGTGGCCACCGGGCGCACGACCTTCACGCAAGCGGCAAAGTCTCTTTGGTCGAAGGCCGTGCCATCTTCCTTCAGACTTGGGTAGCCGACGGCGATGTCCGCCGGGTCTAACTCGGGGACGAAAGCCTTGTCCCGGCTCAGCGCGGCGATCGCTCCGGATCTTGCAGAGGCCCGTCGCAGCTCTTGGATACGTTGAGGCAGAACGGCGAGCCGGCGAAGAACCTCCGCCAGGTGAGTCGGCACCTCGTTGGATAGGGCCACCACAGCCAAGGCACGTTGTGACCCGGTGTAGAGTTGCTCCACCAGGGTGTACACGGCCTTTAGCTTGGTTACCACACTTTGGTTGAGGTTGGCACTTCTGGGACCTGTTTCACAGAACAGGATAAGCCGCCGACAAGGGTGAGTTATGAGGCATCAAAATTTTAAACTGGATGAAAGTCGGCGGATGACTTACCGAAGATGGCAGCAACCATCTGAGACACTTGGCGCTTTAAGCCGGAGAGTTCGCCCGTCTTCTCTGATAGGGCCTTCTCCGCCTGTTCGGCCCGGTTCACCAGCGCGGCCTTCTCTTCGGCCCAGGCTTTCCGTTCAGCATCAAATTCGGTCTTCAGCTTTTCTTGAGCGGCGATGCTGGACACAAATTTGGCGTTTGCCTTCCGGGTCTCCATTTCTTGCATCTTAAGCCAGTTCTTGAGATCAGCGATGTCAGCCTCAAACTTCTTGCCAGCAGCCTGCATAAATTTCCGGGTTATGGCATGAACAGTTACTATGTAAATTTAAAAAGTCCCAAGCGTTTTCCAAGCAAAGACACTTGGCACTTGGGGGCTAATGCATATTGAACGTTTCTATCTACAAACTGCCGGTTCAATTGAGTAAGCCGGAACCTAAGTCTACAACATATTCAATCATAAGTCGTCGACTTGGGGGCTAGCATGGTAAAGGTAACTGTGCAGTAAGTAAGAGGACAGCAGAATGATACCTCAGATTTCTGCTGGATCTGGTTCACCATGGCAACCTCTGCGTCCCGGCTCTTGTGCACTTGACTGATGTAGCCAGAGACGAGCTCTCCAATGCTCAGGTTGGCGTAGTCGGAGAGGTCCAGGTTCACCCGACGGGGCTGTAGCAACTCCCCCTTGGCGGAGCACTTGGCCAGTGCGGTAGGTCTCCCCGGCTCAACAAATTCCGTCCGGGTGATTACCACGTCCGGATCATTTGCTGGTTAAGCCGAGCCGGAGGCCTCCGGGTTAGCAGAAGCTTCTGCAGCTGCCTTGTTGGTTGGAGCGGCGGCTTCGGGAGCGGAGGCAGCTGGCGGTTCTTGATCTGCTGCCTCCGGCTCAGGCAACTCCGGCTCTTCGACTGGCTTGGCCTTCTTCGCCCTCTTGGTGAGCTTGGCTTGGGCACTGAAAGGATAGAAACGTTAAGCACAAAAGGGTAAGTAAAGACAAGTATAACATGAGATGGTTATCATTACCCGGGCGCAGTCTTGAAAGCCGAAAGACTCGACTGCATAGAGTCGCCCGAAGAGGGGGAGGTCTCCTGATAATTTGAGTCAGAAGAATTGAGTGGCTGACGTATAACACCCGCCAACGGATGAAAAGGGTACAAGTGGGAAATAACCTCAGTTCGACGCTTCCTCGATGCGTCAGGTAACCCGGAGGAGAGGTCGGTGTCCTTGTTGGTCCGGGTGTGACGCCGGCTCTCATGAACCTGTCGCTTCAAAATAAATTGAGGATCTTGATAAGCTAAAGGATGTGAAAAGCTTACTTTCCAGGTTACCCTTCGGACTTTCAGCCTTGGCAAGGGCTCCGAGTCGGAGGAAAGTGACATTAACTCTTCAACCACCGGGTTACTGGCTCCGGTGTCATCCTGTTGATGAACAAGTGTTGGTAAAGCGGACAGAAATAAACAATAAAACATAACAAAGAGCTTACAGGTTCAGGGGTTACCTCTGACTCGGAGCTGTCGCTTAGTTGCATCAGCTCCGAAGCAGTTGGCCTACTTCCCTTCTTACGGGGAGCGGCTTTCTTGGCGGCTTTCTTCGCCTTTCTGGCCTTCTTGGCCGCCTCATGGTCATATTTGACCCGCCAGAACTTGTCGTCAGCCTAAAAAATACAATGATGATTTTCTTAAAACGATTCAGATGAAAGTTATATACAGTAGAAGATAAGATGTTCAGATTGGCAGCTTACCCCTGGGGCTGGGTTGGTCTTGCAGAAGGGGGCTAACCCGGTCCTTCCGCAGTCTGCCAGGCTCTCGTTTAAAAGAGCCTTGGTCATCTCCTCTGCAACATCTTCAGGAAGATCGTTGCGGCTGTGTCTCTGAGGGTCATCCTTTCGGCCCGTGTACTCGCACATTAAGCCGGGGCGGCGGCTCAATGGGATCACCCGCCAGCAGATCCAGACCCGGACCAGATCGATTCCGTTGAGACCATTGCCCAGGAGAGCCTTGATCTTGTTTATGGTGGGGAGCAGAGGCTGGCACTCCGCTTGAGTCAGCTTGTCTGACAGTGGGTGTGTTGACTCCAGACGCGATGGGCGAAAGCCGGGCAGCGGACTTTCATTAGCCGGTGACGTGTCTTGGCAATAGAACCAAGTTATGTTCCAGTCCTTTGGGTGACTCGGCGGCTCGGCATAAGGGAAAAGACAGTCTCTCCGTCTCTGAATGGAGATGCCACCTAGCTCCAGACTTGGCCCGTTGGCGCACTCGTTCTGGCGATTCAAGTAAAAAAGCTCTCTGAAGAGCAGCAGACTAGGTTCTTCTCCAAGGTAAACCTCGCAGAACACTTGGAAGTTGCAGATATTGGACACTGAGTTGGGTCCTATGTCCTGAGGCCGCAGATCGAAGAAATTCAGAACGTCTCTGAAAAACTTTGAGCCGGGCGGTGCGAAGCCCCGGCTCATGTGATCCGCAAAAATGATCACCTCCCCGTCCTTTGGCTGTGGTCTCTCTTCTGACGGGTCAGGGGCACGGTAGGACATGACATCCTTCTTTGGCAGGTGGCCTGACTTGACAAACTCTGCTAACGTCTCGTTGGTGACATTGGACCTCATCCAATTGCAAGTGATAGAGGCTTTAGGAGCTTTGGGAGGCATGGTGAAAGTCGGCAGCCTATGATAAAAGGAAACGTCCGGTTTAAGTATAAGCCGGAGGAAAGTTGTAATTCAGTGTTAAGTGGTGGCTTACGGAGGGGACTAATGACATATATCTAAGTGCACCGGGTTATTAAGCCGCCCGAGGTATTGAGAGTAACTCGATTGTCTATGGCCTTATCACAGATGAGCCAGAAAAATTCTATGGCGCATGGTCTCCTTTGAGTCGGAAGATTCTACGACGCGTGGTTTCTTTAAACTGGAAATGTAACCCGCCATGACTCCATTAGTGCAGTTTTTTACTAAGTGTGGTGAAAATAGATTTCACACATTGCGGTAAATATTTTGGATCAAAATGGTCGGGCAAAAGAAAGGTTTCTAGACCTAAAAACAGACGCAGGGGAGTTCTTGAGCTCGAACGAGGACTTTATGCAGTGAAAAGAGACCTACTTACATTTGGAATGAATACTAAACAGCCGCCGCACTAGTTCTATACTGTACTAAGATCAAAAGGAGGCAGTAAAAATCAAATCTACTGAAGGCCGCGATGAACTACGAAGAACAGAGGAAGAACTATGGAGCCCTAGTACGGATCTGCCCTATGGAGTGGCAAGTACTCACCGGTGCTGGAGAGTCGCGGAGGTCATCGCGTTTCTCTGGTCAAATCAGGGTGATGCAGCGGCCTGAGCTGGTGACGACGAGGAGACCCGCGGCGGCGACGGCGGCGGAGCTCGAGCAGCACGGGAACAGTGAGAGGAAGGAGATGACAGAGAAGAGAGGAGTGGCTGAAGGCCCGTCGGGCCGGCCTATTTATAAGGGCGAGCTCATAAGTGGGCGCGAGAATCAAGGAGACCACGACGTGGTTATCTCCCCATGAAACGCCTCGATTTTCGGGATGGCAGTAAAGATAAGATCCGTTGCGGATCTGGTGGAGTAAAAAACGGGCTTAATGGAAGATGACGTCACGGCGGATTAGCCGGAGTCCAGAGAATGACGTCACGCCGGGTTATGGCCTTCAATGGTAAGCCGGAGATTTTTTCTGTCGAAAGAATTGAAGATTGACATGAGCCGGCTCAAATCAATCTGGGGCCTAATGTTGAGGATATAGACCTTAGAGTCACCCGCCAGGAGGGGCCGGGTTACTCATATGGTCACTGCCAGAAGCCCGGCGCCAAGCAAGAAGACGGTGGGCCAAAGATGGGCTTAAGACCCGGATATGGCTTAAGGCCCGTAGTCACAATCATCATTATTGTAGAACTTGTAGTGCAAGGCAAGAATAGTTGAGAGTCCGAGCTGCTGGGCGTCAGCCTCCCTATATAAAGGGACGACCCGACAGCGGTTTAGGGACAAGCAAGATCTCATCGAGAGCCAGGCATAGCAGTTTAGCTCCCTGGTCATCGAAACCCTAATCAATACCACCTCAACTGGACGTAGGCTTTTACCTTCACCGTAAGGGGCCGAACCAGTATAAACCCTCGTATTCCTTGTCCCGCTTAACCCCTTCAAGCTTCCTAGCTGCGATGGCTCCACGACTAAGTCCGAGCTCAAGGACATTTGCCGTGACAATTCCACGACATCTTCCAAAGTAGGAGAGACTATGAGGTTGGCAAGAAAGCCTTGAGGAACAACTTGGAGATTCAGCTTGCGGAAAGCTTCACAAAGATCCGGTTGGAAAGGCTTGATAATTATCACAAAGATGTTGCCTTGCCCTTGAGTACGTTCTTGCAAGAGTTGCAGAATCATCTAAGCATTGGCGTTGGTGGCTGCCATGATAGCTTGCCATGCCTTCGGAGGTGGAGGTGGTGGCGGAGGGTTCGCTTGACTCCCTTCACTGCGATCCGGATTCTGACGCGTTGGCAGAGCCATCCTGAAGAGGGTGACATCCGTTAGCATCTTGATAGACAAATAGATAAGTAGAATCAACAGATAGAAATTGCAACATATAGTCTTCACAATAATCATTCGAACGAAGATGAACGAATGAATTCCGTAGTAAATCATCACACTTCCATAAGTTGAGAAGCCACTTAGAAAAGATATGGAATCAACATATGACTTCGAAGCAAACTCGAATACCACAATTCAAAACAAAACAAAGTATTGGCTTGCAGAATAAGCCGGAACAAACATATGCTAGAGATTTCGTCCGAAGTTTTTGTGGTGGGGCCCACACGGGCTCAATCGTACAGCACCATCATGTACAAGGCTGTGCACATGACATACGAAGCGTCCCCGAGTCGGCATAGCCATGGACTCTTTAAGACACTACGAGACCACTGTAAAATCAACCGTGTACAGGCGGACCACTAGACGTCGAACCCCAATCTCATATCATGCGTCTGTCGGAAAGATATCCTAAGGCTACTTGAATTCCCACCTATAAACTCCCGAAACTTTCTGGTTATGCAATCTGGTGTTGGGGATACAGGGGACACAAAATATATCACCCAAACTAACAATCCCTAGATCCAGCTGTATCCATCCGTCAACACATAACCAAGAAACATTCGGAAATCGTTTACCTCAACCTTCGAAAAACATCCGTTATACAAGTTATGGCAATACTCCCGAACTCCCGCCCCAGTACTGGGTGGCGTCGAGGTGATCTCACCAACAACTGCATAAAAGAGATTTCGATGTCGGCGAAACTCAGGTATTCTAGAACTGCAACGATAAAATTGTGACGACAACACCTCGGAGCTCAACTCCCCGGGACACTGCCACAACCCCTAAATGACAGGAGGCACCAAGAACAATGTTCTCGTCACAAAACCATCGGAACGATTCCAAGATACCCGCGTGATCCTAAATTTTTTTTAGTGAAATTTGAGGAGAGAATAGTCAAAACTTCTACGTCAGGAGACCTCACCAGAGCGACGAAGGGACTGAGGAGTAAAAAGAATCCTACTCTCCGATATATATAATCCTAAGACTCAAAACATTTTTTATTCTAGACTCAACAACGCCAGCGATTCGATCAAGCAGGGGGCTCCTAAGTTGGGGATGGCTCTGATTAACAACTTGTAACGCCCACGATGCGGCTATATCTCCCACGTGTCGAGGCACGACTTAGAGGCATAACCGCATAGTGGTTTTGTCGCAAGAAGGATCATCTTCACACAATCCCATGTAATGAACAAGAATGGGATAAAGAGTTGGCTTACAATCGCCACTTCACACAATACATAAATATTATTCATACATCATCCAAAATACAAACATAGAGCGGCTACGGTCAAGATCCAAATGAAAATAAGATAACCCCAAATGCTAGATCCCCGATCGTCCCAACTGGGCTCCACTACTGATCATCAGGAAAAGACACATAGTAACGACCACGTTCCTCGTCGAACTCCCACTTGAGATCGACCCCATAATCTGCACTGGCATCGTCGGCACCTGCAACTGTTTTGGTAGAATCTGTGAGTCACGGGGACTCAGCAATCTCACACCCGCGAGATCAAGACTATTTATGCTTGTAGGAAAAGAAGGTGTAGTGAGGTGAAGCTGCAGCGACAAAAGCATATATGGTGGCTAACATACGCAAGAGAGAGCGAGAAGAGAAGCAACGGAACGGTCGTCAACTAGCAATGACCAAGAAGTGATCCTGAACACCTACTTACGTCAAACCTAACTCAGACCGTGTTCACTTCCCGGACTCCGCCGAGAAGAGACCATCACGGCTACACACGCAGTTGATGTATTTTAATTGGGTCAAGTGACAAGTTATCTACAACCGGACATTAACAAATTCCCATCTGCCTCATAACCGCGGGCACGGCTTTCGAAAGATAATACCCTGCAGGGGTGTCCCAACTTAGCCCATCATAAGCTCTCACGGTCAACGAAGGATAAACCTTCTCCCGGAAAGACCCGATCAGTCTCGGAATCCCGGTCTACAAGACATCTCGACAATGGTAAAACAAGACCAGCAAAGCCCCCGAATGTGCCGACAAATCCCGATAGGAGCTGCACATATCTCGGTCTCAGGGCACAACGGATGAGCCAGACGTCGGGTTGTCATAGAACCTGGCTGCCCAGGGGGCGCCGGACATCGCTCGGTTTGGGCCAGCACTCGAAGGAGCACTGGTCCGGGGGTTTAAAATAAAGATGACCCTCGGGCTCGCGAAAACCCGGGGGAAAAGGCTTAGGTGGCAAATGGTAAAACCAAGGTTGGGCCTTGCTGGAGGAGTTTTATTCAAGGCGAACTGTCAAGGGGGTCCCATAAATCACCCGACCGCGTAAGGAACGCAAACTCAAGGAACATAATCCCGGTATATCAGTAACTAGGGCGGCAAGAGTGGAACAAAACACCAGGCATAAGGCCGAGCCTTCCACCCTTTACCAAAATATATAGATGCATTAATTAAATAAGAGATATTGTGATATCCCATCATATCCATGTTCCAACAAGGAACAAAATTCAACTTCACCTGCAACTAGCAACGCTATAAGAGGGGCTGAGCAAAAGCGGTAACTTAGCCAAACAACGGTTTGCTAGGAAAGGATGGTTAGAGGCTGACATGGCAATATGGGAGGCATGATATAGCAAGTAATAGGTAGCGGAGCATGGAAATAGAGCGAACAACTAGCAAAGCAAAGATAGAAGTGATTTCGAGGGGTGGTCATCTTGCCTGCAAGGTTCTCAGAGTTGTCGAAAGCTTGATCCTCGTAAGCGTACTCAACAGGTTCCTCGTTCACGAACTCATCTCCCGGCTCTACCCAAGACAAGAACACAAGCAACGGAACCACAATCAATCACGAGGAATGCTCAAGCAACATGATGCAAAACATGTATGATATGCGAGATATGATATGCGATGCATATGCGTGCTCCGGAAGGAAAATGATGAGCAAGGCAGTAACTTGGCAAACCAAGCATGCCACTAAAAAGATGAGATGATTTCGGTTGAAATCGATATAAAGATCACCGGACACGGATGCATGGTTTGCAAATGGCAAGCAAAACAAGAATGCCACGAATCTGCGATTAACAGCATGATAGCACTTAAAATGCAACAAGCAACAATGCTACAGCACTCCAACATAGCAACAAAGCACATGGAAGTAATCTACAGGAGATGCTTGACAAAAGATGAACACTGAGCTACGGCTAGATCACAACATATCAAGCTCAAACAAGCATGGCAAAAGTGCAAAAGATAACAGGATCACAGACAGTGAAAAACTGGACATGGCAGAAAACAGCATCAGGTAGCAATGTTCAGAGCACGAAATCAACATGTTACAGGAACTTAACATAACAACGCAAGGCATGGTAGTGTTCTAATAAATGCATATGAAAAAAGTCCCTTTCTGACCATAAGCCAAAAAGGATCAGAAGATATGATGGCAAGCATGTAAACATAGCAAGTTCCGTTATCAGGTTTCAGACTTAGCGGAAAACAGAGCATGGCAGAAATCATAATATGTAGGCCTCTTTGTGAGCTTGATGCACTCACTACAGAGCAATGCATGACAAAACAAGCATACCTACAGCAAGATGGCATGTTTAGGAAGCTATCCATGGTAAGAACAAATGCATAGCATGTATGGATCAACTCCAACAAGCTTGGGAAAATTGCATATCATGTTAAGAATCTGCCAGAAATATTTTATAGCAAAAGTAGAGCAAGATTGGGTCATGCTATGGCACTCCATAATTGCAAACAATTGTAGTAATGGAGCAATTATAACTATAGCTACAAAACATCCTTAATGAACATCTCCAAAATATGCATGGATCTCTCTGTAGCATCAAGTTTACATGGCAACAAAATAACAGCAGACAAGGACTTAGAGAAATCACCAAGTCCCTGAAATCAGAAACATTACGGAGCCTACTTTGCATGCTTGTGCTAGTCACCACAGAGATCACAAAAATACATGGGCTACACCACTGGAAATATGGCATGGCATACTTCAAAACACATGTAGAGCTCATGCCCATAAGATGCACAGATTAAATGATACAAAAATGACAAATCTCCAAATTCTGCTAAGAACCAGAGAATAACAGCAACTAGCCCTCTTCCAACAGAGATTTGGGCATCAAGATGACCTCTAATGAACATGGTGCAATTGAACAAAATGTAGAGCATCACGAGAAAAAAAATTTGACATATTACACGCGCGAATCGGAGCTACATGCAAGGAGTTATGGCATCACGAACCAGGCAAGATGCTGTGAAAACTTGAGGACTTGGAAGAATTTAGAGGGTCGAGGAAAGTCAACGCTCGTACTGTGCTCCGGATCTGGATCGAGGAACTCCTCGAGCTCGGGCTCGGGCTGCCGCCGGTGATGGAGGAAGAGGAGGCGGCGACCGGAGGGAGGCGGCGCCGGTGAAGGGAGGCGGCGGTGGCGCGGCCGCGGCGGCGGGATACGGCGGGACGGTGGTGGCCGGAGGCGAGGGCGGCGGTGGCGCGGCGAGGAGCTGCGGCGGCGCACGGGCGACGGCGGCGAGCGCGGTGGCGGTGCGGGCCGGACTTTGTCCGGCGGCGCGAGGTGGAAGACGCTCGGGTTGATCTGCGATCTATATCGGGAGGGGAGGGGACGCTAGGAGGCTCCAAATGAGGTGCGGTTTTCGCCCACACGATCATGATCGAACGACCTAGAGCATGGAAGAGAGTTTGGTGGGTTTTGGGCTGGTTTTTGAGGGGGGTTTTGCTGGACACTCAAATGGACTTTGCGGATGCCCGGTTAACCGTTGGAGTACCAAACGACCTCCAAATGGAACGAAACTTGACCGGTGGTCTCCGGGCGGTATAATAAGGCCACTTGTTGAGGATATAAACCTTAGAGTCACCCGCCGGAAGGGGCCGGGTTACTCATAATGGTCATCACTTGAAGCCCGGCACCAAGCTTGAAGACGGTGGGCCAAAGATGGGCTTAAGACCCGGAGATGGCTTAAGGCCCGTGGTTGCAACCGTCATTATGGTAGAACTTGTAGTATAAGGCAAGGATAGTTGAGAGTCCGAGCCGGACACTTTTATGAGCCGGCCGGGACTCTGAGAGCTGCTGGGCGTCAACCTCTCTATATAAAGGGACGACCCGACAGTGGTTTAGGGACAAGAAAGATCTCATCGAGAGCCAGGCATAGCAGTTAAGGTCCCTGGTCATCGAAACCCTAATCAATACCACCTCAACTGGACGTAGGCTTTTACCTTCACCGTAAGGGGCCGAACCAGTATAAACCCTCGTGTTCCTTGTCCCGTTTAACCCCTTCAAGCTTCCCAGCAGCGATGGCTCCACGACTAAATCCTAGCCTGAGGACATCTGCCGTGACAATTCCACGACACCACTCGACAAGCCTCGGTCCATTCCGAGAAAGTTTGACACCCGCACACGAAAGAAAACAAGAGGGGTGCACCAGAGGAGATAGGAGCGCCGGATTGCAAAACGGACAACAGGGAAAATGCTCGGATGCATGAGACAAACACGTATGCAAATGCAATGCACATGATGACATGATATGAAAATGCACGACATGACAAATTGCAAAATGAAAGACAAAACCCGACCATGGAGGGAATATCATAACACATAGCCGAAAATGGCAAGAGTCGGAGTTACAAATATGGAAAGTTACATCCGGGGTGTTACAACACTCCACCACTACGAGAGGATCTCGTCCTGAGATCTAGGACTGAAAGAACTCCGGATATTCGGAACGGAGATGGTCCTCGCGTTCCCAGGTGGCTTCCCGGTCGGAATGGTGCGACCACTTCACTTTCAGGAATTTGATTGACTTGTTGCGAGTCTTGCGCTCAGTTTCTACAAGAATGGCAACGGGGTGCTCATGATAAGACAACCTCCCTATATAAAGGGACAACCCGGCAGTGGTTTAGGGGGAAGCAAGATCTCATCGAGAGCCAGGCATAGCAGTTAAGCTCCCTGGTCATCGAAACCCTAATCAATACCACCTCAAACTGGACGTAGGCTTTTACCTTCACCGTAAGGGGCCGAACCAGTATAAACCCTCGTGTTCCTTGTCCCGTTTAACCCCTTCTAGCTTCCCAGCAGCGATGGCTCCACGACTAAGTCCTAGCCTGAGGACATCTGCCGTGACAATTCCACGACAGTTGGCGCCCACCATGGGGCCAGTGCACGGTGGATTTGAGTTCTTAAAGGGCAGCTTCGAAGGGCTCAAGGGATACGCTGTGGGCCGGATGACCAAGAGTCATCGCGGCAAGCTCTACATCAACGATGCAAGCTGGGGCCCCGACGCTGGCTCAATCGAGTACGGATACCGGGTCCCCTTCGGCGGAATTCATGTTTTCATTGGTAAGATTGGTGAGCCGGGCCTTGAGCCGGATCTCTGCGCCGATCTCATCGAGACGGCTCAGCGCGCACGACCCGCCCGGGCCCAGCCTGCCTTGAGGCATGCCTTTGTGTGATGTGTCCATGGAGGGCACTCTGATAGATCTGGATCCGGTGATGAGACGGCCGCCGGCTCTGACGGCGAGTCGTCCACAGATGAGTCAAACTCGTTGTATCAACTCCAAGATGGTAGGCTCATGGGTTGTTCCGATGGTGACAGTATTCCGGACCCGTTTGAGCCGCCGAGCCGGGTCGGAATTTTCATGGCCGGTGCGCAGCCTGTTCAGAACCCTGCTGCTGAGGCAGGAAGCCCGGTGCCCTCGCCGGCTCAGGTGCTGATGGATCTCACGGACAAGATGACGGCCCTGTTGACCGCCGCGGTTGACCCGGTGGATCAAGCTCAGCATGACGCGGAGGTGGCGCAGTTAAAGTTAGATCTAGTGAAAGCCAAAGAGGATCTGGTGGCGGAAGGGATCAGGATGGCTGCGGAGAGGGCGGCCCTCGACGCCCAAACTCAGTTGATTCAGGCACAGTCCTTCCGGCTCACGATGGATCAGAACGCGTCCAATGAGGTCATGAGAAGGAGGCATCAAAAGGCCCAATCTCGACTCCCTCCGGTTTACGATCCACGAAACCTCTTCAACATGCCAGGTGCAGGGTCTAGTAACCTGCCAGGGATCATAGTGCCTGGATCTGGGCCCCCTGTTCAGCCACAAGTGATGGGGCCTCCCCGGGTGAACCCTGCCCCGCCTCAATACGTGCCAATACCACCGGGTCATTATGCTAACCCGCTGGAGAACATGGTCGCCGCAGCAGCGCGGCTGGCAGCCCTCCCAATTGACGGCGACTCTCCGACGGCTATTGAAACCCGCCGGGTCAGGGAACTCCTTCAGACAGCACTGGCGCAGCAAGAGGCGTACTCTTACAGCCGGGACAGGATCCGCTCGACCCCTCGTCCAGGCCGGAGCCCGAGTTACAACAGACACATGGTCTCAGCAACCGGCTCAAGTAACGTCCGACGCCTTGACCCGCCCCCTGGCCATGGCCCGGCTCATAACGGAGCCTTTCACGCAACAGACCAAGACAGAGCGCGGCAAGAGGCGGAGTAGGTGCCTCAGTTGACGGCTTACCAGACTCCCCCGGCTTATCCGACGGCTTCCGTCGACGTGGGTATTCCTACCAGGACTGGAGGTGTCCCTTGCTTGGTGCCGGCTCTCCGCAATGAGCGTCTACACAAGGACTTCAAAGGCCCTAGGAAGGTGCCTAATTAACAGCTGACTTACAACCCGCAGCCTGGATCGAGAGTTACGAGATGGCCATGGAACTGCTGGAAGTCAGTGAAGCAGCAATGCCAAGTACTTCACCATGATGTTAGATGGGACTGCCCGCACTTGGTTGAAGGGGCTACCACCGAATTCCATCGGGTCTTGGGCTGAGCTGAAAGCCCGGTTCATCCAAAACGTCAAGGATACCTGTAGGCAGTCTATATCAATTGTGGATTTGACTAGCTGTAAGTAGCAGGAGGGTGAGTCTACGACACATTGGGTTCGCCGGGTTAAGGAAATAATAAATTCATCTGATAAGATGGATGCCGGCTCTGCAGTCTTAATGTTGGAACAGAATTGTCGCTTCGTGCCCCTGAAGATGAAACTCGGGCGGCTTAAGCGCGACTGCAGTGATATGGGTACACTGATGGCGGCTCTCGTCAAGTACGCCGATTCTGATAGTACCAAGGACCCCGCTTCAGATGATGAAAGGACAGGGAAGGGAAAGAAGAACGGCAATGGCAAGGGTTCCCAGCATAACCCGGGGAACCAAGGAGGTGGCAAGCGCAAGGCCGACGGTAGCCTAGAGTTCGTAGCCAACACCAGCTCACAGGGAACTAACCAGCGACGCAAGGGGAGGCCCCCTCCCCGAGCCGGCGGGTCAGGCCCGACGCTGGAGCAACTGTTGAATGGGCCTTGTCCAAGGCATGGCTCTAGAGAGAAGACAACTACTCATCTATGGAAGGATTGTGCAATCATGAAGGCCTTTAAAATTTCCAATGCCTTTAACAGCAACAATGGCTCGGGCGGTGGCTCAGGCGCCGGCGGTTTTCATGGCCCGGGCGGCGGCTCAAATTCTAATCCTCAGAGCGGTCAAGGGGGCTTTAATCAGCAGTCTGGCCAGGGTCATCAACAGCAGCAGGGGGGTTATCAGGCCAATCCAAAGCTGCTTAGCGGTGGACAGTATCATGTGTTTACCACCAGTCTGTGTAAGCGGGATCAGAAGCTTCATAAAAGGGTTGTGAATGCTGTTGAGCCGGCGGTTCCACGCTATTTACGATGGTCTGAGCAGCCTATAGTGTGGAGTAGGGAGGATCACCCTCCCCAGGTGGATAATCCGGGTTACTTGGCCTTGGTGGTGGCTCCTCAGGTGGGAGGATATAAGTTCACTAAGGTGCTCATGGATGGAGGCAGTAGCATCAACATCCTCTATTATGAGACTTTCCGTCGTATGGGGTTGGTTGATAAGAACCTCAGCTAGTCAAACACTATTTTCCATGGTGTGGTACCTGGTAAGTCGGCTTATCCAGTCGGCAAGATTGAGTTGGAAGTGGCCTTTGGAGACGAGCACAACTACAGGGTGGAAAAATTGACCTTTGAGGTGTTCAAGATAAGAAGTCCGTATCATGCCATATTTGGGCGTCCGGCTTACGCCAAGTTCATGGCACCGCCGTGTTACGTGTATCTACAGCTCAAGATGCCAGGTCATAATGGGACCATTACGGTTCACGGCAGCCGGAAGGTGGCCTTGGAGTGTGAGGAAAGTGATGCAGTTTATGCAGAATCTGTTTACGCAACAGAGGAGTTGAAGTTTTACAAGGACAATGTTGACCCAACAGATATGACCTCTCTGAAAAAGCCGACTACAGAGCATGAGCTGGCAATGAAATTTAAATCGGCTGATGAGACTAAACTTGTTGATTTCGTTCCAGGTGATTCATCTCAGCAGTTTAGCATCAGTGCCAATCTGGATCCAAAATAGGAAAGCGCGCACATCGAGTTCATCCGTGAGAATAGGGACATTTTTGCATGGAAACCTTCTGACATGCCAGGTGTACCTAGAGAACTCGCTGAGCACACTCTCAATGTTGATCCGAAGTTTAAGCCGGTCAGGCAATTCCTTCGGCGGTTTAATGAAGAGAGGCGGAAAGCTATTGGTGAAGAGGTGGCCCGGCTCTTGGCGGCCGGGTTTATTGTTGAAGTCTTTCACCCAGAGTGGTTAGCTAACCCAGTGCTCGTGCTCAAGAAGAACGGCACCTGGCGGATGTGTGTGGATTACACGGACTTAAACAAGGCGTGTCCGGCTGATCCTTTTGCTCTTCCCCGTATTGATCAAATCATTGATGCTACGGCGGGTTGCGAGCGCTTGAGTTTCTTGGATGCTTATTCTGGATACCATCAGATTAAAATGGCAATTAAGGACCAGGAGAAGACGGCGTTCATCACTCCCTTTGGAGCCTTCTGCTATGTGTCTATGCCTTTTGGGCTCAAGAGCGCGCAGGCGACTTATCAGCGTTGCGTGCAGAACTGTCTTCATAACCAGATTGGGCGCAATGTCCATGCTTATGTGGATGATATTGTGGTTAAGTCCAGGGAGGAGAAAACCTTGATAGATGATCTGAGAGAAACCTTTGATAATCTCTGGGTCTACAAGATGATGCTTAACCCGGCCAAGTGTGTTTTTGGTGTTCCTGTAGGCAAGCTCTTGGGTTTCTTGGTTTCTAACAGAGCAAATACTGCCTTTGAGGATTTGAAGAGGCAACTGGCAGAGCCCCCTGTCCTTACTGCTCCGGTTGACAAGGAGCCTTTATTGCTATATGTGGCTGCTAACACACGAGCCGTCAGTGTGGCTGTGGTGGTGGAGCGCAAGGAAGAGGGTAAGGAGCATCCGGTTCAACGGCCGGTTTATTACGTCAGTGAAGTGCTCATCGAGTCCAAACAGCGGTATCCACATTGGCAGAAGCTTGTTTATGGTGTGTTCATGGCAAGCCGGAAGCTTAAGCATTATTTCCAGGGTCACCCCATCACTGTGGTCAGTTCTGCCCCCCTTGGAGATATCATTCAAAACAGAGAGGCCACAGGGAGAGTGGCTAAGTGGGCTATAGAGCTCGGACCTCATGGTCTGAAATACGTGCCACGCACTGCTGTTAAATCTCAGGCCTTGGTGGATTTCATCAATGATTGGACAGAGCTACAAGTGCCTGAACAAAAGCCGGATAACACATATTGGACTATTCACTTCGATGGGTCCAGGCAATTGGAGGGCTCGGGGGCTGGAGTCGTATTGGCTTCCCCTAAGGGTGACAAGTTCCATTATGTGCTACAATTGATGTTTCGTTGCACTAACAATGCAGCTGAGTACGAGGCCTTGCTCCACGGTCTTCGGATGGCTAAGGAGATGAGCTTGAGCCGGGTAAGGTGCTTCGGTGACTCAGACTTGGTGGCTCAGCAAGTATCAGGAAAATGGGACTCCAAGGACCCTCTCATGGAGGCTTATCGCCGTGAGGTTGATGCCATTGCTGGGCACTTTCAGGGTTACCAAGTAGAGCACATCGATCGCAGGAAGAATGAGGCGGCTGATGCTTTAAGCCGGCTGGGCTCTCAGCGAAAACCGGTGCCGCCTAATATTTTCCTGGACATCTTGCATAACCCTTCTGTTAAGTTACCTACAGAGGAAGACTTGGCTGTCCCTGATCCGGAGGCACGACTGGTAGCGGCTCTCCACATTATCCCAGACTGGACAGTGCCCTATCTGGCTTACATGACCCGGGGAGAGTTGCCTGAGGATGAAACTTTGGCCAGACAAATAACCTGGCGGTCTAAGTCAATGGTTGTTATCAATGGTGAGCTGCATCGCCGCAGTGTTGCGGGAGCGTTCCAGCGTTGTGTCTCCCCTGAGGAAGGTCAAGAGATCTTGCGTGAGATTCATGAAGGGGATTGTGGCCATCACGTCGGCTCAAAGTCTCTTGTGGCCAAGGCTTTTCGTCATGGTTTTTATTGGCTGACGGCCATGCTGATGCGGAGGACTTGGTCAGCAAATGTGATGGTTGCCAAAGGTTCTCGCGACGGGCTCATGTGCCGGCTCAGGAGCTGAGGATGATCCCAATTACTTGGCCCTTTGCGGTTTGGGGGCTTGATATGGTTGGGCCTTTTAAAAGGTACAAGGATAAGAAGACCCACCTCTTGGTGGCAGTTGACAAATTTACCAAGTGGGTTGAAGCGGAGCCAGTTAGCAAATGTGATGCAGCCATGGTGGTTTAGTTTATGAAAAAGGTGATCTTTCGTTTTCGCTTCCCACACAGCATTATAACTGACAATGGTACCAATCTATCCAAAGGCGCCATGGAGGAGTTTTGTCAACGAGAGCACATTAGACTTGATGTTTCATCAGTGGCTCATCCTCAATCCAATGGTCAAGCTGAGAGGGCTAATCAGGAGATTCTGAAAGGCATCAAACCCCGGTTTTTGGTCCCTTTACAACGGACGCCGGGTTGTTGGGTGGAGGAGTTACCCTCCGTGTTGTGGAGCATCAACACTACTCCTAACAGGTCCACAGGCTTCACGCCTTTCTTCATGGTTTATGGAGCGGAAGCAGTTCTCCCAGTGACATCCGTCATGACTCACCTCGAGTGGCGGATTATGTGGAGGCGGATAACGAACAGGCGCGCCAAGACGCTCTTGACTTGTTGGACGAACAGTGTGATGTGGCAGCAGCTCGCTCAGCGATTTACCAACAAGACCTGCGCCGTTATCATTGTCACCGGGTTAAAACCCGGGTCTTCCAGGAAGGCGATCTAGTGCTCCGGCTCATCCAAGATCAAACAGATGCGCACAAGCTATCCCCGCCTTGGGAAGGGCCCTTTGTGGTCAGCAAGAATTTGCACAACGGGTCATATTACCTCATTGACATTCAGGAGCACAAAGATTCACGTAAGTCGGAGGAAGAGACCCGTCGGCCGTGGAACATAGCTCAGCTTCGGCCTTATTACACTTGAGCCACTGGCTCTCATAATGTACATATTTCCCTAAGCCATGTATATATTATGATAAGCAATAAAGCAGGACCTCTGTCCTTTTTTCTCCTCCAAAGATAAACGTGTTGTTTTCATTACAAGATCATATGATAATTTGAAGGAGGGTCCGGCTTATGATCGTATTCGAATCTAGCCATACACAATATAGTCATTTGGGGGCTTCCTGTTCAAACATAGGTCGTATTCGAACCAAAGAGAACATAGCTGTCGATACCCATTTGATTGGCAAAGTGCCGAGCTCATTGGGGAGTTTTCTTTGATCATATTTGAATCATAGTTTAACCCCTTTGGGAACCGACGTGGATCGTATTCGAATCAGCGTCGTTAAACAATTCTTAAGGTCATTTGGGGGCTTCCTGTTCAAACATGGGTCGTATTCGAACCAAAGAGAACATAGCTGTCGGTACCCTCTTGATTGGCATCGCCACACCCACTGGGGGCTATATGATCGCATTCGAATCTTAGCATAACCCCTTTGGGACGGGTCTCTGGTCGTATTCGAACCGAAAGCCACTAAGTTTTTCTCATTTATAGCAAGTTCTTCTGATTATTTAAAGTACACACGGCGGGTCTCACTTTGCCGGCTTAAACTTTGATTTACAGTACTAGTCGAATACAATCGGCGTTCTTACGACTGGTAAACCGGAATTGAGGTACCAACCTTGTTACCCGGGTTATATAAGCCGGCAGTGTGCTTGCAGGCCGGTAAGTGTGTTATTACGGGTATATCAAAGACATAATTGAGGACCAGTCTTTTTTGATTCATCTTCCGGGTTATATGTTTAAAACTATGATTCTCAGTGCGGTAAGCCGCCTAGAGACTTGTGATTTGTCTTTCTATGCAGGATAGTTAAAGGCAACTATTTGAGATTAAGGAAAATGAATGATCAGTTATGACCCGGAGAGGTATAAAGGAGACAACTTAAATGGAATTCAGCATTCAACGCGTGCACGATGGCACGGCAAAGTTAAAGTGTTGGTCCTATTCCATTACAAGACTCATCGAGTCCAAAAGGGTGAAGCATTGTTTAATAAGCCACCTGCAGAGTTACGATGCTTGCTGAGTTGATGTCTCCGGCTCATCCCTCTCCTCTCCTCCGGCTGTTCCCAAGACCTGGAAAGTTGACGACTTCCAGTCAATGCCGCTCAGAGCTTCAAATTGAGCTTCCTCGTCAATTAACCCGGCCGGGTCAATTTCCGGGGCGAAGGTGTGCTTACGAGCTGGCGGGACTAAGCTGATAGCTTCATAACGCAGAGTGGGGATCCTCTGATTTTCTGCATTGTAACCCGGCTGGTACTTGGTCAGATATGTGTCGTTTCCAATGAGGGTGGCCACCGGGCGCATGATTTTCACGCAGGCTGCAAAGTCTCTTTGGTCGAAGGGTGTGCCGTCTTCCTTCAAACTGGGATAGCCGAGGGCAATGTCCGCTGGGTCTAACTCTGGAAGGAACGCCTTGGCCCGGCTTAGAGCGACGATAGCTCCGGCTCTTGCACAGGCCCGCCGCAGCTCTTGGACACGTTGGGGAAGAACGGCAAGCCGACGAAGAACTTCTGCCAGATGAGTCGGCACCTCATTGGATAGGGCCACCACGGCCAAGGCGCGCTGTGACCCGGTGTAGAGTTGCTCCACCAGGGTGTACACGGCCTTCAACTTTGTCACCACGCTTTGGTTGAGGTTGGCGTTTCTGGGACCTGTGTAATAGAGTAAGATAAGCCGCCGGCAATGATGGGTTATGAGACATAAAAATTTTAAACTGGACGAAAGCCGGTGGAATGACTTACCGAAGATTGCGGCAACCATCTGGGACACTTGGCGTTTTAAGCCGGAGAGTTCGGCGGTCTTCTCTGTCAGAGCTTTCTCCGCCTGTTCGGCCCGGTTCACCAGAGTAGCCTTCTCTTCGGCCCAAGCTTTCCGTTCAGCATCAAATTCCGTCTTCAGCTTTTCTTGCGCAGCAATACTGGACACAAATTTGGCATTGGCCTTCCGGGTCTCAGTTTCTTGCGTCCTCAGCCGGGTCTTCAGATCAGAGATGTCAGCTTCAAACTTCTTGCAAGCAGCCTGCATAATTTCCGGGTTATAGGAAGAACAGTTATTATGCAATTTTAAAGTCCCAAGCACTTTCCAAGCAAAGACACTTGGCACTTGGGGGCTAATGCATATCGAACGTTTCTATTTACAAATTGCCGGTTCAAGTGAGTAAGCCGGAACTTAAGTCTACAACATATTCTATCATAAGTCGTAGACTTGGGGGCTAGAGTATGTAAGAATAACAGGATAACTATGCAGTAAGCAAGAAGAAAGAAGAGTAGTACCTCAGACTTCTGCTGAATCTGGTTCACCATGCCGATCTCTACATCCCGGCTCTTGTGCACTTGGCTGACATAGCCGGAGACGATCTCTCCGATGTTCAGATTGGCGTAGTCGGTAAGGTCCAGATTAACCCGGCGGTGCTGTAGCAATTCCTCCTTGGCGGAGCACTTGGCCAATACAGTAGGTCTCCCCGGCTCAACAAACTCTGTCCGGGTGATTACCACATCCGGGCCATCTGCTGGTTGAGCCGAGCTGGAGGCCTCCGGGTTAGCAGAAGCTTCTGCTATTGGCTTGTCGGTTGGAGCAGTGGCTTCAGGAGCAGAGGCAGCTGGCGGTTCTTGAGCGGCTACCTCCGGTTCAGGCAAGTCCGGCTCTTCGACCGGCTTGGTCTTCTTCGCCCTCTTGGTGATCTTTGCCTGGGCACTGAAAGGACAAAAAAAGGTTAGTACAAAGGTATGAGCAAAGATGAGCACAACAAGATATGATCATTATTACCCGGGTACGGTCTTGAAGGCCGGCAGGCTTGATTGCATCGAGTCACCAGAGGAGGGTGAGGTTTCCTGATAGTTTGAATCAGAAGAGTTGAGCGGTTAACGTATAACACCCGCCAAAGGATGAAAAGGGTACAAGTTGAAGAGAACCTCAGTTCGGCGTTTCCTCGATGCGTCGGGTAAGCCAGAGGAGAGGTCAGCGTCCTTGTTGGTCCGGGTGTGCCGCCGGCTCTCATGAGTCTGTTGCTTCAAAAGAAATTGAGGATCTTGATAAGCTAAAGGATGAGAAAATCTTCCTTTCCGGGTTACCCTTTGGACTTTCAGCCTTGGCAAGGGCTCCGAGTCGGAGGAAAGTATAATTACCTCTTCAACCACCGGGTTACTTGCTCCGGTGTCATCCTGTTGATGAACAGTATTGATAAGGTGGACAGAAATAAACAATAAATACAACAAGAGATTACAGGTTCAGGGGTTACCTCTGACTCGGAGCTGTCGCTCAGTTGCAGCAGCTCTGAAGCAGTAGGCCTACTTCCCTTCTTGCGGGGAGCGGCTCTCTTGGCGGCTTTCTTAGCCTTCCTGGCCTTCTTGGCCGCCTCATGGTCATATTTGACCTTCCAGAATTTGTCATCAGCCTGAAAAATACAATGATGATTTCTTAAAAATTCAGGTGAAGGATATCTACAGAAGAAGATAAAATGTTCAGATCAGCGGCTTACCGCTGGGGCTGGGTTGGTCTTGCAGAAGGGGGCTAGCCCGGTCCTCCCGCAGTCTTCCAAGCTCTCATTTAAAAGGGCCTTGGTCATGTCTTCAGCAACGTTTTCAGGAAGATCGTTGCGGCTGTGTCGCAGGGGGTCATCTTTCCGGCCTGTATATTCACACATTAAGCCGGGGCGGCGGCTCAAGGGGATCACCCGCCACGAGATCCAGACCCGGACCAGATCAATTCCATTGAGACCATTGCCCAGGAGAGCCTTGATCTTGTTGATGGTGGGGAGCAGAGGTTGGCGCTCCACTTGAGTTAACTTGTCAGACAGAGGATGAGTTGGTTCCAGACGTGAAGGCCGAAAGCCGGGCAGCGGGCTCTCGTCAGCCGGCGACGTGTCTTGGCAGTAGAACCACATCTAGTTCCAGTCCTTTGGGTGACTTGGCGGCTCGGCGTAAGGGAAAAGGCAGTCTCTCCGTCGCTGAATGGAGATGCCGCCAAGTTCCAAGCTTGGCCCGTTGGCGCACTCGTTCTGACGGTTCAGGTAGAAGAGCTCTCTGAAGAGCAGCAGGCTAGGCTCCTCTCCAAGGTAGACTTCGCAGAACACTTGGAAGTTGCATATATTGGACACAGAATTGGGGCCTATATCTTGTGGCCGCAGGTCAAAGAAGTTTAGCACGTCCCTAAAGAACTTTGAGCCAGGCGGTGCGAAGCCCCGGCTCATATGATCCGCGAAAATGACCACCTCCCCATCCCTCAGTTGTGGTCTCTCCTCTGACGGGTCGGGGGCACGGTAGGACATGACGTCCTTTTTGGGCAGGTAACCCGATTTCATGAAATCTGCTAAAGTCTCGTCGGTGACATTGGACCTCATCCAATTGCAAGTGATGGGTGCCTTGGGAGCTTTGGGAGGCATGGTGCAAGTCGGAAGCCTATGATAAAAGGAAACATGCCCGGTTTAATTATAAGCCGGAGGAAATTTACAGTTCAGTGATAAAGTGGCGGCTTATGGAGGGGACTAATGACATATATCTAGGTGCACCAGGTTATCTAAGCCGCTGAAGGTATTAAGAAGTAATTCGATTGTCTACGACCTTGTCACAGATAAGCCGGAAAATTTTATGGCGCATGGCCTCCTTTGAGCCGGAAGGTCCTACGGCGCGTGGTTTCTTTAAACCGGTAATGTAAACCGCCATGACTCAACGGGGGCAGTTTTTTACTAAGTGTGGTGAAAACAGTTTTCACACATTGCAGTAAATAATTTGGATCAAAACGGTCGGCTGAAAGGAAAGTTTCTAGACCTAAAAACAGACGCGAGGGAAGTTCTTGGGCTCGAACGGGGCCTTTATGCAGTAAAAAGAGGTCTACTTGCATTTGAAATGAGTGCCAAACAGCCGCCGCATTGGTTCTATACTATCTTAAGATCAAGAAGAGGCAGTAAAAATGAAAACTACCGAGAACTCGTGGGCGACGGTGAAGAACACGGAAGAACAGCAGGAGCTTAACGTAGATCTATTCTACGGGGAGTAAGGAACTTATGGAGGCAGGTGTACTGCGGGGGTTTGCCGCGGTTCTCTGGACGATTCAGGGTGATGCAGGGGCCAAGGTCGACGAGGACGCGGAGCTTTGTTGCGGCGGCGGTGGCGGCGGAGCTCGAGCAGCACAGGGGCAGTGCGAGGAAGGAGGAGAATGGAGAGGACCCGAGGGTCGGGTTATTTATAAGGCCAGATTCATAAGTGGGCACGAGAAACGAGGAGGTCACGGCGCGGTTATCTCGCCCGAGAGGCGCCTCGATTTTCGGGACAGCAGTAAAAGATAAGATCTGTTGCGGATATGGTGGAGTAAAAAATGGACTTAATGGAAGATGACGTCACGGCGGATTACCCGGAATCCAGAGGATGACGTCACGCCGGGTTATGGCCTTCACACAATTATAAGCCGGAGTTATTTCTGTCGAAAGAATTGAAGATTGACATGAGCCAGCTCAAATCAATCTGGGGCCTAATGTTGAGGATATAAACCTTAGACTCACCCGCCGGAAGGGGCCGGATTACTCATAATGGTCATCACTTGAAGCCCGGCACCAAGCTTGAAGATGGTGGGCCAAAGATGGGCTTAAGACCCGGAGATGGCTTAAGGCCCGTGGTTGCAACCGTCATTATGGTAGAACTTGTAGTATAAGGCAAGGATAGTTGAGAGTCCGAGCCGGACACTTTTATGAGCCGGCCGGGACTCTGAGAGCTGCTGGGCGTCAACCTCTCTATATAAAGGGACGACCCGGCAGCGGTTTAGGGACAAGAAAGATCTCATCGAGAGCCAGGCATAGCAGTTAAGCTCCCTGGTCATCGAAACCCTAATCAATACCACCTCAACTGGACGTAGGCTTTTACCTTCACCGTAAAGGGCCGAACCAGTATAAACCCTCGTGTTCCTTGTCCCGTTTAACCCCTTCAAGCTTCCCAGCAGAGATGGCTCCACGACTAAGTCCTAGCCTGAGGACATCTGCCGTGACAATTCCACGACACCACTCGACAAGCCTCGGTCCATTCCGAGAAAGTTTGACACCCGCACACGAAAGAAAACAAGAGGGGTGCACCAGAGGAGATAGGAGCGCCGGATTGCAAAACGGACAACGGGGAAAATGCTCGGATGCATGAGACGAACACGTATGCAAATGCAATGCACATGATGACATGATATGAAAATGCATGACATGACAAAATGCAAAACGAAAGACAAAACCCGACCACGGAGGGAATATCATAACACATAGCCGAAAATGGCAAGAGTCGGAGTTACAAATATGGAAAGTTACATCCGGGGTGTTACAACACTCCACCACTACGAGAGGATTTCGTCCCGAGATCTAGGACTGAAAGAACTCCGGATATTCGGAACGAAGATGGTCCTCGCGTTCCCAGGTGGCTTCCCGGTCGGAATGGTGCGACCACTTCACTTTCAGGAATTTGATTGACTTGTTGCGAGTCTTGCGCTCAGTTTCTTCAAGAATGGCAACGGGGTGCTCATGATAAGACAGATCTTCTTGGAGGTCAATCTCTTCGAAGTTGATAGTGCCCTCAGGCGTCTTGAAGCACTTGTGGAGCTATGACACGTGGAACACATCGTGCACGTTCGCGAAGTTGGAAGGAAGCTCAAGTTGATAGGCGAGGTCGCCTCTTTTCCCAATGATCTTGAAAGGACCCACGTATCTAGGGGCAAGCTTCCCTTTGATACCGAAGCGACGAGTGCCTTTCATTGGAGAGACGCGGAGGTAAACATCTCGAAAACCAAATCACGATGCTCACTATCATAGTAACTCTTCTGGCGCGATTGCGCGGCTTTGAGATTATCACGGATGACTTTACACATTTCTTCAGCTTCAGTGATTAAGTCATTGCCAAGAAGTTGGCGTTCACTAGTCTCTGACCAATTAAGAGGAGTACGACACTTTCTGCCATAGAGAATCTCGAATGGGGCCTTGCCCGAACTCGCTTGGAAGCTGTTGTTGTAGGAGAATTCAGCATATGGAAGACAATCTTCCCATTTCATGCCAAAGGAAATGACACAAGCCCTGAGCATATCTTCAAGAATTTGATTGACTCGCTCTACTTGGCCACTAGTTTGAGGATGGAAAGCTGTGCTGAAACGAATGTTTGTGCCCATGGCCTTCTGGAAGGAGTCCCAGAACTTAGAGGTGAAGATGCTTCCACGATCTGAAGAAATCAATTGTGGAATGCCATGCAAGGAGACAATTCTGGAGGTGTAAAGCTCTGCCAGCTGAGCTGCTGTGATGGATTCTTTGATTGGAAGGAAATGAGCCACTTTAGAAAGCTTGTCAATGACAACGAAGATAGCATCATTTCCGCGCTTGGACTTGGGAAATCCAGTCACGAAGTCCATTTCGATATGATCAAACTTCCACTCTGGGATAGCAAGAGGTAGGAGGAGACCAGCTGGTCGTTGGTGTTCTGCTTTCACTCTTCGGCAGACATCACATTCATTCACGAATTGAGCAATTTCTCGCTTCATTCGAGTCCACCAATACGACTGCTTGAGGTCATGATACATCTTCGTACTTCCAGGATGAATGGACAGGAGAGAATTGTGCGCCTCGTTCATAATGACTTTCCTTAGATCACCTTTAGGAACCACAATCCGGTCCTCGAAGAATAAAGTGTCTCTGTCATCAATGCGATAGCACTTGTATTTGGAAAGACCCTTGTTGATACCACATTTCACCTTCTTCACCATGGCATCAAGGAGTTGTGCCTCACAAATTTGATCTTCCAAAGTAGGAGAGACTATGAGGTTGGCAAGAAAGACTTGAGGAACAACTTGGAGATTCAGCTTGCGGAAAGCTTCACAAAGATCCGGTTGGAAAGGCTTGATAATTATCTGAGCATTGATAATTATCACAAAGATGTTGCCTTGCCCTTGAGTACGTTCTTGCAAGAGTTGCAGAATCATCTGAGCATTGGCGTTGGTGGCTGCCATGATAGCTTGCCATGCCTCCGGAGGTGGAGGTGGTGGCGGAGGGTTCGCTTGACTCCCTTCACTGCGATCCGGATTCTGACGCGTTGGCGGAGCCATCCTGAAGAGGGTGACATCCGTTAGCATCTTGATAGACAAATAGATAAGTAGAATCAACGGATAGAAGTTGCAACATATAGTCTTCACAATAAACATTCGAACGAAGATGAACGAATGAATTCCGTAGTAAATCATCACACTTCCATAAGTTGAGAAGCCACTTAGAAAAGATATGGAATCAACATATGACTTCGAAGCAAACTCGAATACCACAATTCAAAACAAAACAAAGTATTGGCTTCCAGAATAAGCTGGAAGAAACATATGATAGAGATTTCGTCCGAAGTTTTCGTGGTGGGGCCCACACGGGCTCAATCGTACAGCACCATCATGTACAAGGCTGTGCACATGACATACGAAGCGTCCCCGAGTCGGCATAGCCATGGACTCTTTAAGACACTACGAGACCACTAGAAAATCAATCGTGTACAGGCGGACCACTAGACGTCGAACCCCAATCTCATATCATGCGTCTGTCGGAAAGATATCCTAAGGCTACTTGAATTCCCACTTATAAACTCCCGAAACTTTCTGGTTATGCAATCTGGTGTTGGGGATACAGGGGACACAAAATATATCACCCAAACTAACAATCCCTAGATCCAGATGTATCCATCCGTCAACACATAACCAAGAAACCTTCGGAAATCGTTTACCTCAACCTTCGAAAAACATCCGTTATACAAGTTATGGCAATACTCCCGAACTCCCGCCCCAGTACTGGGTGGCATCAAGGTGATCTCACCAACAACTGCATACAAGAGATTTCGATGTCGGCGAAACTCAGGTATTCCAGAACTGCAACGATAAAATTGTGACGACAACACCTCGGAGCTCAACTCCCCGGGACACTGCCACAACCCCTAAATGACAGGAGGCACCAAGAACAATGTTCTTGTCACAAAACCATCGCAACGATTCCAAGATACCCGCATGATCCTAAAAAAATTTAGTGAAATTTGAGGAGAGAATAGTCAAAACTTCTACGTCAGGAGACCTCACCAGAGCGACGAAGGGACTGAGGAGTAAAAAGAATCCTACTCTCCGATATATATAATCCTAAGACTCAAAACATTTTTTATTCTAGACTCAACAACGCCAGCGATTCGATCAAGCAGGGGGCTCCTAAGTCGGGGATGGCTCTGATTACCAACTTGTAACGCCCATGATGCGGCTATATCTCCCACGTGTCGAGGCACGACTTAGAGGCATAACCGCATAGTGGTTTTGTCGCAAGAAGGGTCATCTTCACACAATCCCATGTAATGAACAAGAATGGGATAAAGAGTTGGCTTACAATTGCCACTTCACACAATACATAAATATTATTCATACATCATCCAAAATACAAACATAGACCGGCTACGGTCAAGATCCAAATGAAAATAAGATAACCCCAAATGCTAGATCCCCGATCGTCCCAACTGGGCTCCACTACTGATCATCAGGAAAAGACACATAGTAACGACCACGTTCCTCGTCGAACTCCCACTTGAGATCGAACCCATCATCTGCACTGGCATCGTCGGCACCTGCAACTGTTTTGGTAGAATCTGTGAGTCACGGGGACTCAGCAATCTCACACCCGCGAGATCAAGACTATTTATGCTTGTAGGAAAAGAAGGTGTAGTGAGGTGAAGCTGCAGCGGCAAAAGCATATATGGTGGCTAACATACGCAAGAGAGAGCGAGAAGAGAAGCAACGGAACGGTCGTCAACAGGCAATGACCAAGAAGTGATCCTGAACACCTACTTACGTCAACCCTAACTCAGACCGTGTTCACTTCCTGGACTCCGCCGAGAAGAGACCATCACGGCTACACACGCAGTTGATGTATTTTAATTGGGTCAAGTGACAAGTTATCTACAACCGGACATTAACAAATTCCCATCTGCCTCATAACCGCAGGCACGGCTTTCGAAAGATAATACCCTGCAGGGGTGTCCCAACTTAGCCCATCATAAGCTCTCACGGTCAACGAAGGATAAACCTTCTCCCGGAAAGACCCGATCAGTCTCGGAATCCCGGTCTACAAGACATCTCGACAATGGTAAAACAAGACCAGCAAAGCCCCCGAATGTGCTGACAAATCCCGATAGGAGCTGCACATATCTCGTTCTCAGGGCACAACGGATGAGCCAGACGTCGGGTTGGCATAGACCCTGGTTGCCCAGGGGGCGCCGGACATCGCTCGGTTTGGGCCAGCACTCGAAGGAGCACTGGTCCGGGGGTTTAAAATAAAGATGACCCTCGGGCTCGCGAAAACCCGGGGGAAAAGGCTTAGGTGGCAAACGGTAAAACCAAGGTTGGTGTCGTGGAATTGTCACGGCAGATGTCCTTGAGCTAGGACTTAGTCATGGAGCCATCGCAGCTAGGAAGCTTGAAGGGGTTAAGTGGGACAAGGAACACGAGCGTTTATACTGGTTCGGCCCCTTACGGTGAAGGTAAAAGCCTACGTCCAGTTTGAGGTGGTATTGATTAGGGTTTCGATGACCAAGGAGCTTAACTGCTATGCCTGGCTCTCGATGAGGTCTTGCTTCCCCCTAAACCGCTGCCGGGTTGTCCCTTTATATAGGGAGGCTGACGCCCAGCAGCTCTCAGAGTCCCGGCCGGCTCATAAGAGTGTCCGGCTCGGACTCTCAACTATTCTTGCCTTTCACTACAAGCTCTACCATGATAATGATTGTAACTACGGGCCTTAAGCCATATCCGGGTCTTAAGCCCATCTTTGGCCCACCGTCTACAAGCTTGGCGCCGGGCTTCTAGCAATGACCATATGAGTAACCCGGCCCCTCCTGGCGGGTGACTCTAAGGTCTATATCCTCAACATTAGGCCCCAGATTGATTTGAGCTGGCTCATGTCAATCTTTAATTCTTTCGACAGAAAAAATCTCCGGCTTACCATTTGTATGAAGGCCATAATCCGTTGTGACGTCATTCTCTGGACTCCGGGTAATCCGCCGTGACGTCATCTTCCATTAAGCCCATTTTTTACTCCACCAGATCCGCAACGGATCTTATCTTTACTGCCATCCCGAAGATCGAGGCGTTTCATGGGGAGATAACCACGCCGTGGTCTCCTCGATTCTCGCGCCCACTTATGAGCTCGCCCTTATAAATAGGCCGGCCCGACGGGCCTTCAGCCACTCCTCTCTTCTTCGTCTTCTTCCTCGCGCCACTGCTCCCCTGCTCGAGCTCTGCTGCCGCCGCCGCCGCGGGTCTTCTCGCCGTTACCAACTCAGGCCGCTGCATCACCCTGATTTGACCAGAGAAACACGACGACCTCCGCGACTCACCAGTCTCTGTAAGTCCTGCTTGCCCTGTAAAATAGATCTGCCGTAGGGTTCGTCCATGTTCTTCGTGTTCTTCGCCGTCGCCCACAACCCCTTGGTAGTTTTCATTTTTACTGCCCGTTTTTTATCGTAGCCTTGTATAGAACCAATGCGGTAACTGTTTAGCACTCATTTCACATGCCAGCAGCCCTCTTTTTACTGCATAAGAGCTTTGTTCAAGCCCAAGAACTTCTCCTGCATCTGTTTTTAGGTCTAGAAACTTTATTTTCGATCGATTATTTTGATCCAAATTATTTACTGCCATGTGTGAAACCTGTTTTCACCACACTTAGTAAAAAACTGCACTTGTTGAGTCGAGGCGGTTTACAATTCCGGCTTAAAGAAACCACGCGCCGTAGAACCTTCCGACTCAAAGGAGACCATGCGCCATATATTTTTCCGGCTCATCTGTGATAAGGACGTAGACAATCGAAACACTGTCAATACCAGGGGTGGCTTAAATAACCTGGTGCACTTAGATATATGTCATTAGTCCCCTCTGTAAGCCGCCACTTAACATTGAACTATAACTTCCCTCCGGCTTATACTTAAACCGGACGTTTCCTTTTATCATAGGCTGCCGACTTTCACCATGCCTCCCAAAGCTCCTAAAGCCTCTATCACTTGCAATTGGATGAGGTCCAATGTCACCAATGAGCCCTTAGCGGATTTTGTCAAGTCAGGCTACCTGCCCAAGAAGGATGTCATTTCCTACCATGCCCCTGACCCGTCAGAGGAGAGACCGCAGCCAAAGGACGGGGAGGTAGTCATTTTTGCGGATCACATGAGCCGGGGCTTCGCACCGCCCGGCTCAAAGTTTTTCAGAGACGTTCTGAATTTCTTCGATCTGCGGCCTCAGGACATAGGACCCAACTCAGTGTCCAATATCTGCAACTTCCAAGTGTTCTGCAAGGTTTAGCTTGGAGAAGAACCTAGTCTGCTGCTCTTCAGAGAGCTTTTTTACTTGAACCGCCAGAACGAGTGCGCCAACGGGCCAAGTTTGGAGCTAGGCGGCATCTCCATTCAGCGGCGGAGGGACTGCCTTTTCCTTACGCAGAGCCGCCAAGCCACCCCAAAGACTGGAATCTGACGTGGTTCTACTGCCAAGACACGTAGCCGGCTGATGAAAGTCCGTTGCCCGGCTTTCGCCCCTCGCGTCTGGAGTCAACACACCCACTGTCAGACAAGCTGACTCAAGCGGAGCGCCAGCTTCTGCTCCCCACCATAAACAAGATCAAGGCTCTTCTGGGCAATGGTCTGAACGGAATCGATCTGGTCCGGGTCTGGATCTCCTGGCGGGTGATTCCATTGAGCCGCCGCCCCGGCTTAATGTGCGAGTACACGGGCCGAAAGGATGACCCCCAGAGACACAGCCGCAACGATCTTCCTGAAGATGTTGCAGAGGAGATGACCAAGGCTCTCTTAAACGAGAGCCTGGCAGACTGCGGGAGGACCGAGTTAGCCCCCTTCTACAAGACCAACCCAGCCCCAGCGGTAAGCCGCTGTTCTAAACATCTTATCTTCTTCTGTATATAACTTTCATCTGAATCGTTTTAAGAAATCATCATTGTATTTTTCAGGCTGATGACAAGTTCTGGCGGGTCAAATATGACCATGAGGCGGCCAAGAAGGCTAGAAAGGCGAAGAAAGCCGCCAAGAAAGCTGCTCCCCGCAAGAAGGGAAGTAGGCCAACTGCTTCGGAGCTGATGCAACTAAGCGACAGCTCCGAGTCAGAGGTAACCCCTGAACCTGTAAGCTCTTTGTTATGTTTATTGTTTATTTCTGTCCGCCTTACCAACACTTGTTCATCAACAGGATGACACCGGAGCCAGTAACCCGGTGGTTGAAGAGGTAATGTCACTTTCCTCCAACTCGGAGCCCTTGCCAAGGCTGAAAGTCCGAAGGGTAACCCGGAAAGTAAGCTTTTCCAATCCTTTAGCTTATCAAGATCCTCAATTTATTTTGAAGTGACAGGTTCATGAAAGTCGGCGGCACACCCGGACCGACAAAAACATCGACCTCTCCTCCGGGTTACCTGACGCATCGAGGAAACGCCGGACCGAGGTGATCTCAACATTGTACCCTTTTCATCCTTTGGCAGGTGTTATACGTCAACCGCTCAACTCTTCTGACTCAAATTATCAGGAAACCTCCCCCTCTTCTGGCGACTCTATGCAGTCAAGCCTGCCGGCTTTCAAGACCGTGCCCGGGTAATGATAATCACCTCATGTTGTACTTTATCTTTACTTACACTATTGTGCTTATCCTCTCTGTCTTTTCAGTGCCCAGGCCAAACTTACCAAGAGGGCGAAGAAGACCAAGCCGGTCGAAGAGCCGGAGTTGCCTGAGCCGGAGGTAGCAGGTCAAGAACCGCCAGCTGCCTCCGCTCCCGAAGCCACCGCTCCAACCGCCAAGGCGACTGCAGAAGCTTCTGCTAACCCGGAGGCCTCCAGCTCGGCTCAACCAGCAGATGACCCGGACGTGGTAATCACCCGGACGGAGTTTGTTGAGCCGGGGAGACCTATTGCGCTGGCCAAGTGCTCCGCCAAAGGGGAGCTGCTAGAGTCCCGCCGGGTTAACCTGGACCTCACCGACTACGCCAATTTGAACATTGGAGAGGTCGTTTCCGGCTTCGTCAGCCAAGTGCACAAGAGCCGGGACGCAGAGATTGCGATGGTGAACCAGATCCAGCAGAAATTTGAGGTACTATTCTTCTGTCCTCTTACTTACTGCATAGTTACCTTTACCATGCTAGCCCCCAAGTCGACGACTTATGATTGAATATGTTGTAGACTTAGGTTCCGGCTTACTCAATTGAACCGGCAGTTTGTAGATAGAAACGTTCAATATGCATTAGCCCCCAAGTGCCAAGTGTCTTTGCTTGGAAAGTGCTTGGGACTTTAAAAGTGTACAATAACTGTGCATCCTATAACCCGGAAATTATGCATGCAGGCTGCTTGTAAAAAGTTGGAAGCTGACATCGCCGATCTGAAGAACCGGTTGAAGATGCAGGAAATGGAGACCCGGAAGGCAAATGCCAAGTTTGTGTCCAGCATCGCCGCGCAAGAAAAGCTGAAGACGGAGTTTGACGCTGAACGGAAAGCTTGGGCCGAAGAAAAGGCCGCGCTGGTGAACCGGGCTGAACAGGCGGAAAAGGCTCTCTCCGAGAAGACCGCCGAACTCTCCGGTTTAAAGCGCCAAGTGTCCCAGATGGTTGCCGCAATCTTCGGTAAGTCACTTTACCGGCTTTCATCAAGTTTGCAGTCTTTATATCTCATAACTAACCCTTGTCGGCGGCTTATTTTATTCTGTTAAACAGGTCCCTGAAGTGCCAACCTCAACCAGAGTGTGGTAACCAAGCTGAAGGCCGTGTACACCCTGGTGGAGCAACTCTACACCGGGTCACAGCGTGCCTTGGCTGTGGTGGCCTTATCCAACGAGGTGCCGACTCACCTGGCAGAAGTGCTTCGCCGGCTCGCCGTTCTGCCTCAACGTATCCAAGAGCTGTGACGGGCCTCTGCAAGAGCCGGAGCTATCGCCGCGCTGAGCCGGGCCAAGGCTTTCCTTCCCGAGCTAGACCCGGCGGACATCGCCCTCGGCTATCCAAGTCTGAAGGAAGATGGCACGGCTTTCGACCAAAAAGACTTCGCCGCCTGCGTGAAGATCGTACGCCCGGTGGCAATTCTTATTGGGAACGACACAGATCTGACCAAGTACCAGCCGGGTTACAATGCAGAAAATCAGAGGATCCCGACCCCTCGCTATGAAGCCCTCAGCTTAATCCCGCCGGCTCATCAGCACACCTTCACCCCGGAGATTGACCCGGCTGGGTTAATTGACGAGGAAGCTCAATTCGAAGCTCTGAGCGGCATCGACTGGAAGTCGTCGACTTTCCAGACCTTGGGAACAGCCGGAGGAGAAGAGAGGGACGAGCCGGAGACTTCAACCCAGCAAGCGTCGTAACTCTGTTGGCGGCTGCTCAAACAATGCCTCACCCTTTTGGACTCAATGAGTCTTGTAATAGAGTAGGACCAACACTTTATCTTTGACGTGCCATCGTGCACGTATTGAATGCTGAAGTCTATTGAAGTTGTCTCTTTTATATTTCTCCGGGTTATTCATTCTCCTTAGTCTCAAATAGTTGCCTTGAACTATCCTGCATAAAAGGACAAATCACAAGTCTCGAGGCGGCTTACCGCACTGAGAATCACAGGTTTTATATATATAACCCGGAAGATGAATCGAAAAGGACGTCCTCAAGTATGTCCTTAATACAGCCGTAATAACACACTTAGCGGCCTGCCAGCATACCTCCGGTTTAAATAACCTGGGTAATAGGGTTGGTACCTTAATTCCGATTTACCTGTCTTAATAGTTAACGCTGTAGATCAACGTTAAGCCGGCAAAGTGAGACCCGGCTGTACATACCTTGAAATAAGCAGAAGAAATTTGCTATGAAGAAGAAGAAATTAGGGGCTTCCAGTTCGAATACGACCAGAGACCCGGCCCAAAGGGGTTATGCTAGGATTCGAATGCGATCATATAGCCCCCAGTGGGTGCGGCGATGCCAATCAAGAGGGTATTGACAGCTATGTTCTCTTTGGTTCGAATACGACCCATGTTTGAACAGGAAGCCCCCAAATGACTTTAAGAATTGTTTAACGACGCTGATTCGAATACGATCCCCGTCGGTTCCCAAAGGGGTTAAACTAAGATTCAAATATGATCAAAGAAAACTCCCCAATGAGCTCGGCACTTTGCCAATCAAATGGGTATCGACAGCTATGTTCTCTTTGGTTCGAATACGACCTATGTTTGAACAGGAAGCCCCCAAGTGACCTTATTGCTTACGGCTAGATTCGAAGTCGATCATAAGCCGGATCCTCCTTCAAGCTATCATGTAATCTTGCAATGAAAACAACACGTGCACATTTGGAGGAAGAAAAAGGACAGAGGTCCTGCTTTATTGCTTATCATAATATATACATGGCTTAGAGAAATATGTACATCATGAGAGCCGGTGGCTCAAGTGTAGTAAGGCCGAAGCTGAGCTATATTCCACGGCCGACGGGTTTCTTCCTCCGACTTACGTGAATCTTTGTGCTCCCGAATGTCAATGAGGTAATATGGCCCGTTGTGCAAATTCTTGCTGACCACAAAGGGCCCTTCCCTAGGCGGGGATAACTTGTGTGCATCTGTTTGATCTTGGATGAGCCGGAGCACCAGATCGCCTTCCTAGAAGACCCGGGATTTAACCCGTCGACTATGATAACGGCGCAGGTCTTGTTGATAAATCGCGGAACGAGCTGCGGCCACATCACGCTGTTCGTCCAACAAGTCAAGAGCATCTTGGCGCGCCTGTTCATTGTCCGCCTCAACATAAGCCGCCACTCCAGGCGAGTCATGACGGACGTCATTGGGGAGGACTGCTTCTGCTCCATAAACCATGAAGAAAGGCGTAAAGCCTGTAGATCTGTTAGGAGTAGTGTTGATGCTCCATAGCACGAAGGGCAACTCCTCCACCCAACAACCCGGCGTCCGTTGCAAAGGGACCAAAAGCCGGGGCTTAATGCCCTTCAGAATCTCCTGATTAGCTCTCTCAGCTTGACCACTGGATTGAGGATGAGCCACTGAGGAAACATCAAGTCGGATATGCTCTCGTTGACAAAACTCTTCCATGGCGCCTTTGGATAGATTGGTGCCATTGTCAGTTATAATGCTGTGCGGGAAGCCAAAGCGAAAGATCACCTTTTTCATAAACTGAACTGCCGTGGCCGCATCACACTTGATAACTGGCTCTGCTTCTACCCACTTGGTAAATTTGTCAACTGCCACCAAGAGGTGGGTCTTCTTATCCTTGGACCTTTTAAAAGGCCCAACCATATCAAGCCCCCAGACCGCAAAGGGCCAAGTAATTGGGATCATCCTCAGCTCTTGAGCCGGCACATGAGCCCGTCGCGAGAACCTTTGGCAACCATCACACTTACTGACCAAGTTCTCTGCATCAGCATGAGCCGTCAGCCAATAAAAACCATGACGAAAAGCCTTGGCCACAAGAGACTTTGAGCCAGCGTGATGGCCGCAATCCCCCTCATGAATCTCACGCAAGATCTCTTGGCCTTCCTCAGGGGAAACACAACGCTGAAACGCTCCCGTAACACTGCGGTGATGCAACTCGCCATTGATAACAATCATTGACTTAGCCCGCCGGGTTATTTGTCTGGCCAAAGTTTCATCCTCAGGCAACTCTCCCTGGGTCATGTAAGCCAGATAGGGCATTGTCCAGTCCGGTATGATATGGAGAGCCGCCACCAGTCGTGCCTCCGGGTCAGGGACAGCCAAGTCTTCCTCTGTAGGCAACTTAACAGAAGGGCTATATAGGACGTCCAGGAAAGTATTAGGCGGCACCGGCTTTCGCTGAGAGCCCAGCCGGCTTAAAGCATCAGCCGCCTCGTTCTTCCTGCGATCAATGTGTTCCACTTGGTAACCCTGAAAGTGCCCAGCAATGGCATCAACTTCGCGGCGATAAGCCGCCATGAGAGGGTCCTTGGAATCCCACTTTCCTGATACTTGTTGAGCCACCAAGTCTGAGTCGCCGAAGCACCTTACCCGGCTCAAGCTCATCTCTTTAGCCATCCGAAGACCATGGAGCAAGGCCTCGTACTCAGCCGCGTTGTTAGTGCAAGGAAACATCAATTGTAGCACATATTGAAACTTGTCACCTTTAGGGGAAGCCAACACGACTCCAGCTCCCGAGCCCTCCAACTTCCTGGACCCATCAAAGTGTATAGTCCAATATGTGTTGTCCGGCTTTTGCTCGGGCACTTGTGACTCTGTCCAATCATTGATGAAATCCACCAAGGCCTGAGATTTAACAGCAGTGCTTGGCACGTATTTCAGACCATGGGGTCTGAGCTCTATAGCCCACTTAGCCACTCTCCCCGTGGCCTCTCTGTTTTGAATAATATCACCAAGAGGGGCAGAACTGACCACAGTGATAGGATGACCCTGGAAATAATGCTTAAGTTTTTGGCTTGCCATGAACACACCATAAACAAGCTTCTGCCAATGTGGATACCGCTGTTTGGACTCGATGAGCACTTCGCTGACATAGTAAACCGGCCGCTGAACCGGACGCTCCTTACCCTCCTACTTGCGCTCCACCACCATGGCCACACTGACGGCTCGTGTGTTTGCCGCCACATACAATAATAAGGGCTCCTTATCAACCGGAGCAGCAAGGACTGGAGGCTCTGCCAGCTGCTTCTTCAAATCCTCAAAGGCGGTATTAGCTGCATCATTCCAGACAAAGTTATCAGTTTTCTTCATCAACTGATATAACGGCATGGCCTTCTCACCCAAACGGCTTATAAACCGGCTTAAAGCAGCGATGCGACCCGCCAAGTGTTGAACGTCATTTATACACGCCGGCTTGGCCAGTGAGGTGATGGCCTTGATCTTCTCCGGGTTAGCTTCAATGCCTCTGTCAGAAACCAAAAAACCCAAGAGCTTGCTGCAGGAACACCAAAAACACACTTGGCCGGGTTAAGCATCATCTTGTAGACCCGGAGATTATCAAAGGTTTCCCTTAAATCGTCTATCAGGGTTTCCTCCTTTATGGACTTAACCACAATATCGTCCACATAAGCATGAACATTGCGCCCGATCTGGTTATGAAGACAGTTCTGCACACAACGCTGATAAGTTGCCTGTGCACACTTGAGTCCAAAGGGCATAGACACATAGCAGAAGGCTCCAAAGGGAGTGATGAACGCCGTCTTCTCCTGGTCCTTAACCGCCATTTTAATCTGATGATATCCAGAATAAGCATCCAAGAAACTTAAGCGCGCACAACCTGCCGTAGCATCAATAATTTGATCAATACAGGGGAGGGCAAAAGGATCAGCCGGACACGCCTTGTTTAAGTCCGTATAGTCCACACACATCTGCCAAGTGCCGTTCTTCTTGAGCACGAGCACCGGGTTAGCTAACCACTCTGGGTGAAAGACTTCAACAACAAACCCGGCCGCCAAGAGCTGGGCCACCTCTTCACCAATAGCTTTCCGCCTCTCCTCGTTGAACCGCCGAAGGAACTGCCTGACCGGCTTAAATTTCAGATCAACATTGAGAGTGTGCTCACCGAGTTCTCTAGGTACACCTGGCATGTCAGAAGGTTTCCATGCGAAGATGTCCCTATTCTCACGGATGAACTTGATGAGCGCGCTTTCCTATTTTGGATCCAGGTTGGCACTGATGCTAAACTGCTGAGATGAATCTCCTGGAACGAAATCAACAAGTTAGTCTCATCAGCCGACTTAAATTTCATTGCCGGCTCATGCTCCGTAGTCGGCTTTTTCAGAGAGGTCATATCTGTCAGGTCAACGTTGTCTTTGTAAAACTTCAACTCGTCTGTTGCACAAACAGATTCTGCATAAGCTGCATCGCCTTCCTCACATTCCAAGGCCACCTTCCGGCTGCCGTGAACCGTAATGGTCCCATTATGACCCGGCATCTTGAGCTGTAAATATACGTAACACGGCCGTGCCATGAACTTGGCGTAAGCCGGCCGCCCAAATATGGCATGGTACGGACTTCTTATCTTGACCACCTCAAAGGTCAATTTTTCCACCCTGTAGTTGTTCTCATCTCCAAAGGCCACTTCCAACTCGATCTTGCCGACTGGGTAAGCCGACTTACCAGGCACCACACCGTGGAAAATAGTGTTTGATTGGCTGAGATTCTTATCAATCAACCCCATACGACGAAATGTCTCATAATAGAGGATGTTGATGCTGCTGCCTCCATCCATGAGTACCTTAGTGAACTTATATCCTCCCACCTGAGGAGCCACCACCAGGGCCAAGTGACCCGGATTATCCACCCGGGGAGGGTGATCCTCCCTACTCCACACTATAGGCTGCTCAGACCACCGAAAATAGCGTGGAACCGCCGGCTCAACAGCGTTCACAGCCCTCTTATGAAGCTTCTGATCTCGCTTACACAGAGTGGTGGTAAACACATGATACTGCCCACCGCTAAGCTGCTTTGGATTGGTCTGATAACCTCCCTGCTGCTGTTGATGACCCTGGCCAGACTGCTGATTAAAGCCCCCTTGACCGTTTTAAGGGTTAGAATTTGAGCCGCCGCCCGGGCCATGAAAGCCGCCGGCACCTGAGCCGCCACCCGGGCCATTGTAATTCTTAAAGGCCTTCATGATTGCACCATCCTTCCATAGATGAGTAGTTGTCTTCTCTCTAGAGCCATGCCTTGGACAAGGCTCATTCAACAGTTGCTCCAGCGTCGGACCTGACCCGCCGCCTCGGGGAGGGGGCCTCCCCTTGCGTCGCTGGTTATTACCTTGTGAGCTAGTGTTGGCTACAAACTCTAGGCTGCCATCGGCCTTGCGCTTGCCTCCTCTTTGGTTTCTTGGGTTGTGCTGAGGACCCTTGCCATTGCCGTTCTTCTTTCCCTTCCCTGTCCTTTCATCATCTGAAGCGGGGTCCTTGGTACCATCAGAATCGGCGTACTTGACAAGAGCCGCCATCAGTGTACCCATATCATTGCAGTCGCGCTTAAGCCGCCCGAGTTTCATCTTCAGGGGCACAAAACGACAATTCTGCTCCAACATTAAGACTGCAGAGCCGGCGTCCATCTTATCCGAGGAATGTATTATCTCCTTAACCCGGCGAACCCAATGTGTCGTAGACTCACCCTCCTGCTGCTTGAAGTTAGTCAAATCCACAATTGACATAGACTGCCTACAGGTATCCTTGAAGTTTTGGATGAACCGGGCCTTCAGCTCAGCCCAAGACCCAATGGAATTCGGTGGTAGCCCTTTCAACCAAGTGCGGGCAGTCCCATCTAACATCATGGTGAAGTACTTAGCCATGGCCGCTTCACTGACCTCCAGCAGTTCCATAGCCATCTCATAACTCTCGATCCAGGCTGCGGGTTGTAAGTCTGCCGTGTAATTAGGAACCTTCCTAGGGCCTTTGAAGTCCTTGGGCAGACGTTCATTGCGGATAGCCGGCACTAAACAAGGGACACCCCCAGTCCTGGTAGGGATACCCACGTCGACGGAAGTCATCGGATAAGCCGGGGGAGTCTGGTAAGCCGTCAACTGAGGCACCTGCTCCGCCTCTTGCCGCGCTCTATCTTGGTTTGCTGCGTAAAAGGCTCTGTTATGAACCAGGCCATGGCCAGGGGGCGGGTCATGGCGTCGGACGTTACTTGAGCCGGTTGCTGAGACCATGTGCCTGCTGTAACTCGGGCTCCGGCCTGGACGAGGGGTCGAGTGGATCCTGTCCCGGCTGTAGGAGTATGCCTGTTGTTGCGCTAGTGCTGTCTGAAGGAGTTCCCTGACCCGGCGGGTTTCAATAGCCGTCAGAGAGACGCCGTCAACTGGGAGAGCCGCCAGCCGTGCTGCCGCGACGACTATGTTCTCCAGCGGGTTATTATAATGACCCGAGGGTATTGGCACGTACTGAGGCGGGGCAGGGGGCACCTGGGAGGCCCCATCACCTGCGGCTGAATAGGGGTCCCAGACCCGGGCACTATGACCCCTAGCGGGCTACTAGACCCTGCACCTGGCGTGTTGAAGAGGTTGCGTGGATCGTAAACCGGAGGGAGTCGAGATTGGGCCTTTTGATGCCTCCTTCTCATAACCTCATTGGACGCGTTCTGATCCATCGTGAGCCGGAAGGACTGTGCCTGAATCAACTACGTTTGGGCATCGAGAGCCGCCCTCTCCGCAGCCATCCTGATCCCTTCCGCTGCCAGATCCTCCTTAGCTTTCACTAGATCGAATTTTCACTGTGCCACCTCCGCATCATGCTGAGCTTGATCCGCCGGGTCAACCGTGGCGGTTAACAGGGCCGTCATCTTGTCCGTGAGATCCATTAGCACCTGAGCCGGCGAGGGCACCGGGCTTCCCGCTCCAGCAGCAGGGTTCTGAATGGCCTGTGCACCGGCCATAAAGACTCCAACCTGACTTGGCGGCTCAAACGGGTCCGGAATACTGTCACCATCGGAACAACCCATGAGCCGGCCATCTTGAAGTTGATACAATGAGTTTGACTCATCGGTGGACTATTCGCCGTCAGAGCCGGCATCCGTCTCATCACCAGATCCAGATCGACTAGAGGGCCCTCCATGGATACATCCCACAAAAGCATGCCTTAAGGTAGGCCGGGACCGGGCGGGTCGTGCACGCTGAGCCGTCTCGATGAGATCGGCGCAGAGATCCGGCTCAGGGCCCGGCTCACCAATCTTGCCAATGAAAACATGAATTCCGCCGAAGGGGACCCGGTACCCGTACTCAATTGAGCCGGCATCGGGGCCCCAGTTTGCATCGTCGATGTAGAGCTTGCCGCGACGACTCTTGGTCATCCGGCCCACAGCGTATCCCTTGAGCCCTTCGAAGCTGCCCTTCAAGAACTCAAATCCACCATGCGCTGGCCCCACGGTGGGTGCCAACTGTCGTGGAATTGTCACGGCAGATGTCCTTGAGCTAGGACATAGTCGTGGAGCCATCACAGCTAGGAAGCTTGAAGGGGTTAAGTGGGACAAGGAACACGAGGGTTTATACTGGTTCGGCCCCTTACGGTGAAGGTAAAAGCCTACGTCCAGTTTGAGGTGGTATTGATTAGGGTTTCGATGACCAGGGAGCTTAACTGCTATGCCTGGCTCTCGATGAGATCTTGCTTCCCCCTAAACCGCTGCCGGGTTGTCCCTTTATATAGGGAGGCTGACGCCCAGCAGCTCTCAGAGTCCCGTCCGGCTCATAAGAGTGTCCGGCTCGGACTCTCAACTATTCTTGCCTTTCACTACAAGCTCTACCATGATAATGATTGTAACTACGGGCCTTAAGCCATATCCGGGTCTTAAGCCCATCTTTGGCCCACCGTCTTCAAGCTTGGCGCCGGGCTTCTGGCAATGACCATATGAGTAACCCGGCCCCTCCTGGCGGGTGACTCTAAGGTCTATACCCTCAACAGTTGGGCCTTGCTGGAGGAGTTTTATTCAAGGCGAACTGTCAAGGGGTCCCATAAATCACCCGACCGCGTAAGGAACGCAAACTCAAGGAACATAATCCCGGTATATCAGTAACTAGGGCGGCAAGAGTGGAACAAAACACCAGGCGTAAGGCCGAGCCTTCCACCCTTTACCGAAATATATAGATGCATTCATTAAATAAGAGATATTGTGATATCCCAACATATCCATGTTCCAACAAGGAACAAAATTCAACTTCACCTGCAAATAGCAACGCTATAAGAGGGGCTGAGCAAAAGCGGTAACTTAGCCAAACAACGGTTTGCTAGGAAAGGATGGTTAGAGGCTGACATGGCAATATGGGAGACATGATATAGCAAGTGATAGGTAGCGGAGCATGGCAATAGAGTGAACAACTAGCAAAGCAAAGATAGAAGTGATTTCGAGGGGTGGTCATCTTGCCTGCAAGGTTCTCAGAGTTGTCGAAAGCTTGATCCTCGTAAGCGTACTCAACAGTTTCCTCATTCACGAACTCGTCTCCCGGCTCTACCCAAGACAAGAACACAAGCAACGGAACCACAATCAATCACGAGGAATGCTCAAGCAACATGATGCAAAACATGTATGATATGCGAGATATGATATGCGATGCATATGCGTGCTCCGGAAGGAAAATGATGAGCAAGGAAGTAACTTGGCAAACCAAGCATGCCACTAGAAAGATGAGATGATTTCGGTCGAAATCGATATAAAGATCACCGGAAACGGATGCACGGTTTGCAAATGGCAAGCAAAACAAGAATGCCATGAATCTGTGATTAACAGCATGATAGCACTTAAAATGCAACAAGCAACAATGCTACAGCACTCCAACATAGCAACAAAGCATATGGAAGTAATCTACAGGAGATGCTTCACAAAAGATGAACACTGAGCTACGGCTAGATCACAACATATCAAGCTCAAACAAGCATGGCAAAAGTGCAAAAGATAACAGGATCACAGACTTGGTGAAAAACTGGACATGGCAGAAAACAGCATCAGGTAGCAATGTTCAGAGCACGAAATCAACATGCTACAGGAACTTAAAATAGCCAAACAAGGCATGGCAGTGTTCTAATAAATGCATATGACAAAAGTCCCTTACTTACCATAAGCCAAAAGGATCAGAAGATATGATGGCAAGCATGTAAACATAGCAAGTTTCGTTATCAGGTTTCAGACTTGGCAGAAAACAGAGCATGGCAGAAATCATAATATGTAGGCCTCTTTGTGAGCTTGATGCACTCACTACAGAGTAATGCATGACAAAACAAGCATACCTACAGCAAGATGGCATGCTTATGAAGCTATAAATGGTAAGAACAAATGCATAGCATGTATGGATCAACTCCAACAAGCTTGGCAAAATTGCATATCATGTTAAGAATCTGCCAGAAATATTTTATAGCAAAAGTATAGCAAGATTGAGTCATGCTATGGCACACCATAATTGCAAAAACTCGCAGGAATGGATCAATTATAACTATAGCTACAAAACATCCTTACTGAACATCTCCAAAATATGCATGGATCTCTCTGTAGCATCAAGTTTACATGGCAACAAAATAACAGCAGACAAGGACTTGGAGAAATCACCGTCCCTGAAATCAGAAACATTATGGAGCCTACTTTGCATGCTTGTTCTAGTCACCACAGAGATCACAAAAATACATGGACTACACCGCTGGAAAGACGGCATGGCATACTTCAAAACACATGTAGAGCTCATGCCTATAAGATGCACAGATTAAATGATACAAAAATGACAAATCTCCAAGTTCTGCTAAGAACCAGAGAATAACAGCAACTAGCCCTCTTCCAACAGAGATTTGGGCATCAATATGACCTCTAATGAACATGGTGCAATTGAACAAAATGTAGAGCATCATGAGATGAACAATTTGACATATTACACGCGCGAATCGGACCTACATGCAAGGAGTTATGGCATCACGAACAAGGCAAGATGCTATAAAAACTTGAGGACTTGGAAGAATTTAGAGGGTCGAGGAAAGTCAACGCTCGTACTGTGCTCCGGATCTGGATCGAGGAACTCCTCAAGCTCGGGCTCGGGCTGCCGCCGGCGATGGAGGAAGAGGAGGCGGCGACCGGAGGGAGGCGGCGCCGGTGAAGGGAGGCGGCGGTGGCGCGGGGCGGCGCGGCCGCGGCGGCGTGGCACGGCGGGACGGCGGC